>NW_006921773.1:93886-100546 GCF_000298275.1 Orycteropus afer afer | reverse complement strand
TTCCATTTGCTTTAGCTACTCTTCACTCAAGGACAAGTTTCAGAGTCTCTTCTGACATCCATTTTGGTCTTTTCTTTCTTTCTAGTATTTTTAATGACCTCTTGCTTTCTTCATGGATGACCCTCTTGATGTCATCCCACAATTCTTCTAGTTTTCTGTCATTGGTGTTCAGTGCATCACATCTATTATTCAGATGGTGTCAAAATTCAGGAGGGATATTCAAGATCATATTTTGGCTCTTGTGGACTTGTTTTAATTGTCTTCAACTTCAACTTGCATATGAGCAGTTGATGGTCTGTTCCACAATCAGCTCCTGGCCTAGTTTTGGCAGAAGATATTGAGCTTTTCCATCTCCTCTTGCCACAGATGTAGTCAATCTGATTCCTGTGTACTCCGTCTGGTGAAGTCCACATGTATAGCTGCCGCTTGTGTTTTTGAGAAAGGTATTTGCAATTAATAAGTTGTTGGTCTTGAAAAATTCTATCATGTGATCTCCAGCATTATTTCTGTCACTAAGCCCAAATTTCCCAAATACTGGTGATTCTTCTTTGTTTCCAACTTTTGCATTCCAATCATCAGTGATAAGCAACACATCTTAATTGCATGTTCAGTCAATTTCAAACTTCAGAAGTTGATAAATATCTTCAATTTTCTCATCTTTTGCTTTGGTGGTTGGTGTATAAATTTGAATAATAGTCATATTAACTGTTCTTCCTTGTAGGCATATGGATATTATCCTATCACTGACAGCATTGTACGTCAGGACAGATCTTGAAACATCTTTTGTGATTATGAATGCCATGCCATTCCTCTTCGATTTGTCATTCCTGGCATAGTAGATCTTATGGTTGTCTGATTCAAAATGGTCAAAACTGGTCCATTTCAGCTCACTAATACTAGGATATCAATCTTTATGCATTCTGTTACATTTTTACAGCTTCCAATTTTCCTAGATTTATACTTGGTACATTCCATGTTCCAATTTTTAATGAATGTTTGCAGCTGTTTCTCCTCAATTTGAGTCATGCCATGTCAGCACATGGAGGTCCAAAAAGACTTACTTTATCCATATCATTAAGATTGTTTCTACTCTAATGAGGCAGCTCTTTCCCAGTCCTATTTTGAATGCCTTCCAACCCAAGGGGCTAGTCTTCCTGCACTGTGTGGGGCAATATTTCCAAGTTATTCATAAAATTGCCCAGTAATGTATCAGACAGTGTTTCTCTGATATTCATAAGGTTTTCCTAACCAATTTTTGAGAAGTGAATGGCCTCCTCCTTCTTTCTAGTCTGTCTTAGTCTGTCAACTGCATTGAAACCTGTGCACCACGTGCAATTCTGCTGGCATCTGAAACACCAGTGGCACAGCCTCAAGCCTCACAGCAACATACAAGCCTCACAGGATGACAAACTGACAGACAAGTTTGTCTCTCTTAGCTGTTGGAAACTTCTGTACCCTCCTCTTAGCTAATTCCTACCTGAAACCTGCCACTCTGTGGTCCCTGGCTGCTCCTGGTCCCTCCTTTTTCTGGCTCTAGGGGGCTTGGGGCCTAGCCTTGATTCCTGTCCCTTTTAACTGGATATCCTGCTCCTCCCAAGGTTCCTGAGGCCACTCCTAGTCCCTCCCTTTCCTGGCTCTAGGTGACTTGGGGCCTAGCCTTGCTTCCCGCCCCTTTTTGCCTGGATATCTTGCCGCTCCAGTCATAATTACAGGAGTGAAATTAAGCAGTGGGCCAATATGATGGAAATAATAGTGAAAGTTGTTGTCCTGATTATTAAAGAAAAAATCCTTTGAATAAGTTGGTCTCCAAATATCACCAATTACCATATGTTCAAAAAAGAAATAGTAAAATTAATCAGAGGTGATGAGGTGGCATAGGAACAGCATTAAGTACTTGGATACCCACATACAAGGTTAATAGAAAAGTAATTGCTAGATGTAAGCACTATGGGCAATTGTCTACATGCAATTCAAATCAACAAATAGTTATTAATCCTCCCTGAACTCCTTTAACACTTGCTGCCCACGTTGCTTCTTTAGTACTTACCTTATGCTGAAATGCATTGTTAATTAACTTCCAATGTGTATTTGTCATCTCTACATCAAGTGAGGCCCTCCAACCTGGCCAGCCAGAGACTGATATCTTGGGAAAAAAGATTTGGTCTGAGCCTGCTTCTTCCCCATAAATGCTGTCCATCAGAAAACCCAAAATGATCCACCAAAAAGGTCCCTGAATTCAATCAGTCTGTTCTCCTTGTCTTTCAAGATTGACTTTAGTTTTGTTGCCAAAGAGAGAGAAAGTCCATTACCTTTGTAAGAAATGTCTCTTCTGTTACTTCCATTGAAAATTTCTCCTCCCTCTTGCTTTCTCTCTCTCTCTTCTTGTCTTTTCCTCCCTCCTGTGTTGGGGTGGAAAGTGTGAGAAATGTGGTAAGCACAATGTTCTCACTAGCTAGCTTCCTAGAGAGTGTGTATTTTATTATGAAGAAAACCACAACAGTCCTATAAGGCTCATGTATCATATAAGCCACCTCTGCTGCACCAAACACAGATTCTTAATCATTACTGAGGAAGAAGGTATGTCACTAAAGTTTCAAATAGTCTTTTGATGCTCCAGAACAAGAAGAAATAAACCCTGAACCAATCCTGACAAAAGAAAATCTGAACTGAATATGTGACATACATGTGACAGGAACATTCTAGCCTTCTGTTTTGGTTCTCTAGTGCTGCTATAAGAGACACATCACATTTGGATGGCTTAACAAACAGTGATTTATTCTCTTACAGTTTAGGAGGTTAGATGTCCATGTTTAAAGTGCCATCTCTGGGGGCTCGGTAAAAGCCCCTCAACCTTGGGCTTCAGCTCTGCCTCCTGTTCCAGGCCTGCTAGAGCTGGAGGCTTTTTCTGACTCATGCAGCTGCTGGCTGCTGAGGCTGAGGAACCCAGAATTGGCAAGTAAAATGGCACATTGGCAGCCCAATGGTTTAAGTCCAGGAACAATCCCAAGAGCATGGCAGGTCACTGAGATGAAGATCTCGCCAAATGCAGGATTCATATATGCCAAAAGCTATAGACCTTTTTCAGAACTTCTCCTTATTTACTGGAGGCAGGCCATAACCCAAGGGCAGCTACTTAGCTGCTCACAGCAGATTCCACCATGGAGTTCACTACAAATCCTATCATGAGGAAAACTCTATCAAGCTGCCCAACCCCTCAAAGCAACACCCCAGCCAACTTGATACATAACTTCAACTACCACACCTTGCTAGAAGAATCTGTTTTATTCCAGGCTAGTTTTTGTAGTGTCTAGAGCCCCTGTACCCTAATAAATCTTTGGGAATTAAGTCTGGCTTTAGTGTGGACAAATTATAAGAAAATGGACATAAAGAACAATACCATCAGAGAAGATTTAGTGATACTTATGGGAACAAAGGAAGAAACAAATATTTTAAGAAAGAAATCAATGAAAAATTAGAATGTCATAGCTTAAATTTTGTAACAGTAAATAATAAACCCAATAAATCTTATAGTTAATTGTGACTACTTTAACAAGGCTATGGAAGTAAATTAACAATAAATAAATAAACCAAAAAATTCACTACCATCAAGTCGATTCTGACTCATAGCAATCTCCATTGAGTTTCCAAAGCTGTAAATCTTTATGGAAGCAAACCACCTCATCTTTCTTCTGTGGAGTGGCTGGTGGGTTTGAACCTCTGATCTTTCAGTTAGCACCCAAATGCCTTAACCACTACACCACCAGAGCTCCTTAAATAAATAAATAGGAATTTAAGAAAATAAGAAATATGGAGGAAATTTTTTTATAATCAAATATACTCCTGTTGAAAGTTGAGTTTCTGATTCTTCAGTGAAAATAGTCTAAAGAAAGATAATTTAGAAACACTCTTGAGTCAATACTCATAGACGGCATGATAGTTAAGGTTGTGTGTCAACTTGGCTGAGCCATGATTCTTAGTGGTTCCATAGTAATGATGTAGTCATTCCTCATGATGAGATTTGATATAATGTAATTACGCGCATGATAAGATCTGCCATGAGCAATCAATCTATTGAAAAGGCATTTCCTCAGCAGTGCAACCTGTTTCCAATACATACTCGACATCCTGGCATAGCTCTCTAGCTTTTTGCTCTATCTGGATCCTACATTGGCCCATCATCCTCTGACCTCCTGTTCTTTGGACTTGAACCAATGATCTACTGTATTGTCTGTGGTTCCTGGGATTGTTGCCTTCACAGCCTGTGAGTCGCAGCCTGCCATATTACCTGCTGATCATGGATTCATCAGACTCCACAGCCAGCACCCTGCTGTATTGCCTGTCAATCTAGTTTGTCAGCCCCTGCAGCTTCATGAGTCAGGAGAAGCCTCCAGCATGATGTGTGACCCAGGGATTTGCCAGACTCTACAACCATGTGAGCCATTTCCTTTACACAGAATTATCTCTCTCTCTCTTTCTCCCTGTATGTATGTATATATGTGGAAATAAGGGACTGTGGTGGTCCAATGCCTAAGGCATTGACTGCTAACCAGAAGGTTGGCAGTTTAAACAGTTTAGCCACTTGGAAGATAGGGCAATCTACTTCTATAAAGATTTGCTGCCTTGGAAACCCAATGAGGGTCACTGTGACTGAGAATGGCAGTGGGTTTGGTATATATATATATATATATATATTGTTTTCTAGATAACCCAGCCTAAAACATTAGGTATCAAGAGTGGTTCTAGAGAGACAAAATTGTAAGGATGTATTCTCTAAATTGGTTCTCAAGTATGACTAGTCTTAAAGGTGCAAATTACTCTTCTTTCTTTAGTAAAGTGGGTGTTGCTTATCAATGATATGAGGTGGTAATTTAATTTATGTATTATTACCAACAGTAGATCAAGTATTGGTGAGAAGTGAGGCTCTGAGTGATCATGTTTGGTATTTACTGTAATTTTATAAGAATGAGAATTATAAGGAAGCTGGTTGATTGGTCCTCCTTATGCTAGAAAATGTGGTGGGGAAAAAAAAAAAAAGAGGTGAGCTCAGGGCTTCAGTATCACAGCTCAAGCACTGCATAAAAGAATCAATGTTTCCAATTGTGCCCTGAAAGAAAGCCTGATTTTTTGTAGTAACAGAGCTGATATTGACAAAAACCTAGTGTAGAGCCTTTTCATAAGAGTGGTTAAACTACAATATCAGCTGAATTGCTAACTTTGAATGATGTCTGAAGTCAAAGTGAGGGCACTGATTGGGAAGAAATGGGATCCTGAAATTTGGGATGGGGATATATGGGCAGATAATCAGGAAGCTGAGATTACTGAACACCTAAATCCCTTTGAATCACTCTTGCCAGTACAATCAGCCATCTCACTCTCATCTGATAAGGTTAACTCAGCTTTGCCTCCTGAGTCATTGTCTTGAGATATTTCCTGGGATGGTGCATGGGACATTACCTGGAGCAATAGCTGAGGCAGATGCCTTACATGCTGAATGTTCCCAGGAACCACTCCCACAATCTATGGTAGCTTCTACACCTGTAACTAGAGTTAAGTCCCAGTGAGGCCCTAAAGATGAAGTACAAAGTGTAACCAAGGAAGAGTTGCAATACACTCCAAAAGAACTATTTGATTTTTTAGTAAGTACAAACAGAAACCTGGAGAATATGTGTGGGAATGTCTATTAAGGGTGTGGGATAATGTTAAGTCTATCTGAGTTTATCGACTTGGGTCCACTAAGCACAGATTCTTTATTCAGTATTTTAGCTTAAGAGGTTAGGAAAGGATGGAATAGTTTATTTGGATGGGTTATTATGCATGGATGATGGAGGGGCTACATTTAGTCAAGCTGAAGTGTCAAACCTGCCTTGGTATGTTGTAAAAGAAGATATAGAAAAGTTTAGAGAAATAGGCATGTTAGAATGGATTTATCAGATTAAACCCTTAAACCCACACATGGAGTGCCCAGAAGACACAGCTTTTACCATTACCAAACCAAACCAAACCGACTGCCATCAAGTCAATTCTGACTCATAGCAATTCCCACTGTGTTTCCAAGACAGTAGTAAATCTTTAGAAGTAGATTGCATCATCTTCCTTCCATTGAGTGGCTGGTGGGTTTGAACCACCAAACTTCTGGTTGGCAGTCAATTGCCTTAGACACTGAACCACTAGAGCTCCTTTTTACCACTACAGTGAGGAAAAATTTGTGAAGGAACCCCCAGCATCATTGAAGACTGCTGTGATTACTATTTTATAAAGGCTAGATTTGATAGTGGAAACTGCCCTAATTGAATTAAGACACCTGTCTATTAGACCCCATGGTGCTGGGGGTCAAGTGGCAACACTTGACAAAGACAAGGTTGGTGTGGTTACTGTAATGGACTGTAGAGTCAAAGCAGTAATCAGAATTACATGACTCATATAGACTTATGGTGTTGACAACTTGGGCAGTGTCTCTGGGAGTGAAGTAGATGAGGAATCTACTAAATATTTACTTGATCTGTATTAGTGGAAAAATTCTAGATCATGTGAATAGAAGCTTAACTTGAATCACCAAAAAAACAAAGTCACAACCCCTTGTGATAGTTGGAGCTGCGTGTCAACTTGGCTGGGCCACAATTCTGTGTAGTTTAAGCAATTGTGATGTGAGTTGTTCCCGTG
>NW_006921773.1:80486-93467 GCF_000298275.1 Orycteropus afer afer | reverse complement strand
CCCAGAATTTCAGCCAGTTTACAAACTCACAACTCCTTGAATGAAGGGAATCCAGGACCACTTGATAAAGACCCCACTACACTGACAGCATTTTTTACTGTAATTTTTCCCCCAGCCCTTCCCAAAGGGATAAGTGATCTCTTTGAAGAGTGATTGTTCATTGGGGAAAAGGCAATAATTAAAATTTTAGGGAATAATTGGACACTGGATATGAAATGACATGAATTCCTGGAGACTTAAAATACCCACCTGAGTAGGGACATATGGAGGTCAAATTATTAATGGAGTCTTAGCTCAGGACTGTCTCAAAGTGCATTCAGTGGGTCCCCAAAACCATTCTGTAGAGTTTTCCAAGTTCTGGGATGCATAAGTGAAATAGACATACTCAACAATTGGCATAACCCCCACATTGGATCCCTGACACGTGGAGTAAGTTTACTATGGTAGGAAAAGCCAAGTGGAAGCCATCAGAAATGTCCTTGTCTAAGAAAATATTAAACCAAAAGCAGTATCACATTCTTGTATGGTTTGCAGTGATTACTGCCACCATAAAGGAATTTAAGGATGCAGAGTGATGATCCCCACTACATCCCTGTTTAATTCCCCTATTTGGCCTGTCCAAAAACATGGAGGGATCTTGCAGAATGACAGTGGATTATTGTAAATTTAACTACCAGTTGACTCCAATTATGGTTGCTTCAGATATAATTTCATTGCATGAGCAAATTAATAAATCTCCAGGTACCCAGTATGCAGCTATTGATGTATGCCTTTTTCTCAATTCTGCTATTGAAGGAACACCGAAGGCAGTTTCCCTTCAACTGGCAAGGTCATAAACACACCTCATGGTTCTACTGCAAGAGCTTATCAACTCTCCAGTACTAAGTCATAGTTTAGTCTTCAGGGACCTTGATCTCCTTTCCCTTACACAAGACAACACATTGATCCATTACATTGATGAAAGTATGCTGATTGGATCTAGTAAGGAAAAAGTATCAATGATACTAGACTAGGCTGATTGGTAAGATATTTGTGGGTTTGTTGTTGTGGTGGTTAGGTGCCATCAAGACAGCTCTGATGCATATTGACTCTATGTACAACAGAACAAAATATTGCCCAGTTGTGTGTCATACTCACAATTCTTGCTATACTTGAGCCCATCACTGCAGCCACTTTGTCAATCCATCTCATTGAGAGTCTTCCCCTTTTTCAGCTGACCCTCCACTTTACCAAGCATGAAATCCTTCTCCAGGGACTGGTTCATTTTGACAGCATAACTAAAGTAGGTGAGACTAAGTCTGGCCATTCTTGCTTCTAAGGAGCATTTGTGTTACACTTCTTTCAGGACAGATCTGTTAGTTCTTTTGGCAGTCCATGGTACCTTCAATATTCTTCGCCAACACCACAACTCAAAAGCATCAACTCTTCTTCAGTCTTACTTACTCACTGTCCAGCTTACACATGCATATGAGACGATTGAAAAGACCATGGGTTGGGTTAAGCATACTTTCGTCTTCAAAGAGACATCTTTGCTCTTCAGCACTTTAAAGAGGTCTTTTACACCAGATTTTCCCAGTGCAATATGTCATCTGATTTCTTGACTGCTGTTTCCATAGATGCTGATTGTGGAACCAAGTAATATGAAATCTTTGACAACTTCAGTCTTTCCTCCATTTATCATGATGCTGCTTATTTGCCCAGTTGTAAGGATTTTTGTTTTCCTTATGTTGAGATGTAATCCATACTGCAGACTATATAGTCTTTAACCTTCATGAGTAAGTGCTTCAAGTCATTTTCACTTTCAGCAAGCAAGGTTGTGTCATCAGCATATCACATGTTGTTAATTAGTCTTCCTCCAACCCTGATGCCACATTATCCTTCATGTAATCCAAGTTCCTGGATTTTTTGCTCAGCATACAGATTGAATAAATATGGTGAAATGATATAATCCTGACACACACCCTCCCAATTTTAAACCTTGCAGTATCTCCTTGTTCTGTTCAAAGCACAGCCTCCTGGTCTATGTACAGGTTCCTCATGAGCAGTTAAGTGTTCTGGAATCCCATTCTTCACAATGTTATTCATAATTTATTACGATCCACACAATCAAATACTTTTGAATAGTCAATAAAATACAAGTAAACATCCTTCTAGTATTCTTTGCTTTCAGCCAAGGTCCATCTGACATCAGCAATGATATCCCTTATTCCACATCCTCTTCTGAATCCTGCTTGCATTTTTCAAAGTTCCCTATCAATATACTGCTTCAAACATTTTTTAATTGCTTTCAGCAAAATTTTATTTGTGTGTGATATTAACCATATTGCTGAATAATTTCTGCATTCTGTTAGTTCACCTTTCTTTGGAATGGATATGAATATTTTTTCTTCAGTTCTTTTAGCTTGAGAAATGCTGAATGTGTTCTTCCCTTTTGGTTTTTTAACTCCAGGTTTTTACACATTTCATTATAATAATTGACTTTGTCTTCTCGAATTGATCTTTGAAATTTTTGTACTAAGAGGAGGGAATTTAGCCTGATAAACATTCAGGTGCCTTCCATCTCAGTGAAATTTTTAGAGGTTCTGTGTTATAAGGCATGTCAAGATTTTCCTATGAAAGTGAAGGATAAGTTATTGCATCTGGACTTTCTAACAACTAAAAGAGGTGTTATACCTTTTGGATTTTGGCGGCAACATATTCCTTATTTGGGTATGCTACTCTAGCCTACTTATCAAGTGATTAAAAAAGATACTAGTTTTGAGTGTGGCCCAGAACAAGAGAAATCTTTCTTGAACTAAGTTCAGGCTGCTCTGCCAATTAGCCCATATGAACTGGCTGATCCAGTGGTACTTGAGGTGTCAATGGCAGACAGAGATGCTGTTTTGAGTCTTGGCAGGATCCAATCACAGAGCAGACTCTTGGGATTCTGAAGCAAAATACTGCAGTCCTCTGCAGATAACTACTCTTCTTTTGAAAAACTGCTTTTGGCTTATTACTGGACCTTATCAGAGACTGAACCATGGGCCACCAACTCACCCTCTAATCTAAACTCCCCATCATGACCTGGGTGTTCTCTGCCTCACATAGTCATGAAGTCAGATGTGCACAGAATCACTAAATGGAAGTGATATATACAAGATTGGGCTCAAGTAGGACCTGAAGGCACAAGTAAGTTGCATGAGGGAGTGATCCAATTATCCACCATCTCCACTTGAGTCACATTACCTTCCCTCTCCTACTATGCACCTCTGGACTCATGGAGAATTCCTTATGATTTATTGACTGAGGAAGAGAAAACTCATGCCTGGTTTACAGATGATTCTGCACTATATACAGGCACCACTGAAAAGTGGACAGCAGCAGCATTGCGGCCCCTTTCTGGGAACTTCCTGAGGGAACGTGGTGAAGGGAAATCCCCTCAAGGTACAGAAATTAAAGAAATGCACCTGATTGATCACTTTGCTTAGAAGAAGAGATGGCCAGATGTGTATTTGTATTTAGATTCGTAGGCTGTGGCCAATGGTTAGGCTGAACGGTCAGAGATTTGGAAAGAATATAATTGGAAAATCAGTTACGAGGAAGTTTAAAGATAAATCTATCTTCAAAGATAGAACTTTCTGAAAGGGTGAAAAAATTGAAGATATTGGTTTGTCATGTGAATGCTCACCAAAGGTGACCTTGGCAGGAGAAAATTTTAACAATCAAGTAAATAGGATATATTCTGTGGAAACCAGTTATCCTCTTTCTCCAGCCATTCTTGCCATTGCCCAATGGGGTCATGAACACAGTGACTATAGTGGCAGGGATGGAGATTATGCATGGGCTCAACAAAATGGATTTCTACTCACCAATACTGACTTCACTACAGCCACTGCTGAGTGTATAATCTGCCAGTAGCAGAGACCAATATTAAGTCCCTGATATGGAACTATTTTGGGGGGGCAATAAGTTCCCAGTGGCAGGTTTCTTATATTGGAACAATTCTGTCATGGAAAGGGCAGTGTTTCTTTTTCTCCCTGTAATAAACACTTACTCTGGACATGGTTTTGACTTCCTTGTACACAATGCTTCTTCCAAAACTACCATTTGTGGACTTACAGAATGCCTTATCCACCGTCTTGGTGTCCCACACAGCATTGCCTCAGATCAAGGTACCCACTTCACAGTAAATGAAGTGTGGCCATGGACCCATGCTCATAGAATTCACTGGTCTTACCACTTTCCCCATCATCCTGAAGCTGTTGGCTTGGTAGAAAGATAGAAAGGCCTTATAAAGACACAATTATGGCACCAGCTAGGTGGCAATACCTTGCAGGGTTAGGAAAAGGTTTCCCAGGAGGCTGCATATGCTCTTAACCAGTGTCCAACATATAATGCTGTTTCTCTAATAGCTAGGATTCACAGGTCCAGAAACCAAAGGGTGGAAATGGGAATGGCATCACTCATTATTACTCCTAGTGACATACTTGCAAAATTTTTGCTTCCTATCCTTACAACCCTATGTTCTGTGGATCTGGAGGTCTAACTGAATTTTGGCATGGCTACTAATAGTCTTCAAGAATGAAGATTTGGGTCACCCCACTGGGCAAAGAACCACAACCAGCTGAGGAGCTTGCTGAGGGTAAAGGGAATACAAAATGGGTGGTAGAAGAAAGTAGTTCTAAATATTAACTGGGACCCACCAGCCACTCCTCGGAAGGAAGGTTGGGCAATCCTACTTCCGTAGTGATACTGCCTCGGAAACCCAAGGAGGGGTCGCTATGAGTCGGGGCCGACTCGACGGCACATAACAACAACAACAACAACATGTTACCAGTTGCAAAAACAAGAAATGTGATTATGATTTCTTCCTTGCATATATGTATTAATATTTCTGTCTTCTTTAGTTATAAAAGCAGGCTAACACATTTTCAGTTGTACAGTTGTATATATACAGACATATATATAAGCTTCACTGGTTTTGCTTCTCTAGATAAACCAACCTAAGACAGAAAGGGAGAAAAATAAATAAATAAATAAGATTGAGCAGAGAAAAAAGTGGAGTTCTGACATAGTCTCTATGAAGACCTTAGCTGAACCTACAGCATATTGTGAAGTTGGTATGACAACTGAAACTTGTCACTAGTTACAGTGAGAATGCTGAGCCTTCATGTCCCATGTTGGTCAGACATTAGATGCAGGACACCCCAGGATGAGGACATGAAACAGCTCTCTTCAGCCAAGGCAAAGAGGGCTGAGAGCTGATAGCTGCTCTTTGCAGCACTCCCAGAAGCTGGGGAAGTAGGAAGTGGGATCGGAACAGCTCATCACAGAGTCCATCAAATGGTTTTTCCCAACTCTACTAATGATTTTACCATGTTTCTGCTGATTTTCTAAAATATATAAATTACCAAAATTGCATCATCAAGCACAGAAAACATAAAGGAAATCATAACCACACTTAGCATAGGGAAAAAAAAAAAAAAGTTTGACAATGCTTCTCAAATCTTGCATTAAACTGTGGAGTGTTCAATTGTGAGTTCTATTGAAATTGCAAAGAACAAACAATGAAATTACAAACCAATTTCATATATGAGTTAAAAAAGAACAACAACAACAACAACAAAAGAGCAAACCAAACCCACTGCCATTGAGTTGATTTCAACTTACAGGTGACCCCCATTGGGTTTCTGAGGTGGTAGATGTTTACAGAAGTAGATTCCCCCATCTTCCTTCCACTGAGTGGCTGGTAGCTTTGAACCACCAAACTTCTGATTAGCAGTCAAATGCCTTAAACACTGCATCACTAGAGCTCTTTCATTTATGAATATAGTTATCAAAATATTAAATAAAATATACAAATATATAACCCAGCCTTGTGCTACACTACTAATACATTACACCCAAGTAGGTTTTATATAAGAAACAACAGTAAGATTTGATAGGATATATAATCATCTTCATATTTTCTCCTAAAAGGGCATTTTAAAATGTTTTCAGATTCATTCCTGGTTTACAAAATAGTAACTGTGTTTAGCAAACCATGATCCAAAGTATTCTTCTGTGCATGGTAGGTTTATTAATCTAAAAAGAGTAATTGACATCATACTTATGGTGACAATGATTTTAAAAATAATTAAAGTAAGAAATAAGATAGAAGCCTTTTTTAACCCTTTTGTGACCCATGGGACATATAACATCCACTGTAATTTTCAGTCTCTCAGGTTTCTTGGGAAGGTGCTATCCCAATTGTGCTACATAACACTGCCTGACATGGACCTGTGTAACTGTGTAAGTCTAAACAAACAGAGCTCATCCCACCAATCCTACCACCAGAATCCACTTGGAACATATGAGACCCACATAACTATATCACAATTCATATTACTCAAAAAAAAAAAAAAAAAAAAATCTTTTTTTCAGCATGCCTTCCATTACTGGAAACACATGATATCAACAAAAAATTCAAAGCAGAAAATAATTTAGTCATGAAAGGGTTAATAGCTATTCATCAACATTGTTCTCTAAGTGCTAGCTAATGCAAGTAGCTCAGGTTTCTAGCTTAATTCTTAACCTGGCAAAACCTACTTAAAATGGAGTTCTGTTTCCAGTACTCTTTGATATCACACTAGATAACTCCCTGAATGGTATTCCTGCTCTGAATTGAGTCTCAGTTATGTCATATGATCTTTTATCTTATTTAATTCAAAATAAGATGTAATTTTGAAACCCATTCACAAAAGTTTTGATTATTGGCTTGATTACTAGCTTAATCTCACTATCCTTTCAGGACCTGAGCCCAATATCATCTACCATGTAGGAGCCATGTTACTGAACCCAGTCAAGTGGTTATATCTTTGCTTCATGGCATCATCTTCCCTTATTATGGGTGTAATAAGTTGAATGTTTGTATCACCAATGCCCCTGTGTTTTTTCTCCTGGGAGCTCACATGCCAGATAGAATTTTCCCTATATTTTCCAATTGAAGCCCCAGTTGCTGCCTGCCTATCATTTGTCTGTATTCTAGACTCACTTTCTTTCTCACTCTAATGCTATTTGTCCTACCCCATTGGGAAGATATTTGCCCACGTGCCAGGAGCTGCCAGCTGCCTTTTCCTATCCTACTTTAGCCTGGCCAAACATGGCATCACTGGAGAGTTGAAAATTAAATTCACTAGAATTTTCAGTCTACGGGAAAAGAAGACTTATCTGTCTTATTCACTGCTCTTTTCCTGGGGCCTAATAAAATGATGAACAGAAGACACTTCATAAATATATGTTGAATAAATAAGTCACATCTCAACTTAAAACCACTATGTAGCTATGATTAAAATAATGCTAATACGAGCGGAGTCAAGTTCAGAGATGCTAAGTAAAATAATAAGGATAAAGGAGAGTAAGAAGAAATTCCTTTTGCCATGTACTATCAGAAAGAGTTCTGTGAACATATGTTGATTTTTTTATATCACCAGACTTCATATAGATATTTGGAGGACAGGGCCATGAGACAAAGGAGCTAGGCATATGGAGTGATTAAAATGTGTGATAGTATTTAAAGTTAAAGAAAATTCCTTCTTCTCCAGTGTTGTTGTCATTGTGAGCCATCAAGTTGGCCCCGACTCATAGCAACCCCTCCTTGGGTTTCTGAGGTCATATCACTATGGAAGTAGATTGCCCAACCTTCCTTCCGAGGAGTGGCTGGTGGGTTTCCACTGCCAGCTTTCTGCTTAGCAGTAAGTGCCTTAGGCACTGCGCTACCTAATTCCAAAAACCTAATGAAAATCTCTTGGTTTTAAGAGTCTTGGATGTAGTTCTCAGCACATCATTATTGAATTTACTATGCCTTCTCCCTGCTTGAGATGTTTCTCATTTGTAAGATAAGGGTGCTATGCTATCTTCAGTGTGACCAAGATCTCTGCAGGCTCTGATGCTCATTGATTCTATGTTTTCTGAATGGGCTGAGATATCCTTGTAAGTGTCAGAAGGTCTATGTTTAAGACTCTTCTAAGGCACAAGTAATACCCTGGGATGTCTCTCCTGGTTAATTGAATGTCAAGATATGTGAGGTGATTCTGGCCACTATATATGAGACATATGCTGACTCAATATGGCCCATGGCATCATATGCCAGGTAGAGAAGTTATCACAAGGCTCTGCTGGGCATATAATGCTTAGAAGCAGCTGAATCTGACCTGAGAGTACCTCAGATATATCCAGAAGTGGAATCAGGTGACATTCTAGCCAATTAGGTATCTATTTTTATTGACTAGATTAAATAGGACTCAGGGGCCTTTTGGAGACAAAGACATGAATCTTGTCCACTATTGGAGGTTCAGTTCTAATGGGGATGGGGGCAAGAGGAGAAGATGGAGGCCAGAATTCAGTTAAGAAAAATAATACCCTTGAGAGAATCTGCAATAAAGGTGGAATCTAGAATGAAAAACACAGACCCACAAGCTGGAAAGGGATTAAGAATAAAGTGTTTGCCATGAGCTTGGGAATACATCCCCACCCAGTCACACAGATGGTGTATTTGTCTTCAGGGAGAAAATGAAATAACCGTATTTATGAAAGAACTCTAAACTTTGAAAGTATTAGAGTCCAAATTATCTGGCTCTGGGGCCTCTCCCATACTTCCAATTTAGTAAAGCTATAAAAAAGGAGGATTTTTTTTTCCCCCTCACACTGAAAGAAACTGCTTGAATGTCAAAGCCAAGTTGCTG
Source organism: Orycteropus afer afer (assembly GCF_000298275.1). Classification (NCBI taxonomy): domain Eukaryota; kingdom Metazoa; phylum Chordata; class Mammalia; order Tubulidentata; family Orycteropodidae; genus Orycteropus; species Orycteropus afer. The sequence goes on along the minus strand of NW_006921773.1, from coordinate 84,765 downwards.
ATCACACAGCAATCACCTGAAGAATCTTGTGAAAAATAAAAATACACATAAAATAAATAAAAGTACAATTTCTAAGGCCTCAGTCCCCAAAATTCTGATTCAATAGGAATGGAGATGTAGAAATCTGCGTTAAGAAACATCTGTGGTGATTGAATGTCAAATGGTGCAAAGATCACATTTTGAACAATGTTCTGGTACCTTGCCATTCCATGGAGCAGCGGCATCAACATCATTCAGGGATTTATAAGAATAGCAGAATCTCTGGCCTCATCCCAGACAAGCTGAATCCAAATCTGAACGAGACTTACGTAAATTAAAGTTTGAGACTCATCTAAAACTTCAGAGGTCATGGTTTAAGTCAGAATACTAATTCTAAGGTGGAAACTACAATATGTCTATCTTCTGAACAGCAGCTAGTACCAAATGTCTAGTAATTGCAGCAAGTGTCTCTAGCAAATAGCACCAAGGAGATTGCTGGGTAGGGGGCTGGCTAGTGGTCAGGACTGAACTATATTCCTCATACAGAGAGGGAGGGTAGGATTGACTTGTGTACACACTCAAGATGCCTTTTGGGGATTCTGCCTAAGGTACTTGACTGCTAATCAGGAGGCTGGCGGTTCAAACCCACCACCCACTCCTTGGAAGGAAGGTTGGGCAATCTACTTCCATAGTGATACTTCCTCGGAAACCCAAGGAGGGGTTGCTATGAGTCGGGTCAGACTCGATGGCACATAACAACAACAACAACAACAACAACAAGACACACTTGGTGGTAGCAAACACTTCAAGGAACAGAACTTCAACTTCATCAAGTTGGAAGCTTAGAATGATTGAGATGCAGGCAAAAATAGTAATGCAATTACATCTGTATTCACAGGCTATTGAAAAGTAAGACATTTAAATAAAGGGATGTCAAGATCTAAATTGGATGTTAAAACTTCAGAGGTTCCTAAATGTGATGTTTTCCTTCCCTGTTCTTTAAATTTGAAAATGATTGGATAATAACTAAGGTTTCTTTAAACTCAGAAACAAAAGAAAAATATTGATATTTCCCTCCTAAATGCTAAGGATAATTGTTCTCTGTATGCATGGCTTCAGCTGAAAAGATCTGGCATGCTCACTGATGTGAGCCTTATTACCACCAAATCATGACCAGCTGTCCTCCATTTACTTATTTAAACACCGTCTCTGGTTTGTGGCTGCTGAGGTTGTTTACAGAGTCTGTCACTTTCTGTGACTTTCCATTATCAACCTCATTCTTTTTTATAAAAAGTAAAACAAAATCACTGCCAGTAATTGCGTTAGCCAGATGCATCAGTCTATCTTTCATGTTTCACAGTAGTCAACATGCTGGGTTCATTTCATTCGTCAGTCATCCATTGCATCCATCCAACCATCCATCCACCCAACAAGCTTTCTTTATTCTTGGCTATATCGCTCTCCCTATTTCTCCTCTAGGAGTCCCCAGGTGGCCCAAAAGTTTAAGCACCCAACTATGAGACAAAAGATTGGCAGTTCAAATCCACCCAGAGATGCCTTGGAAGACAGGCCTGATCATTTGCTTCTGAAAGATAACAGCCTTGAATACGCGATGGAGCAGTTCTTCTCTGCACACATGGGGATGCCATGATTCAGAATGAACTTAATAGCAGCTAACACCATTTCTTCTCTCTATTCTGCCTGATACTTCACTTCATTTATATCCCCCATTTAACCCCTCCTTGGTTTCAATTTATGCAATGTTTATATATTTACACAAAGCACACAAATTTAATTTGATTGGGATTAATTAAATGTTATCATTTCCTAAGCAAAGTGACTGGAATAGAAGCTAGCAAATGCAAGCACTCCATAAGTGCTGGCCATTCACCAAATATATTTGATAGGTGGGTACGTAGATGGCTTGCTGATATGGAAAATATAGGATATGGAATAGAATGCACTGTTCCTATTTGTATTTGAATTGGGGAGAATGAAAAAGAAGCTTCTTGAGCTGAGAAAAGTCAATTGGTTGCCAACATGAGAAACATAGCTTTCTCACCAAAGCCATCCCCTGTGGATATTTGGGTCTGGGTTGGCTTGTCATAAGACACTGCCGTTTTCAGACAAGGACAAGTCCACTTGTCATTATTTTTAACAGTCCCACCAGAAACAACTGCATAATTAGCAGTGCAAACTGAAAAGCAGGGCCTTTTTTTTTTTCAAAAAATCATATGTAATTTCAAGATAGTGTTTAGTGGTCAGGGTTTTCCCTTTGTGGTATTTAAATTCTGCAATCTACTCCTCCTTGTTTCATTTATTACCTTTGTTCCACCAAGGGTAAACAATTGAACAAACGCTACACCAGTGACCAGACAGCAGATCGTCTAACCACTTGTGGGGCCCTTCGGACTGGGGGCTCTGTGAACTGCATGCCCACGAAGCACTGCACTCTTTAGTCAGAAAGTCTCTTTTGGATTGTCTGGAGCTGTTGCTAGTTGGAAACAAAACCTTTAGCAAGCATGCAACCTAGTTTCTTTTTCTTAAAATATATCTATTCAATAGAGCATGTCCAACTATTTACATGTGGTGAAACAAAGGTAACAAATGAAATGAGGAAGAGTAGATAGCATAATTTAAGTACCATAAAAGGTTGAGTGTGACTACTAAATATTATAAAACTAAATATTTTAGGAGCTCTGGTAGCATAGTGCCTAAGGCACTTGACTGCTAACCAGAAGGCTGGTGGTTCAAACCCACCAGCCACTCCTCGGAAGGAAGGTTGGGCATTCCTACTTCCGTAGTGATACTGCCTCAGAAACCCAAGAAGGGGTCGCTATGAGTTGGGGCCGACTCGATGGCAAATAACAACAACAACACCAACTAAATATTTTACAATTTTTTTTTTTTTTTTTTAATGTGGAACCACTCCTTATTAGAATGTCTATCAGAATCACATATAACATATTTTCCCCTTACCCCATCCATCTCCCGCCATGTACCCTCCCTCCAATTTCAGAGGATACGTTTCTAGGCTGAGAACCTGTCTGTCTGATCCGTTAATGGGTTGCAATGTGCCTTGACTCAATGGTTTGTTGGGCGGGAAAATAGGTTTAAAACTATCACTTTAAAGTGTGTCATGGCTATGAAGATTCTCTTAATAACTCTGACTTGTCTGTATTCTTATCTGTTTTTTCTTCAGCCTGGGAGCTAAGAATGGAGTTCTTCAGAGGCACAAAAAGTTTAGTGTAGGATTCCTAAATGAAATGTTGGTGGTTCAAACCCAACCAGAGACATTTTGGAAGAGCTGGTGGCCTACTTCTAAAAGATCACAGCCTTGAAAACTCTATAAAGCAGTTCCACTCTGAAGCACGTAGTAACCATGGGGCAGAATCAACTTGACAGCAACTGTTTGCTTTTGTTTTGGAGAGGGAGTTAAGAACCGTTTTTACTTTTTTACATGGTTGAAGAAAATCAGAAAAGCAACATTTTGTGATAAATGCAAATTATATGAAATTCATTCCACAATCCATAAATTAATTTTGTTGGAACACTCCACACCCTGCTTTTATACAACCAGTGCAGAATTGAATAGTTGAAACAGAAACTGTATGACACACAAAGCCTACGATATTTTTTACAGAAAAAGTTTGCCCACCCTTGCCTCAACATAAGAACTATACCTTGTATATCAATGAATTGCCTGAGCCCAGCACAAACCTTGCACTGTGTGTTTCGTCTATTGTAATCAATGGGAATAAAGTGAGAAAGGAGGAAAGGGGGAGCTTTTTTTTTTTTTATGTCACATTGTTCTAGAGGCCCCTCCATTCTTTTGGCCCTCTCCAATTGCTATGCCACCAGGGTTCTGGATCTAGTCTAGTTCACTATATTGCTCCAGAACTGTAACTAAAAATATGCTCCTGATATGGCCTGAGTGAGAAGACTGCATCCATTGTTCTAGGTTGTAATTCTATTTCCATTGATGAAGGCTTACAGCATGTTGCAATGTGACAGCCACATCAAACTTACTGTTGATTCCAGTCATAGATTTTGCCATTCAAGTCACAGCTTCTGACATCCAAGTCCTCTCATGCAGTAATTGTGTAGAGGGGAAGGAAGAAAAATAAATAAATAAATAACAGTTAACAGCAATTTGCTCCTCACTCACTTGCTCGCATAACAATTACAGTCGAGGAAACCCTATGAGGACTTCTACTCCGTCATATAGGGTCACTATGAATCAGAATCAACTTGACGACACACAACATCATGCACATGTTGTTCCTTTTACTTCTTCAAG
>NW_006921773.1:65487-79516 GCF_000298275.1 Orycteropus afer afer | reverse complement strand
TAGTGATACTGCCTCGGAAACCCAAGGAGGGGTCGCTATGAGTCGGGGCCGACTCGACGGCACATAACAACAACAACAACAACATGGCTGACTCTCACCCTACTGTACCACTATGAACAGTCTCTAATAGTCCTTGCATCTTCCCTCATCATTCAAAATTCCAAGTCCCAGGGAGAAGCACCCAACTCAACAAGCCTAGGGCACATAAGGAATACTTGCTTTCAAAGAGTTTGGAAAAGGAATATATAACCTTTCAGCTCCTGCAAATGGAGACAAAGCCTTTTCTTCTTCCAAGATGGCTAACTGGGAACTCCATAAATAAGAAGGTGCTAGGGTGCTGTGCTGTCAAAAAGTTACTGACAGCAATTGTGTGGGGTTAATATCTCCAAGTTGGTTGAGATATTGGAGGCTTAATCATACCCCATTCTCTTTTGGTTAAGAATTATTATTGCTAACAATGGTTCCTTTCTCATATTAAAAATACCTGTGAGAGTTTTGAAAGTTGAATAGCCTGTGATTTAGAGTATATGTAATAAAAATGGATTAAGAATTCAGTTACACATTTATAAATAAATTTGTGTTTAATTGTTAAAACTGAATAAATATATAATGAACAAGGATTGTATCTACCTGTATGAGATATTTTTTTATTGCATGAAGAGATCATGTTTACTTGATGCACTGCTTTGCAGACCCTTACAATGATTTGTAATAACCTGAAGTCTCCAGCACCTGTCCCCAGGGTTTTATAATACACAGGCTTGGAACTATTAGTTTTTCCTGTAACTGATTTATTGAAAAGACTCAATTCTGTGAAGTATAAGCATGAAATGGTTTTCTTTTTCTCCAGCCCTTACTTTCAACCATGCTTTGTTGAATCACTCTTTTCCATCTTTAAAGGGTTAGAGAAACCCTACGATTCCCAGTTTCTTTCATTCTATATAAAGTGCAGTTTAATTCACAATTTCAATCTCAAATTGATTTAAATCTCCTCTTTTCCCCCAGCAAAGATGATAAGAGTCAAGCTTGAGAAATCTCCTTTCCTTCCTCTGCAATGGCCAGCTCTTCTGGTCCAAGACTGAATCTGTCATTCACTCATCAAATAAATAATTACTGAACATCTGTCATGTGTCAAACTTTTGATGGACACTGATGATTTAATGAAGAGCCAGAACCAACACACAATTTTTACATGTTGGAACACGTGCAACTTGCAGATGCATATAATGCAGTCTTGCTATTCTCAGAGTCAGAGAACTGGAAAATTATAACTCTGATCAAAGATAAAATGGAGGAACCAGCAGGTTCTACAGAAACACATAAGAGAGATGATGAACCAAGATTTGGAAGGATCAAAGAGAGCTTCCTTTCAAAAATGCATCTGAACCAAGATCTGAAGTATAGTAGGGCTAAGGACAAAAAGAAAGTTTCTCTCATAGTTTAGGAAGCCAGAAGTCTGAATCAAGGCATTGGCAAGGTGGTTCCTTCTGGAGGCTTTGAGAGAGAATCTGTTCCATGACTTTCTCTTAAATTCTTGCCTTGTAGCTCTACGCCAATCTCTACTTCCATCATCACATGGTCTTCTTCCCTATGTTTCTCTCTCTGTGTATCTCTTATCTCCTTATAAGACACTAGTCATTCAATTTAGGACCCTCAATACTCCAGTATGACCTTGTCTTTTAATCAATTACATCAGTAAAGACCTTATTTCTAAATTCTGTGGATTCTGGGTAGACAAGAGTTTTGGGGGAACATTATAGCATAGTGGCTAAGACACTTGACTGCTAACCAGAAGGCCGGCGGTTCAAACCCACCAGCCACTCCTCGGAAGGAAGGTTGGGCAATCCTACTTCCGTAGTGATACTGCCTCGGAAACCCAAGGAGGGGTCGCTATGAGTCGGGGCCGACTCGATGGCAAATAACAACAACAACAACAACAACATCATTATAGTTCTGTGTGATATTTAGCAAGCTATTGGCACTTTGCTCTCATAATACAATTCCTTATTTAGGCAATTGAATTTCTATCTTTTTATTATAATCAATCATTTTCAAGTTCCTTTTCCAATAAGCATGTTTGCTCTTTGAAGCAAAGAATGAACAAGTTTTGACAGCTAGCCCAGAATCTAGGCAACCCATAAATGTCACTGAAAAATGAAAGTTGAGACTTAGTTTCCTCATCTGTAATTCTCCACTAGGTTCATCACACAAAATGTGATCTGAAAAATGTAATCTTCCTGACTCTTGTCAAGAGCTCTAAGTCAGAATGTACGCTGGTCTGAAATATGGTGATAGGCACAGGCCAAGTGTGAGAGAAGATGGTTTTTAAAGGTAATTATGGGCTATATCCTTTCTATTACAATACATTGCCACTTCTATTTCTATAACAGTGATTATGGTAATGTTTGGGCAACAGAGAAGGGGTAATGATAGTTTATAGTTATTGCAGCTACATATTTTGCTTTCTAGCATACTTGTTAAACATCCCAGGAAAACTGGCTTTATATATGTAGTAATATTTCCTAAGTTTCCCATAAGATCAGAAAGTCTGTTTACTTGTATGCTATGTTGTTGTTGTTGTTGTTACGTGCCATCGAGTCGGACCCAACTCATAGCGACCCCTCCTTGGGTTTCCAAGGCAGTATCTCTATGGAAGTAGATTGCCCAACCTTCCTTCTGAGGAGTGGCTGGTGGGTGTGAACTGCCAGCCTTCTGGTTAGCAGTCAAGTTTTGCAAGCCTTTGATGGACACTGATGATTTAATGAAGAGCCAGAACCAACATACAATTTTTACATGTTGGAACACGTGCAGCTTGCAGATGCATACAATGCAGACTTGCTATTCTCAGAGTCAGAGAGCTGGAAAATTATAATAAATCTGACCAAAGGTAAAATAGAGGAACCACCTGTTCCACTATCAGAGCACCTTACACTCCCAAAATTAGGCAAAGTCTTATAAACACAGAAAAATCAGAACAAACATTCCAATAGCAATGCTTTTCTATGTAACTTTATAATTTCCAACTTGGTTTACATCTATTATCTGTTTGACACTCATAAATATCTCACGAGGTAAGGTAAGTGTCTGAGATCAGATTCTCTAAAAGCAGAGCATAAGCTAGGAATCTTGAACAAGGGATTTATTGGGGGAGGGTTCTGAAGAAGTGAAAGAAGGAACCAAGCAACAATATTGTTTCAGCTAAAGTTTGCCTCTGCCTGATCCCACAGGGAGCTCTGGAGTGAAAATAACATCACAGAATGGTCTCACATTTTGACAAAGGCTTTGTGTCCCTATATCAATCAGTTATTGTCCATATGTCTGTCACTGAGGGCAGGAGATGTAAACTTGGAAGCATTTTAGGGTGAGTTGATACCCATCTACCAAAAGCAATTCTCTGAAGGAAGTGTGGCTGTGAACCATTAACACATATGCCTTATAGCACCTAAGTAGAAAAGATCTGGGAAGGACACAATTAGCATTTACTTCAGCAAGTATCATAAAGAGTCCCATTTTACAAAAGTAACAACTAAGGCTTACACAGGGTAAGTAATTTCACAAGACTGATCACCCAATAAACAACAGACTCAGAACATGAGTTCAGGTACTACTTCATAGACTATGTCTTCCTTCAGAAACTCCCTTCTGATGAGTATTTCACAATAACTTATTTGATAAATGCTCTCTGATGCTGCAGATGAACCCACTGGGCAAGAATAGGAGGGCTCATTCAAGAATTTACTTAACAGTGTCTTCTTACTAGGAGAAAATTATTTTAGTGATGGCTACAGATTCCACTTGCATAGATGGGCCAAAGCTGTACTTTTATCAATAATAAAGTGGTTTCTTTAATTATTTTCATACACAAATTTTTATTTTCTTATTTTTTTCTTTTTATAAACAATATCTACTCATTCTCTGTCACCTAGAGACTTTGTTAAACATTAAAATGTTGACCACAGAAAAGCTTAAGGGAAAACAATAAAATATTTTGACAAGATGCTAAGAATTAATTACTAAGAATATTCAGAAAATCAGTCTTTGACCAAATCACTCACCATAAACCTACTGCATTCTACTCTTATATTCCTTATCTTGAGAAGGATGACATATAATATTTGGCACTTTTATTAGCACACCCAGCAATAATCTTCAGCCATGCAACATCATTGGATCAAATCTGAATAGAGCCAAGTCTGAGAAGAAGCATTATTTCTTAGAAACACCATTAAAAAATCCATTTCATGCAACGTTCTCTTCCACAGTAGCATGCAAGCTCATTTAGGAACTTTAGAAATCAATCACTTGCACTGATTGTCTCATCTTGGAACCTGAGTAAATCATTCTGCCTTGTAGAAGCTGCTAAAATACAGGGAAGGAGATTAATTTTCCAGCATGCTTACTCAAACACCTCAATCTGCTTTAGGTTAGATTAGAGATTTTATGTCCTTAACCAAACTTGGGGATTTTATCCCATTGTTGATGATAACTAAGCATGAATGTTTTACTGGACTATCTTAGGACCTTACACACCATGTTTACACTTAGCAATGAATTAAACTCATGTCTTCATTAGGTGAAGGCTTTCCAAGATCTGATAATTCATAAAGTTAAATTTTCCATCACCTAACAAAAAAGACCTATTTGAAAATGATTTATCATATTGTGGGTTTATTTTTCTGTCTGTCTTCTACCTCCAAATTATAAAAGCAAGACACTACTCATAGCATAGCGGAACTGCCTGAGGGGAAAGTCCTTGATACTTACGTCTTTATGTATTCTACCAGGACTTTGGATAAAATGCCAAGAAGCTGCTAAGTTGAAGTAGTCTAAAAGTAATTTAATTAAAATGATACATAAAGTGTGCCTAAGAGGAGGAATATGGGGCTTAACTAAACAAATTAATGCAGAAAAGTTAAAACTCTCCATGAACAGATATAACTAATTTTAAATTAATTTTCCTCCCTAGAAGTGAACTGCTTGAAAAGAGCAATTTAATTTTATGTTAAAGAGATAACATTCCAATAAAGTAAGAAATTATACATACCTATATATGTATATTTTAAATGAATATCAATGTCTACAGTTAAAAAGGAAAGTACCTATAAAATCTGGGGACTGTTACTTTTTCCCTGCAAGAGAAATGGAATGTAATACCCTTACCTATATAGGCTTTGTTAATTAATGTTTGCAGAGTGCTTTGAATTCTTGCAGTTACAATCTCTATAGAAGGATAAGAGAGACAGCTATGAACACCTGAGTAAGCCACTTAGAAAGGCTATCATAAAAACCAGTGTTTCAGCCACTAAGAAGAAAATGACACATTAGAGTAGGTTACCATTTGAGGAGACTTCCAACCAATCATCTCCAAAGAAAAAAAGAAGCTAAAAAAGAAATAAAATGTATTTCAGCACCACCTCATTCCCTACTGGAGCATCAAGCTCCTATACAAGCTATTTATGTTTTGATCCATCCCAGTGGTGTCTTGAATTCAGACAAGTGTCATATGATTAGTTGTTATCATTATTGTTGTTAGGTGCCATTAAGTCAGCTCCGAGTCATAGTGACTCCATGTGCAACAGACCGAAACACTGCCCGGTCCTGGGCCATCCTCACAGTCTTTGCTGTTCTTGAGCCTATTGTTGCAGATACTGTGTCAATGCATCTCGTTGAAGGTCATCCCCTTTTTCACTGACCCTGTACTTTACCAAGCATTATATCCTTCTCCAGAAATGGTCTCTTCTGACAACATGACCAAAGTAGGTGAAACAAAGTCTGGCCTTTCTCTCTTCTAAGGAGCATTCCAGCTGCACTTCTTCCAGGACAGATTTGTTCATTCTGACAGTATGTTCACTATTCTTCACCAACACCACAATTCAATGGCATAAATTCTATTTCAGTCTTCCTTATTCATTGTTCAGCTTCCACATGCATAAGAGACAATTGAAAATACCATGGCTTGGGTTAGGCCCAACTTAGTCTTCAATGTGATACCATTGCTCTTTAATATTTTAAAGAGGTCTTTTATAGCAGATTTGCCCAGTGCAATAAGATATCTTATTTCTTGATTGGTTTCATGGGTGTTAATTTTGGTCCAAGTAAAATGAAATCTTTTACAACTTCAATCTTTTATCCATTTATTGTGATGGTGCTTATTGGTCTAGTTGTCAGCATTTTTATTTTCTTTACATTCAGGTGTAATCCATACTGAAGACTGTAATCTTTGATCTTCATCAGTAAGTGCTTCAAGTCAACTTCAATTTCAACAAGCCAGGTTGTATCATCTGTATATAGCAGGTTGTGAATGAGTCTACCTCTAATCCTGATGCTGTGTTCTTCTTCAAATAGTTAAGCTTCTCAGATTATTTGCTCAGCACACGGAATAAATAAGTATGGTGAAAAGATACAACCGTGACACACACCTTTCCTGATTTTAAAACATGCAGCATCCTCTTATTCTGCTAGAACAGCAGCCTCTTTGTATCTGTACAGGTTGCTCATGAGCACAATTAAGCATTCTGAAATTCCTGTTCTTCCCAATGTTATTCATAATTTGTTATGATCCACACAGTCGAATGCCTTTGAACAGTCAATAAAACACAGATAGACATCTTTCTGGTATTCTTGACTTTCAGCTAAGATCCATGTGACATCATTAAGATTATCCCTCATTCCATGTGCTCTTTGGAATCCAGCTTGAATTTCTGGAAGTTCCCTGTCAATATACTGCTGCAACCTATTTTGAATTATCTTCAGCAAAAGTTTACTTGCGTGTAATATTAATATTTTTTTAATCATTTCCATATTCTGTTGGATCACCTATCTGACAGTACAATGTTCCTATGAAACTTTTCATAAGTCAACATAGCATAAGGTGAACAAGCAATTACCATTAATTCATATGAGAACAATTTGTGATGGTTCTTGGACCCCAAAAATTAATCTACCAAATCTTACCAAATAACACATAAAGCCTAAAATAACACTAACATACAGTAAGAGCAAGAATGATATGATAAATACACAGCCTACCTAAAGTAGAAATAACATATGTATAGTTTAGTTGGGAGCTCTGGTAGCATAGTGGCTAAGACACTTGCCTGCTAACCAGATGGCTGGCAGTTCAAACCCACCAGCCACTCCTCGGAAGGAAGGTTGGGCAATCCTACTTCCGTAGTGATACTGCTTCGGAAACCCAAGGAGGGGTCGCTATGAGTCAGGTTTGACTCGATGGCACATAACAACAACAACATAGTTTAGCTACTGAGGAAGGAGCTTGGTGATGTCACTCTCACTGCTTGGGGTACATGCTGCTTCTTTAACGCTTGCTGAAAACAAACATTAAATGTTAATTTAACTTTTTACCTTTTCTCATAAAAACAAAAATCTTCAGATTTATTTCATTAGCAAAGCAGGTTCTGATAATGTATGTCTTACATAAAAGTGAAGTAGTATAAAGCAAACTTGTAAAAAGCAAGGGATACCTGTACTTATAAAACTTTTTTATTGACTAAAATTTCTAATGCTATCCTTGGGTGGTGCAAACAGTTTGTGCTCTGCTACAAACCAAAGCACTGGCGATTCAAATGTACCCAGCAATGCTGCAAAGGAAAGGCTTGGAGATCTACTTCCATAAAGAGACAGCCATTGAAAACCCCACTGAGTTCAATCCTAATCTAAAGTACTTGGTGTTACCATGAGTGAGAATCCACTGGAAAGCAGTATTTTTGTTTATTTATTTGTTTTGTTTCCTCTAATGTCATCACTCTGGGCAAGTAGATAGATGATCTTCCCTTCTCACACATACAATTGATTATTGTACATGTTGGATAAAATATTTATTATATAAGTGACAAGTTACAAGGAGAGAGGATTTGCTGATGTTTGTCAGCTTACTATGCAATAGCAGCACCTTTCTAAGCCAAAGTCTCTTATCCCTTGTCATTACACTAATTCTAACTTATTTCCAAAATCAAATGCTTTCTGGATGGAGAGCATATTTAGATAACAAGAACCTTGAGTATAAAGGATTCAATAACAGGCAAATACCTCAAGGAGCAGACAGCCCTCTCTGAATGTGTTTCAAATTTAGCTCAAGTCACCAATTACTGCACTCCCAGGAGACCAGACCTTACAATGAGTTTTCTGACCCCGAGAGGATTTAGATAAGCTCCGGATAAGTTCTGTTCTGTGACACGAGCACTGAGTTGCTGAGCAGTAAAAATGTTTCTCCTCCAGAACACCTCGGCTAACAGCATTTCCCTGGGATTTATGAGGATGCAACAGGAGGCAGATGCTGAATGTCTCAGTGTGGGAGCAGTTTTTGCCAATCTTACATCTGATTTAAGACCCTAGGGTTATGGTCAACCCTTTCTAAGTCCTTTCTTTCCTGGATGCAAAGTTGGAAAGGATTCTCAAGGTGGCCCTGCTCTCCTCATCCTTGGTTAGTGCGGTGAGCACCAGCCAGGCAGGGATTAGGAGGGAGTTCTTAGTTCCCAGACGTGTTTGTCTTTTACATCTCCATGGCAGTGGTGTCGTATCTATGGAAAAGAAGCAATATAACTTCTTTGGGTGCTGTTTATGTACTAAATGTTTAATAGAGGCTGTGTGGTCATCCAGACCATAATCTCAGAAGTGGGGCTTCCCAACTTTTTGTCTCCTGGTAACTAGTCTTCACCCCTGTGTCCCACCATTAAAAAGGGATGATCTTAAAGAATGTATCTCATAGGGTTGTTGAATATAGATAATGTGTAAAGAGAACACATTTAAGGAGCTTAAAAGAGGATTGGACACACTATAAGGCCTCAATAAATCTCAGTAAGTAAGAGAGAAAAAAAAAAAAAAAAGAAAGAAAGAAAAGAAGGAAGACAGAGAGAAAGAGAAGGAAGGTATCACTTTACTGTTGAAGAAATTGAGGCTCAAAACAGTTAAACATTCTGCCTAACTAGAATCCTACAGCTAGGATTCCAGGACTGGACCCTTATAGAGGTCTTTTTCCCATGTTCTTAGCACCAAGCCATGCTAACATTGTCAGAAGACTATGTTAACCACCATATGGTGTGATCCAGGAGGCCCCAGAAAGGTCCTGGTACTCAGAATGCCAGTTAGTGGGAAAGTTCCCAAGGAAAAGATTGTGTTTGCCTCTTCCACAAAATAACTTCATCTGGAAGGAGCACCAAAATTAAGGAAACAATAGAGAACAGACAATATGTTGGGCATGTTTCACATTCTCGGCACTGGGCTAAGTGCTTTATATGCATCATCTTACTGACCTCACCCTATGATACTCAGTGTTGGTATTGTTATCCTGGCATTTGTAGGGAGCAAATGGAAATTCAGGATGATAAAACATCTGCCCCAAGTTTACAGAGCTATTAACTGATGTTACGACTCTCCCAAAGCCAGGCCTCTCCACTCGCTTCCTGTTTTCAATGCAATATATGGCCTAAATGTACTAATTTTTCATGGAATATACATCAAATTGATTTATCAGCAATTCACTAGGTATTGTTGCCAGATCTTAAGTTGTGGGCACCTGAAGCAGAGACAGGCACCAACAGGCTATAGAAATGTGGGGACAGGGGTATAGAAGTTGGAGAGGCAAGAAGCCACCATTCTTCATTGTTCCTCATCAGGAATTCAGAATAGCACAGGCCACCTTACAATACTGGATCCTGGAGTGGATTTTGAGAACCAAGCAGTTAAAAATGGATTTTGCCATTAATGCATTTCTGATTAAAGCTTTCCACTCTGCTCAGAAGTAAAGTAAGTTCTTTTTTCTTTTTTTTTTTTTTTTCAGAAGACCCATACCTTGTAGATTCTATAAATATAGCTCTTAATTTAACTCCTGTGAAGGAATGGCAGCACCTCTTTGAGTGAAATTACTACCTTTTAGAGGCACTATCTCTCCCCAGTTGCTGCTGCTTCCCTGAGCACTCATTAGCCTTCCCCTGGATAGGAAATAGTTTTGTACAAGGCCCCAAAATGCTGAACGTCCTCAGGTTGAAGGGCGTTTGTTCTCTGAACCCGTCTGACTCAGCAGTGATGTATGTGCCGGGGAAATCTTTCTTTGCCTGTCTTAGCTTCATTTTATTCCTCTTTCAATTGAAGGTGTGTGATTTTTCTTTTCTCCTAAAGCCCTGTTCAGAGTGCAAAGGAAGTGCATAATTGTTTGGTTGTCTCCTGCATCCTCCTGCCACTTTTCACAGGAAATCTCATTATTAAAATACAAATATTCTTCATAATCTATTAAAATAGAGGTGGGTTGGTAAAAAGCCAGCATTGGGGACTGTGAGCTGAAAACTGCATTCTGCAGCAAAGAGGTCCATTTTATTGAGCTACAGTACATATCATGTTGTCAATTGAGTGATGACCTGAGCAATAAATTCTGGGGATTCTTGGGAGAAAGTGTTTCTTATCACTCTTAGTTTGAAAGGCTTTCATGGTGTTTCAGGTTTCCTCTGTTGCCTTGAGTGATTAAGAAAAATGTAAAAAGTGTTGGGGAGCAGGTGCCAGGTCCTTCTACAGAGGCCTTCCCAGCAGACACCTGACAGGTCCTGTCATGTGTGCTGTCAGATTGTGCAGTGCCTGCTACCACCTGGAGACATGCCTCACCCTGTGCAAGATCTCTCAATTTTTGTGGAAGGAGGAGAAATTGAGGGCTCCTGCAAGATTGCACCATGTACAGTATGGCCCCCAAAAACTGACCAGGTCATGGACTCTGAAAGCTGCTAGCTTTCTTTTCAGATTGTTCACCAACATAATTAAATTCATCATCAATCTCAATCTGTTTGAGCTCAGACCTAGAAGTAAGAGTTGAATAACCATCGGTGCCAGTCCCTCAATTACCCAGTGTCAGAGCCTCACAAAATAATTGCCATTACAAAGATTTTGATTTTCAACAGAAAGGAAGAAAATAATCCAAGAATACCTACAGCTACCACTGAGGAAGCCAGACATGACATAAATACTCACATATGAGACATAGCTTTGTCTCTGTATTCCATTGTAAGAAATTTCCCTGATTCAAAACAAAATAGAACTTAAAACACAAAAGACCTGCCAATATAAGAAAAACCTTACCATTTACTAGTTGTGGAGCTTTGGGTAAATTGTTTAGCTTTTCTGCGCCTTTGTTTTCGCATTGTAGTGAGGGTAACACTTATCTACATCTTAGGATCATTGTGAGAATTAAATAAGTACTGAACACATAGTTAGGAGTCCCTAGGTAGGACTAATTGTGAGGTTAAGTGTTTGACTATTAATGAGAAGGTTGACAGTTTGAATCCACTCAGAGGCACCTCAGAGGAAAGTCTTGGTGAGCTTCTTCTGATAAGTCAGTCACTGACAATCCTAGGGAGTACAGTGCTACTTTGACGTATATGGGGTCACCATTAGTTGACTCAATAGCAGTTGGTTTTTATTTTTGTTTTTTAATTTGGTAATATAGTTAATGCTCTTCAAGAGTTAGCTGTTACCATTAGTCTCTAACACGAGGTATGTCGATTTGCTACTGTAGACTCACATATAAATAGTAGGCTAAAAGGCTTTATCCCTCATCGCCTCCCCCAACACTGCTAAATGAATAACTACCTGAGCTTGATTTTTGTCATCTCTAAATAAGGCTGACCATGCATGCCTTCTAACATATAGTGACAGGGTACAAATGACCTCATTGACTGCTTGTGTGAGAATTTGAGGATTCCTGGAGTGGTGGATCTAAAATGAATTTGCTAGATTAAAAACTCAACCTGACATATATGCTGACCACAGCTATTCCTGAAAATATTAAATTTGGAGAATGAAGGAACGAATGTCTTCAATATCATATTTTCACTGAGCCATGGGTCCATGGATTAAAAAACTAAGTGAAAAAGTTTGACCATA
This sequence comes from Orycteropus afer afer, assembly GCF_000298275.1. Taxonomy (NCBI): domain Eukaryota; kingdom Metazoa; phylum Chordata; class Mammalia; order Tubulidentata; family Orycteropodidae; genus Orycteropus; species Orycteropus afer. Next base: position 67,633 of record NW_006921773.1, on the reverse strand, counting down.
ACAGGTCCGATTTTTGTTGTTGTTATTGTTTGCTCATTTTCATTCTTTAAAAGTTTCTTTTCCTGAGAATTTCGTGGCATAGTGCCTAAGGCATTTGGCGGCTAACCGGAAGGCTCATAGTTCAAACCCACCAGCCATTCCTCGGAATCAAGGTTGAGTAATCTACCTGTAGTGATACTGCCTCGGAAACACAAGGAGGGGTCACTGTGAGTCAGATCCAACTTGATGGCAGTGGGTTTTGGGGTTTGGCAGGCTAATAAATATTAGCTTAACCCCAATGTGATGCTATATATCCAGGGGTTCTCCGAATGACTTAGTGCCTTGGGCTCTATGAAAATGGATTCATGAGTTTTCTAGAGATCTACTGTAGCCAGATAAGCCTGTGCATCAGAGGGTCTTCTTTAAAGCTAAGTTAACCAACCACAGAGGAGTGCTAGAAAGAAAAGAAGTTGACAAAGAATAGTGATAGGGAACGTCTGTTCCTGATGAGCTTGTAGGAGCAGTCAATGTTTGAAGGGCAGACAGAGGTGAGAATGCTCACCTGAAGACCCTTCTTTGTGCTAAATGATACCACTGTGGTGGTGGATGGAAAGGTGGCCCATGAAAGTAATTCCAGCATAAGTGAGTGTGCTGCAGCTCCCAGAGCTTCAGAAATCTGTCAATAGCATTGCTACTAAGGGCCAGAGGGGCTCAACCTCACATCAGGAAAGGCTCCCTCCAGTCACTGTTTGGGGGGCTCCTAAAGCCAAATAAAGAGTTCTGGTGGTGTAGTGCCTAAGGCATTTGACTGCTAACTCAAAGGTTGGTGGTTCAAATTCAAGAGTCACTCTGCAGAAGGAAGACTGGGCAATTTACTTTCATAAAGATTTACCACTCAGGAACCCAAAGCGGGTCACTAGGAGTAGGAATCGACTAGATGACAGTGAATTTGGCTTTGTTTTTTTTTAGTAAAGCCAAAAATTAAGGAGCTCTGATGATGCAATTGTTAAGGTATTTGGCTGCTAACCAAAAGGTCAGTGGTTTGAACCTACCAGCCAGTTCATGGAAGAAAGAAAGGCATGAAAGAAATGCAGTCTGCTTCCATAAATATTTTCAGTCTTGGAAACCCAATGGTGGTTGCTATGAGTTGTAATCAACTAGATGGCAGTGAATTTGGTTTTGAGAAAGCCAAATATTATTGGATATTTCCTAGCAAGCTTGTCATTCAACTTTTAAAAACTTAATATAATGTCTTTTGGAATACCTGGAGTATTTTCTTCTAGTTTAAAAATAGGTAGTAGCTTATTGATGGTGTTAGTTGCCATTGGCTAGTCTCATGGAGACAATGTCATAATATGACAAAATGAAATGTTGCTTGGCTGTGGCTATTGTGAAGTGCCCTCATCTTCCAGCCATATATCAGAAAATATTATGCTATAATCTACAGGATTTGCACCAGGAAATAGATCACCAGGCCTTTATTCCTAGCCTATTTTAGTCTGGAAGATCCCCTGAAACCTACCCCCCATGGGTGACTCGGCTATTTGAGATACCAGTGGTATAGATTTCAGCATCATAGCAACACAAAAGCCATCACAGTATGGCAAACTGGCATGCTGTTAAAAACTACTTATTATTTATGTGTTACCCACACAGCTTTACAAGCTGTATTGCCCTCTAGCTTTAATAATTGTGGATTTTGCTACATGAGGCTTAGGGAACAATGTCTATCCTCATGCACATACTTAGATAAAAAAAAAAAAAAAAAACCCTCACTGCCATCGAGTATTGAGTCGTTTGTGACTCACAGCTACCTCTCCTTGGGTTTCCAAGGCAGTATCTCTACGGAAGTAGATTACCCACTTTTCCTTCTGAGGAGTGACTGGTGGGTTTGAACCACCAGCCTTCTGGTTAGCAGTCAAATGCCCCAAGCATAGGAGTACCAATAATCATCTTTTCAACAAAAGTTAAGGATTTTCAACCAAGTGCTTCACTTTTTATAATAATGCAGTAGTTGATATATAAATTATTACACAGACTAATTTTCTCTTCCTTTTTTTTTTTTCCTCTTATTTTTCTTTAGTTAGAAATACCTTACCCTGGAAATGCAATGGGAATTGTGAAGGGGGTGGAGAAGGCTTGATTGAGGGACGCTAGGCTTGGGGAA
>NW_006921773.1:59452-65387 GCF_000298275.1 Orycteropus afer afer | reverse complement strand
CTAAGGCACTGGACTGCTAACCAGAAGGCTGGTGGTCCACCAGCCACTCCTCAGAAGGAAGATGGGGCAATCTACTTCCATAGTGATACTGCCTCAGAAATGCAAGGAGGGGTCGCTATGAGTTGGGTCCGACTCGAGGGCACATAACAACAACAGGCTTGGGGAAAGTTATGATATCCATAGACTGTGTTTATCTTTGCTGCCCTCTGTTTTCTTGTCCTCTATGGTTCTTTGCTCCCCTCTTCACTGCTACACAAGGTCCTTGTGCTCACACTTCTTTCCCCTTACCAAAACCTGCTCTCAGCAAATTATCTTCTACCCATCCACACAAAACTAGCCACTGTCAAGTAGACTCCAGCTCATGGTAACCTCAGGTGTGTCAGAATAGAAGTGTGTTCTATTAGGTTTTCAATGGGTGATTTTTCATGGGTAGATCACTAGTCCATTCTTCTGAGGTGCCTCTGGGTGATATCAAACCTCTAACCTTTCAGATAGCAGCCAAGCATGTTAATAGTTTGCACTACTCAGGACCTGTCCCATCCTCACTAGGACTGAGCAAAAGCAACTCCACCTGTTAGCCATTCTCAGAGGAATCAGCATTATGATAGACAACAAAGAAAGTTTAATCATAGAGAGTAAAAGTCTAAGGCAAAGGGGAATATTTGTGGAATTCATTATTACAACAACTAAAATGTGTTCAAATTCATTCTACATGTTAATGGAAATAGAATAACATGGAGTTTGCACTCGTACTAATCACTGCCTAACAAAAGACACATAATATAAACATATCATGACATGTGAAAAAGTGTTAGAGGTAAAGACTGGGCTCTGTAAAGGAAATAACTCACTCTCTTTGGGGAAGTCAGAGAATTTCCAACATTTAGTTGTAAAGGAATCTTGTCACCATGACACTTTGTCAAGGCAAAGGAAGGGAAAGGGTCTCCCCAGTATAGAGAAGAAAGCATGCAAAATTGTGGTGGATGAGAGAGACTTGAAAACCACCCACTGCTTGAGAACTAGCCAGAAAACTTCACAAGGTCTTGCAGGTTCTAAATGACTCCATGTGAGACCAGGCCTGTGAATATGGACATCCCTTAAAGTATGGTCAGTATACTTCATTAAAAAAAAAAAAAAACTTCATTCACTCTGCTACAGAATGCCTTGCTCACCATCTTATCCCTTCATTGAACATTACTACCGCCATCAGAATTGAGGAGTAACTCCTTGAAAAATTTCAAGGAGAAAGGCAGCTATTTTCCTGATTAGCAGAGCCCAGTACTTAACAAACTTTACTCTCAAATGGTGAGAAGGCTTAAAGAGAGGACCACAGATGCAATAATTGGGCGAGTAGTTAGCAAATGTCCATTGCAGAATTATAAAGGCTGTATCTTGAGTCTGACTTATATTCTAGTCTTACGATATCTGCCATTACCTTTAGCTCATTCATTAAAAAAAAAAAAAAACACTGCCATCAAGTCAATTCCAACTTAGTGACGCTATAGGACAGAGAAGAACTGTCTCATGGGGCTTCCTATGTTATGAATCTTTACAGAAGCAGACTGCCTTACCTTTCTATCATGGAGGAACTGTTGGTTTTGAACTGCTGATATTTTGGTTAGCAGCTGAATGCTTTAGCCACTGAACCACCAGAGCTCGTATTCATCAGGTCCTACAAATCTTAATATTTTCCCAAAATATTATGTTTTCACTTGAATGCAATTAGAGTGGTCCACTCCAAATTAAATTTCAGGGGTGGTGATAGAAGTTTCAATTACTAGCTCTTTTACCAGCAGCCTAGGGTATAGATAGCAAAGGATTTCTGCCATGGGAATTTGCATTTTTTTTTTTTTTTTCCTGCATTTGGTGCAGCTTACCTTCAGAGACTAGGGTTGGGTTTTCCGTTGTTGTTGTTGTTGCTTAATTTTTTCCTCTTTTTAATTTGTTTTTTTTATTTAGTTTGACTTCCTCTAGAAAAAGATTGGAACCAACCGTGGTGGCACAAATGATTAAATCCTTGACTACTGGTCCAAAGGTTGGCAGTTTGGACCCATGCAGAGGCACCTCAGAAGAGAGGCCTGGTGATCTACTTCTGAAAGGTCATAGCCTTGAAAACCCTGTGAACCACTTCTACTCCACATGTGTGTGGTTGCGGTAGGTCAGAATTGACTTGACAGGCAAGTAACAAGAACAACAATAGAAAGTGATGGAAGCTGTTTCATAAGGAGATGCCCTGTTCACATATTTAATGTAATTTCATGTTTTCTCTTTGTTCTCCTGATGCAGCCAAGTCTGAACATTGCAAATTTGCAGTTGCAAAAGCAGTACTACTTCTAATTATCCATGCATTATCCCCAGACCTCCAGCATCACCTACATCCCTTTGTTTAGTTTAGTTATCATCACGGATGTGGATAGCAATGTATTTATTGTTGCTTCTAGAAATCTGTCTTGCTCTTTAGTGTGGACCAAATCAGCTTTTTGGTGGTTCACATATTGTCACCATGGTTGAAATGAATTTGTACTCTTCATTTTGACTATCACAAAGGCAAGGTCTGGAGCAAAAAGAGACATTCAACCAAGAACTCTGGGGTTGCTGTTGCTGTCATGAAGGTTGTTGGCAACCTTATCCATATAACAGGGACAAAAAAGAGGGAGGAAAATACAGATACAAGGTTGACACAGAGACAAAGAATTAAGAGAGTCCAGTCTAGTGGCATCTATTTGTGAAAAATTTAAAAGATGAATGATGGAGAAAGACTGAAAAAAAAAAAAAAAAAAACAGGACTGGAATAACAACCATGGATAATACAAGAGGGTGAACCATGGATGTGCAGGTCTGTGACCAGGCAGCACTGAAAGCACAATTCAGGTCAGAGTCCATGAATTTGTTAAGACCTTGGCCAGAATGTGGGAATTGAGAAGGCAGACAGAGTAATCTTTTTTCCTTAAAATTATATACAGTAGATATTAAGAATGTTTGCAGGAGAGTGGATGAACTGATGGACTAGATAGCCTTAAGTAAGGAAGGTAGATAGTGACTACTGTAGCTTATTGACAGATGAAGAGAGAAAAAAAGGGCCAAACTTTCCAAAAGATCAAAGCACCAGTGGTGAAAGAATGATGAGCATATCTGCTAGTCAGGGTGCTTGCATGGAAAAGTTCAAAGAAAAAGCTTTTCTAGATGAAGAAAATGCCCTGGATAAGAAGAAGTTATTTAAGTGGCTTAAATATGGGACACACCTTTTGAAGTAGATGAGGTCAAGAAACTCAAGGATTTGAAAAATTTAAAATTTAACATGTATAGTTTGGTGGTGATGAAGTCACCAAAATAATGGCAAACCTTGTTTGGTGAGGAAGAATACGAGACAGAAAGCAAATGTTAAATGAGTAAGGGAGAGTTACCAGGAGGGTGATTTATGGTTAAAGGATTTGGAAGGAAACACAAAGCCTTACTCTAAAATGCCTTTGTTTACTCTTCAGAAAATGAGTTACATTTAGATAAATGCTATGGATTGAATTTTGTCCCCCCAAAATGCTATTTTTAAATCCTAACCCCTATATCCTACCACTTGTTTGTCAGTTTGTTGTACCACGGTGGCTGCTGTGTGTTGCTGTGACCCTGGAAGCTATGTCACTTGTATTGCAAATACCAGCAGGACTGCCAGAAGAACAAACACATCTGTCTTGGAAGAAGTACAGCAAGAAGACACCTTAGAAGTGACAATGAGATTTCATCTCTCATTCTTTGGTCATGCTATCAGGAAGGACCAGACCCTGAAATAGGACATCACACTTGGTAAAGTAGAAGGTCAGTGAAAAAGAGGAGACCCTCATGAGATGGATTGACACAGTGGCTCTAACAATGGGCTCAAGCATAGCAAAGATTGTAAAGATGGCCCAGGACTAGGCAATGTCCATTCTGTTGTACTTAGGGTCACTATGAGTCATATCTGACTTGCTAGAACCTAACAGCAACAATAGTCCCTATACCTGTAAATATGACTCTTTTTGGAAATAGTGCTTTCAGTTAAGTCAACAAGAGATCATACTGGATTAAGGTAAATTTTAATCTTATATGACTAATGTCTTTATAAAAAAGGAGAAGATAACACAGAGAGACAGAGGAAGGATGCCATAAGATGCTGCTATTGCAAGTCAAGAAATCCCTGGAGCTACCAGAAGCTGGGAAAGAGGCATGAGACCATTTCTCTTGCAAAGCCCTCAGAAGAAATTAACACTACTGACACCAGATTTGAACTTCTGGCCTCAGAAGTGTAAGGCCACACAATTTGTGACATTTTGTTATGGCAAGCCTAGGAAGCTGATATAATATGGCGAGTTCTGAGCTCACACTGGCCAATTCTCAATGGGAGTTCTCGGAAAGGTGATAGCATGAAATAGGTTTAAGGAGACTAAACGTTCTTTTGAAGGCATCCCTCCCCATTCACTGAAGTCTAAAGCCATGAAAGTCTTCTGGCTGTCCTCTTTATTAATTCAATTGTTTAGCACTTCCATTAGCTACAAGGAACAAAGCTAATTCCTGCTTGGACTCTTCCCTTTCACTCTATTTAAAGACACTCAATATGTCTTAGTAATTAGAAGAATTCACTTCGTTTTTGGAATTCGATTTCATTTCAAGTATTATATAAAATATGATTTTCATATGAGTCTTTTGGTATGCAGAAAACAAGTGTATCAGATTTTTTTTTTCCTTTTCCAGCATACATTCATTTCCTCAAAGTGAACCAAATTGTAATTAGACTACACAATTAATTAAAGAATTTGTTCATTTTTTACTGTGAAGGATCCTCAAAAGCTTGAAATGCAGTCACTGTGGGCAGTCTCGATGACATAGGAGACTGACATTGCCTAGAGATCAAGAAAGATAGCAAACTGGTGCCTATGTAATGCAGACATATATGAAATTAGCATTCAGACACAGTGTTGAGTCCTGCTTGTTAAGATACTTGAGACTATTAGTCTTTCCCATAAAATGTTGGCATAGAACAATGTTCTGTTCAGAAATTCTTTCCATTGTCATGTGCAAGACAGAGACACAAGAAGTTGTGTCACATCTGGGATTGGGGTTGCATTTGGGCCAGAGAGCATGCACACACCAGGCAGACCACTTGAGAAATGCTGGCATCGGCACCTCAGCATCTGCCTTTGAAGCCCAGCAAAAGTGCCAGATGCTGTTTGTGAGATAATCACTCTTAACACGCCTGCCATTTGTTCCTTTTACAATACAGCTGCACTCTGAACAGTCACCATCACAGGGTGGGAGCTCACTACTGACAAATACACAGAAGGAGACGAGAAGAAATGTTCAGAAAATTATTTTATTATTGCAATTTGAGGTAGTTCTTTCAGCAATTCTTTTCACCTTAAACATGCCAAAATGGGCTTTAAAGATTTCATTGGAGTGATATTTTACTTATTCAATTACCATGATGTCTTATAGGATAACAGATAGGTTCAATTACATATTTAATAATTTTCTACTAATGCTTAATGTTTCTACACAACAGAGTTGTTTTGCATTTTTAATTTACTTAATCCAACAAATATCACTATGCTAGTCAGACTTGCTCTGGTAACATAGTGCCTAAGGCACTTGGCTGCTAACCAGAAGGCTGGCAGTTAAAACCCACCAGCCACTCCTCGGAAGGAAGGTTGGGCAATCCTACTACTGTAGTGATACTGCCTCGGAAACCCAAGGGGGGGTCGCTATGAGTCGGGGCTGACTCGATGGCAAATAACAACAACAACAGTCAGACTTGCAGTGATCCTGAGTCATACAGAGCAGGAAAAAGGGGTGAGGGAGAAGAGATAGCCATTCTTCTATCCTAAGTAAATTCATGTCCCTCCAGAAATAACACAACAGTACTTGAACCCAGTTCATCAGCCCCTTTTTACCTTCAAAAGTTAGGAAG
>NW_006921773.1:50784-59337 GCF_000298275.1 Orycteropus afer afer | reverse complement strand
GGAAGGATGGTTGGTCAATCTACTTCCGTAGTGATACTGCCTCAGAAACTCAAGGAGGGGTCGCTATGAGTCGGATCTGACTTGACGGCACATAACAACAACAACAACAACATTGTGGCCGAGTGAAATGACAAAGAGTTTTCCACTTAAGATGAAGAATGCAAACCCTAAAAATCATATACACGTTATAATATATGGTACAAGCCTTCAATACTGGCTGAGGAAAGTTCTGTCTGGCTCTTTGTTGTGTTGACATCCCCACTCTATCACAAAAATAATTAGTTTGGAAACTCTCAGAGCCTTGAGTCAGTGTTAGTGCCTATGCCAGAGCCCTGGTATCACCCTGCCAGTCAGCAAATGCAGATTTTGGAAACTCCTACTCTGTGCTCAGCAGTGAGTCCAGTTTCAAGGGAAATACAATACAAATCTAAAATGTAGTCTCTGCCCTTCAAGGGCTTTCACACTAACTGTGGAAAGAAGATTAGCCCTGATGAAAGGGGAAACTATTAAAATGAATTTGACAAGGTGATCCAGGATCACTCAAATCCTGACCTCACGTTCCTATTATTTATTGCTGTGTAACACATCATCCTAAAATTTAGTGAAGTTAAACAACAGCCATTTTATAATCCTCATCCATTCTGTTAGGAATTTAGACAGGGCACTTTGATGTTTTATCTCTGCTCCATAATACTTGGAGCCTAGGCACTGAATACTAGGGACTATAATGCTCTGGACTTATCTTTATTTACTGTCTGATATGTGATTGGGATAACTCAAAGGTTGGGCTCAACTGGAAATGTTAGCCAAGTGCTTAAATACAGTCACTCATGTGTATCAAACACTATTGCGCACTGTGCATGCTTGCAGACACAATAATGCCTATTCCAGCTTACCCACTGCCTGGATAAGGTGAAGCCTAAATTACATCAGCACAAAATGAGGTCATCTTTCAGGTTCCTATCCCATTAATATGAACAAACACATTTAAAACAGCAGAGAACATTCAAGGTAATTGTATTAGTAAAAGTTTAGTCAAGAAAGCAGGAACCTATTGTGAAAAGAACTGAATACAGAAAAATAGAGACTCAAGCAAACTTTAGAGGATCTGTGAAGAAATATCAGAGAGGCCACTGCTAGCTTTCAGAAAATCAGAAGTATAGAAATGGCAGGGAAGACACCATTGATTATTTTAGCTCTCTATAGCACTTAAGTGGGGATTCTCTGAAGGATTTCTGAAAACCACTAGCTAAACTTCATGTCAGCCATCTGCCAATGCCCACACACCAGAGAAGAATGACTTCTCTTCTTCTACCAAATATCAGAGAATGTCTCTCATTGGCATGGTTTAACATGGAGCTTTGCAGGCAAGAGATTCTAAAAAATATAATTCAGACTTTTCCCCTGAAATTTAGAATTGAGTGTGAAATGGGCTGGAGACAATGCTGAGTGGAGAACAGACACTCCAGCAGAGTGATATATAATATACATTTCATTGAACCTAACAAGTCATCAATTGTAAGAGAAATTGATTTACAAGAAGTTATTATATGAAAGAATAGCCAATAGTGCATGTAAGGTGAACTCCAATTTCAGGGATATTAATACGTAGAAAAGAAGTTTATCACAAAATTGATTTAAATAAAATACATTTAAAAATGTGTACCTACTGGTGATGTTGATTGCCTATTCAATCAAGGCCTCCTTCTGCCTTGTTAATGGAAGGCCTTGATTGTGTTAATGTGCCCAGTCCCAGAGATTGAACCAGGATTTTTCCAAATTAGTCATGGTGACCTCATTCCTCATTGCCAGTAATTAATTCAGAGTTGGCCATTTAACCTGTTTCCATTCAGAGGGCCCTGGCAAGACACAGGCGAAAAACAGTTTTTGTTTGTCCTGACTGAAAATGAACAGATGATAGGAAGAAACAAGAAAAGAAAACTACTTGCCCCAGCCCCTTCCTTGCTACTTGGCGTGTTATAGTCTGAAAGTAGGATACTTGGAAAAGTGGCAATCATCTCATACACCTTTTTTTCCCCTTTTCTTTTACTTTTTATTGGATAAGATTTGGGTGCAATTTTACAAAGCAGATTTGTTTACATTCTACAATGCATACACCATCTCATACACTTGAAGGGAGACACCAGCTACGTGCTGAGGATGGAGGAGCAAATGGACTGAGACTCTGGGTCCTGATGATTGTTGAGCTGGTGTATTCACTCTGTAATCACTGTTCATATCATATATTTATTATTTTCTTAGATAAGTACATCCCTGCTTTTATCTATCACTGCTTTTCTATCAGTCTGTCATACTGTTTGCATGTTGCTATGATGCTGGAAGTTATGCTACCAGTATTTCAGATATTAGCACAGTCACTCATATTGCCCAGGTTCCAGCAGAGCTTTCAGAATTGGACAGACTTGGAAGAAAGGCCTGGTAGTTTACTTTCAAAAATTAGCCAGTGAAAACCTAGAGATCACAATAGAATAGTATCTACCATACTACTCGAAGTTGAGCCCCAAAGGTTGGAAAGCACTCAAAATAATAGTCACAATAATGGACAGGATAATACCAGTGATAATGAAGATGTCACTCAACCAGTGTTTTTTTTTTTTTTTTCCCTGACTTGAGTTGTAGCAGACCCAATGGAAACTAACAACAGAGTTTTAAATTATTTGGATATTTAGAGCTAAAAATATTCAAACTGAAACATACACATTCCACTGATAATATAAGCTAATTTTTGGACAGATTCATAAATTGAAATGCCATATACTCAGAGGAAAGAAGCCTTCTCTGACACTTTGAAGCTTATTGCCACCTGGTGTCAGAGTTATTTTATAGCCTATTCCATCACAACGTATGGAAAATCTATGATACACATTAAAATTTTTTGTTTAGTTACATAGACGTTTCCGCTTCTTTTCTTTTTTTCTGATCCCATAAAATGTGAAAGGATTTTTTTTTTTCTGTCCAAGCTATGTGCTGCCAGGCATAGGAGATAAGAAAAAGCAAAGAGTAAGCAAAACATATTCTTTATGCTATAGGATCCCAGAACAAGATACTTGTTGGCATCAAAGGCACCAGTAGAATAATGAGGAAAAAAAGAAATCTCCATAGAACCCCAAGGGAGAAATAGAACACTCTGTTCTCTCTAATCACTTTGCACACATCTACTTGGAGTATGGGTTTTTCTATTATGAAAATGTGGTGTGATTTAGGATACTTCGCCTTCTGACACATTGTCCCTCTGCCCTATGACAGACATTATATTTCATTAGCTTAAATCTTTATTCCCACCTATAAATAGCTCTGGTAGCATAGTGGCTAAGACACTTGCCTGCTAACCAGACGGCTGGCGGTTCAAACCCACCAGCCACTCCTCGGAAGGAAGGTTGGGCAATCCTACTTCCGTAGTGATACTGCCTCGGAAACCCAAGGAGGGGTCGCTATGAGTCGGGGCCGACTCGACGGCACATAACAACAACATAAATTCACTGGACAGTGAAAATACTTTATCGTAGTATAAAATGCATTGTTGTTGTTGTTATGTGCCATCGAGTTGGCCCCGACTCATAGCGACCCTTCCTTGGATTTCTGAGGCAGTATCACTACAGATGTAGATTGGCCAACCTTCCTTTGGAGGAGTGGCTGGTGGGTTTGAACCTCCAGCCTTCTGGTTAGCAGTCAAGTGCCTTAGGCATTATGCTACCAGAGCTCCTATAAAATGCAAAGGTAGCTATATAACTTATTTCAAAAATGTAGTTATGTGTGCCCTACCTCCTGATCCAAGTGATTCTGAAACAGGTGGTCTGAGGAACTACTCTTAAAAACAAGGTTTTATATTCTTTTGTGTGACTACAGGCCCCAAAGGCAAGTCTCCTTAAGAAAAAGAGTCTGAAGTTACAGAGTTCTGAAGAGTGAGACAGAAAGAGATAGGAGAGGAACGGAGTCCCTGGGTGATGCAATGATTAACGAGCTCCTCAGCTAACAAGTGGGAGGTTTAAGTTCATTCAGAAGCTCTTTGGGGCAAAAAGCCTGGTTATCTACCTCTGAAAAATAAACCATTAAAAATCCTATGGAATGTAGCTCTAGTCTGATGTACATAGGTTGCTATGAGTTATAGTCAAATCTACTTGATAGCAACTGATTAGGGAGATAAAAATCATGTAAAAAGAGGTTTAGTTGCCAAATGCATATGGCTAAATCCACCATACCAGTTTCCCAAGGTGTGTGTGTGTGGGGGGGGGGGTGGTGAGCAGGGGAATGGGAAGGAAGTTGAATACAACTTCTGGATAAAATTTTTATTGCAAGTGGATTTGAAAATTGGGAATTGAAATGAGGTCCTGTGTTTATTATTTATCAAAAATCTGACATACTCCATCATTTCTGCTATTTCTAAGAGAGTGACATTATGTTCCAATATGATCTTCGCTTGATGCCCAGCCCCAAGGAATGCTTTCAAGTAAAACTTGGAGAACAAACACTCAAAGAGGAGACTGTGACCAGATGGGATTTATTTCAGTGTGTCAGTTTGACACAAACATGGGTGAAGGCCAGTTATGGATTAGTGACTCATCCACATTTAGATGCAGTCTGTGAAAAATGTTTTCATTTCTGCATCATGGAAGCAAATCGGAAAGCTTTCACTCAAATCATGGAATTTAATTTCTTGCAACAAAAAGTGACCTACCTCCAAGAGTAACTTTGAAGTCCCACTTGGACTGCTGTTTAGCTTTGAAATCTAGTTTAACTACTTTGTGTTTAATTCCAGCACAGAAATAACCAAAATAATGATAGTTTGCCTCTAGGTAATTCTCTGCCCTGCATGCATTGTTTTTAAACAAAAATGCATTCAAGTTTTGTTAATCTTTTAGTGGTACATAATCCTTTCAAAACGAACTTTAGTTAGACATTATAGATTCTTTTGCAAAACACTGATATTACAGCCTGAATATTTGCTCTTTTGAGGGTTAAGATAGATCAGAAGAGTCTTTTAGCCCCATATCTAGCCATTCACCCCTTGAATATTAATTCTATAGGGGAGTCTGACAAGTTTTTGCAAGCTCTCATCAAAGTAAAGAATTAAAATATTAAGGATTTAAATACTGCCACCCTGATTTTTTTTGTCTGGCATTGCTTTTTAATTTTCATGATAAAGCAAATCAATAGGATAATTCTCTGTGACCTCAGATATACTGTTGGTGTTCTTGCACATCTTAGAATTCATACCAACTGGGTGAACATAAGATGTAAATGTGAAGATCAATGGAGTCGTGATCATCATCTTGACATCTGGAAGAAAAGAAATGGAAATTCTTACAACAGATCGATTCAGACATGCTTATTGATCTATTACTGTGAACCTATTACTGTGTTCTTATAACTTGAGATATAGCAGTGAGACCAAAATCCACTTTTTGACTATCAGAAATTCGTATCAGTAAATTAATTTCAGGAGGTAGCATATGATCAAGAATCAATGGTATTGATGGAAGATGTCCAAGCTACACTGAAAGCATTGGTTAAAAAAAAAAAAAAATCCAGAAATTGACAGAATACCAATAAAAATATTTCAACAAACATATGTGATGCTAGAACCACTTACTTGTCTATGCCAAAAAAATTGGAAGACAGTTAACTGGTCAACCAAATGGAAGAGATCCTTATTTGTACCCATTCCAAAGAAAAGTGATTCAACAGAATGCAAAAATTACTGAACAATATTATTAATCTCACATGCAAGTAAAATATTGTTGAAGATAATTCAAAAATGTTTGCAGTAGTATATCAGCATGGAACTGCCAGTAATTCAAGCTGGATTCAGAAAAGGATGTGGAATAAGGGATATTGTTGCTGATGTCAGATGGAAAGTGGCTGAAAGCAGAGAGAATACCAAAAAGATGTTTACCTGTGCTGTGTTGACTTTGGAAAAGCATTGGATTGTGTAGATTACAACAAAGTAGAGATAACATTGCATGGAATGAACATTCCGGAATACTTAATTGTGCTCATGCAGAAACTGTACATAGACCAAAAGGGGCATACCGCATGATTTAAAATAAGGAAAAGTATATATCAGAGTTGTATTCTTTCACTGTATTTATTCAATCTGGATGCCAAGAAAATAATCTGAAAAGGTGAACTATATGAAGAACAGTGAGTGCAGCATTAGGATTGGAGGAAGTTTCATTAACAACTTGCAATATGAAGATGACGACACAACCTTGCTTGCCGAAAGAGAAAAAGACTTGAAGCTTTTAGTAATGAAAATCAAACACTGCAGCCTTCAGTAAAGATTACTCTTCAGTGTAAAGAAAAGAAAAATCCTCACAACTGGACCAAAAAGTAACATCATGATAAACTGGAAAAAAAAAAAAAAAGACTCAAATTGTCAAGGATTTTCCTTTTTCTTTTTTTTTAACTTGGATTCACAATTAATGCCCATGAAAGCAGCAGTCAAATCAAATGGTGCATTGCATTGGGCACATGTGTTGAAAAAGACCTCTTTAAAGTTTTAAAAAGCAAAGATGTAACCATGAGGAGTAAGGTCTACCTGAACTAAACAATCATCTCTCCAGTAGTCTCATATGCATGGAAAAGTTGGACCATAAAAAAAGGAAGACCAGAGAAGAATTGATGCATTTGAGTTATGGACTTAATATACATGAACTGCCAGAAAAATGAAAAAAAAATCTGTTTTGGAAGAAATACAGCAGAACAGAATGTTCCTTGGAAGCAATGATTGCAACACTTCTTTTCATCTACTTTGGACATGTTATCATGAGGGACCAATCCCAGGAGAAAGACATCACACTTGCTGTGATAGTTAAGGTTATGTGTCAACTTGGCTGGGCCTGGTTTTGAGTGGCTGGGTAGCTAGATGTAGTTATTTCCCATGATCAGATAGGTAATCAACTCTACCATGAAATCTACTTCAGCAGCTGAGTAGCTGCCTTAGGGATGTGTTCTGCTTCCAAAATATAAGATAGTTTAGAGATGGGTCTCTGGGCTTCTTGACACAATTAGACTCTACATTTGGCCGAGTCTTAATCTCCATCTCCTGCCTTGTTTTCTGATGATCATGGGACTGTTAATGTACTCTAATTAGAGGCCCGCCATGTTGCTTGATAATTTTGGAACTGAGTCATTTTATTTGTTGACCTTGGGTTTGTCAGCCTCAGCAGCCAGCAGCTGCCTGAATTAAGAAATGTCTCCAGCTTCAGTGTAACAGGAGCAAGATGCAGAGCTGAAGTATAAGTTCTAGGGGCTTTGACCCAGCCCCTACAGCTGGCACTTTGAACTGCAACTTCTAGCCTCCTAAACTGTAAAGGAATGAACTCTTGTTGTTAAAACCATTCACCTGGATATTTTCTGTTACAGTGGCACTAAAGAACAAAACACTTGGTAAAGCAGAAGGTCAACAAAAAAAGATGACCTTCAATGAGTTAGACTGACACATTGGCTGCAACAAGAGGCTCTAACATAGCAATTATTGGAAGGATGGCACAGGAGTGGACAGTGTTTCGTTCTGTTTTACATGGGGCCACCATGAGTTAGAGCCAACTCAATGGCACTTAACAATAACAACAATTCATATGACCTTTTTAATCCTTAGTTTTCCCATTAAAAAATTTAAATAATTGAACTAGATTCCATCTAATGCACTATTTAGCTCTAAAATTCAATAGGATTATAGCATTTGTAGTTCTGCTCTGGTACAAAAGATGTGTTAATGGATATTGGTTGTAAAAACATTTGACGAATGAAGGACTTCAAAAGATAGGAATCATCCTAATATCAGAATCTTCAGCATTTCCATTATGCTATGTAATCACAGACAATTTACTATCATCTTTTTAATCTGGCTAATTTAAAATGATGCTCATCCAATCCTAGTGGCTTCAACTATAATTTCAATGTTATCAGTCAGGATTAAATGAAGAAATTACTGTCATTAAAATGTTTCCCTGGAAAACAGATAGGAAATTCCTTGTAGGGCAAAGGAGTACTAATTTCCCAAAACTCATTAGGTATGGGACATGGTATCTGAGAAAGGAAAGAACTGTTTCCAACTCTCAAGGGAATCAGTGTGTTAACATCTTAAAACTGACTTACCACTAAACAACCTGAGTACAGCCCCACAAATTTAGGAAAACAATCTAGAGAAGCTTTAGGACGTTGACGACAGTTTTAAGAAAAAGAAAATAATGCTGCAGTGGTTTCACCAATTGTCAGTGTTAAGGGAAAACATATCTCCCAGAATCTCAGTGATTGATGGTCATTTTTTTTTTTTCCCCCAATCTTCTACTATATTCTTCCTAATTTTTTTTTTTAAATTGCTCTTAGATTGTTAAAATATAAATATGTAGATGGATGGATGAGAAGATGAATGGAAAGGAAGAGAGAAAAAATGATACAGAGAAATATTTAGATAAAATTAAATACTGGAGAGAAATATTTATTTTATAAACTGAAAATAAAGAATATCACTTTGGTTCCCTGACCACAATGCTAAACTAAAAATATTCTCAAGTAATCATTATATTT
>NW_006921773.1:46851-48094 GCF_000298275.1 Orycteropus afer afer | reverse complement strand
AAAAAAAATCTGTGTCATTACAGAACTTCTAGATGGTAGGGAGGAACTCTGGTAGTGTAGTGCCTAAGGCACTTGACTGCTAACCAGAAGACTGGTGATTCAAACCCACCAGCCACTTCTCAGAAGGAAGTTTAGGCAATCTACTTCTGTAGTGATACTGCCTTGGAAACCCAAGGAGGGGTCGCTATGAGTTGAGTCCCACACAACGGCACATAACAACAACAACAACAAATGGTAGGGAACTCAAGACAACTACAAGATAGAACGGACTGTTCTAAACTTGGGAAGAAAACTATAAATCACAGGGTAACCTCAAAGAAAAATGATTAACCTTCACATCAAAATAAAAAAGAGGACCAGCATAAATATTCACCAAATACTAAAACAATAGCAATGAAGGAAGTGATGACATGATAAAACAAGCTCAGCATAGAAAATTATATGGAACAAAAAAATCTACACAATGAAAAAGCACATGACAAAAATGACAGCAACAGTTTCATATTTGCTGATAATTATATATCTGGCAAGGGACTTATCTCTAAGATTGATGGAAAACTCCAATGCCTCAACATCAAAGGAATTAACATCCAATTGAAAAATGGGCAGAAGACAGGAATAGACACTTCACCAAGGTGGTCAGCTAATACATGAAAAGATGCTCACAATCATTGGCCATCAGAGAGATGTAAATCAAAACAACGATGAGATATACCATCTAACCCCAGCACTGATGGCAAGGTTCAATGAGACAGAAAATAACAAATGCTGGTGGGGATGTGGAGAGATTGGGAATCCCATACACTGCGTGTGTGACTGTGAAATGATACAATCACTGTGGAATGCAATATGGCGATTCCTTACAAAGCTGGAATTGGAGATACCATTTGACCTAGCAATCCCATTACTAGGTATATGTCCTAGAGAGGTGAGAGCCAGGACAGGAACAGATATATGAACACTCATGTTCATCGCAGCACTATTTACAATAGCAAAAAGATGGAAACAACCTACATGCCCATCAGAGGAAGAATGGATGTCCAAACTATGGTACATACACACAATGGAATGCTATGTAGCACTAAAGAATAATGTAGAGCCTGAAAAACACCACATAATATGGATGAAATTGGAGGACATTATACTGAGTGAAATAAGTCAATCATAGAAGGACAAATATAGTATCAGTTCATTGTTGTGGAGGTTCAAGGAAAGGTTTATATATGGAGGGAAACTTTCTTTG
>NW_006921773.1:40519-43586 GCF_000298275.1 Orycteropus afer afer | reverse complement strand
AGGACAAGCAAAACTTTACAAACAAAGGGCAACCAATAAGACTAAGCTTTAATTTCTTGGCAGAAACCATTCAAGCAAGAAGGCAATGGGATGATATATATAAAACCCTGAAAGAAAAATATTTCCAACCAAGAGTTATATTGTTGTTTTTATGTGCCATTGAGTCAGACCTGACTCATAGCAGCCCCACCCAGAAAAATTGTCCCTCAAATACAATGGTGAAAATAAGACATTTCGAGATAAGCAGTAATTAAGGGATTTTTTTTAAAAAACCAGACCAACCTTATAAGAGGTGCTAAAGAGAGTCCTATGGAAAGAGAAAGAGCAACAGCAAACAACCACCGACAATGAACACACATGATGACATAACTCAGAAACCAACCTAGTTATGGAAGTATCCAAAGTAAAGTTAGCTTAGTAGACTTTAAACAGGGAACCAGACATTAATTGACAAATTAGGATAACTACAAACCAAGAAGAGAGAAAAAATAGTGTAGTTACAGTACTTCTAAATGGTGAGAAAGTCAAGAGAATTGCAAGATAGAACAGACTTGTAATAAACTTGGAAAGAAAATTATAAGTCACAGGGAAACCTCAAAGAAAAATGATAAACATTCACATCATAATAAAAAAGAAGACAAGCACAAATGTTTAGCAAATATTAAAATAACAATGAAAGAAATGATAACAAGATTTGTAAAAAAAAATGAACTCAGCACAGACAATTATATGGAATGAAGAAATGAGCAACAGCACAAAAAAACACATAACAAAATGACAGTAACAAATTCACACTTGTTGATAATTATACTAAATATAAATGGATTAAATGCACTTCTCAAGAGATGGAGAGTTGCAGAATAGATAAGAAAACCATCAATATACTGTCTAAGAGAGACACACCTTAGAGACAAAGACAAAAATAGACTAAAAATGAAAGGTTGGGAAAAGATATATCAAGCAAATGGCAATCAAAAAAGAACAGGAGTGGCAATATTAATTTCTGATAAAATCGACTTTAAGACAAAAAAACACCATAAGAAACAAAGAAAGACATATAATGATTAAAGGATAGATTGCGCAAGATGACATAACCATAATAAATATCTATGCACCTAATGAAAGAGCCCAAATATATACAAACCAGACTTTAACAAAATTGAAAAGACAAATAGATGACTCCACAGTCATAGTGGGAGACTTTAATACACCACTGTCAATGAAAGATTAAAGGAAAAATACTCAGCAAAGACACAGAACTAAACAACACAGTCCACCAACTTGATCTTATAGACTTCTACAGAGCACTTTACTCAACCAAAGTAAAACATACTTTCTTTCCCAACACACATGGAACACTCTCCATGATAAACCATATGTTAGGCCACAAAGCAAGTCTCAATAAATTTTTTAAAAATTGAAATACTGCAAAGCATCTTCACAGATCACAATGCTTTAAAATTAGAAATCAGCAAAGGAAGATCAATGGAAAAAAAGCAAAGACATGGAAACTGAAAAAGGACTTTAAAATGACTGGGTAACAGAAGAAATTGAAAATGAAAAATTGAAAAACTCCTTGAATTATGTGAGAATGAAACCACAACATACCAAAATCTTTGGGACACAGCAAAAGCAGTGACCAGAGAACAATTTATAGTGATATATGCACACATCGAAAAAGAAGAAAGAGCCAAAATGAACACTTTAAACACATCTCCAACAATTATCAAAAGAACAGCAAAAAAAAAAAAAAAAGTCTACAGTCACCAGAAGAAAAGAAATAATAAAGATTTGAGCAGAAATAAATGAATCAGAAATGGCAAGACATTAGAAAATAAATAAATAAATAACAAGACTAGAAGTTGGTTCTTTGAAAAGATTAATAAAATTGACAAACTACTGGCAAACTCATCAAAAGAAAAGAGGAAGCAAATACAAAAAACATGAATAAGGAATAAATTGGATGATGTCACAAAGAAGCAACTCAAATAAAAAGGATGATATCAGGGTAATATGAAGAACTGTAAGCTCCATTAAAACCTGTCCACCATGGGCGACCCTGCTGATATTTAAAATACCAGTGGCATAGCCTTCAGCCTTACAACATCATGCAAGCCACACAACACAACTAACTGACAGACAAGTGGTGGATGAAGAACTGTAGTGCAAAAAATTTGTAAATGTAGAAGAAATGGATGGATTCTGGAAACATACCACTTACCTAAACTAACACAGACTGAGGTAGAAAACTTGAACAGACCCATAACAAAAGAAGAAATTGAACAGATCATTACAAAATTACCAACAACAAAATCCTGGCCCCACCAGTTTCACTGGAGAATTTTACTGGATGTTCAGAGAACTGACACCAAGGCTACCCAAATTCATTTTATGAAGCAAGCATAACCTTGATACCAAAACCAAGCAAAGGCATAAGTAAAAGGGAAAACTATGGATCAATTTCCCTCATGAATAGAGATGTAAAAATCTTCAACAAAATCCTAGCCAATAGACCCCAACAACAAACCAAAAAACTAATAAACCATGATCAAATAGGGTTCATACCATGTATGCAAGGATGGTTCAACATCAGAAAAAGAGTCAACATAATCCATTTCATTAGTAAAATAAAGGAAAAGAATCACATGATTATGCCACTCAATGAAGAAAAGGCATTTAGTAAAGTTCAACACTCATTCCAGATATTAAAAAAAAAAAAAACCTTAGATAAATAGGAATAAAAAGCAAATTCCTCAACATAGTAACAGTATATATACAAAACCAATAATTAAGATTATTTTCAATATAGAGACACTGAAACCATTCCCCTTGCAAATGGGAACCAGACAATGATACCCTCTATCACTGCTTCTATTCAACATTGTATTGGAAGTCCTAGCCAGGGCAATACGGCAAGAAAGGGGAATCAAAGGCATCCAAATTTGTAAGGAGGAAGTAAAGCTATCCTTATTTGCTGAGAATTTGATCCTTTATATAGAAAAACCAAGAGACTCAGCAAGCAAACTACTGGAACTAATTGAGAAATTTAGCAAAGTGGCAGGATACA
>NW_006921773.1:39066-40149 GCF_000298275.1 Orycteropus afer afer | reverse complement strand
TTTTTCAATGTCTGTGCTATTTGTTTGTTTTCTGTTCTTTTCATGGAAATGTAAATACTCTAGAAAAGTTTTCTCTCATGATTGTAGTTAAATAATTGTGGGGCATATTCTTGGCTTATCCTTGGGTGATAACAGCTTCAAGTAAGCCTTGTATGCCCCTAGATCTCATTTTCTTCTTTTTTTTAATGCATTTTATTGAAATATAATTTATGTACAGTAAAATACACAAAACTAAGGTGATGTGGGTCAATGCATTTTTTTTTTTTAACAGTGTTCCCTCCCCTCCCCTCTCACCCCTGGCAACCAACAAAGAAAGTTTCCCTCCATATATAAACCTCTCCTTGACCCTCCACAGCAATGAACTATTTCTATATTGTCCTTCTGTGATTTACTTATTTCACTCAGTACAGTGTCCCCCAAATTCATCCATGTTATGAGGTGTTTTACAGAGTCGACATTATTCTTTAGTGCTGAATAACATTCCATTGTGTGCATGTATCACAGTTTGGTCATCCACTCTTCCATTGATGGGCATGTAGGTTGTTTCCATCTTTTTGCTATTGTAAATAGTGCTGCATTGAACATAGATGTACATATATCTGTTCCTGTCCTGGCTCTTACCTCTCTAGGATATATACCTAGTAATGAAATTGCTGGGTCAAATAGTATCTCCAATTCCAGCTTTCTAAGGAATCACCATACTGCTTTCCACAGTGGTTGTATCACTTCACAGTCCCACCAGCAGTATATGAGTCCCAATCTCTCCACATCCCCACCAGGATTTGTTATTTTCTGTCTCGTTGAACCTTGCTATCAGGGCAGGGGTGAGATGGTATCTCATTGTTGTTTTGATTTGCATCTCTCTGATTGCCAATGATTTTGAGCATCTTTTCATGTATTTGCTGGCTGCCTGAATATCCTTCTTTGTTGTTGATATGTGCCATCGAGTTGGATCCGACTCATAGCTACCCCTCCTTGGGTTTCCATCACTATGGAAGTAGATTGACCAACCCTCCTTGGTGAAGTGTCTATTCATGTCTTCTGCCCGTTTTTCAATTGGATTGTTAATCCTTTTGCTGTTGA
>NW_006921773.1:36330-37641 GCF_000298275.1 Orycteropus afer afer | reverse complement strand
TATGTGGTGGAAAAGAATGTATATTGTGCTGTGGTTGGATAAAGTGGTCTGTACAAGCTACTCCTCAGAAGGAAGGTTGGGCAATCTATTTCCATAGTGATAATGCCTCAGAAACTCAAATAGAGGTTGCTATGAGTTAGATCCAACTCGATAGCAGTGAGTTTGGTTTTGGTTTGGTATATGTCTACGAGGTCAAGTTGGTTGATGGCACTGTTCAGTTCTTCTGTGCCTTTGTTGAGTTTCTTTCCAGTTGTTCTATTTTTCATTCAATGAACTGTGTAAAGTTACCTATTATCACTATATATTTGTCTCTTTCTCTTTTCAATTCTTTTGAAGTTTGGTTTATATATTTTAGGGTTTTTTCATTGAATGTGTTGATATTTATTATCAATTATCATACTCAATTGATCCTTTAATCATTATATAATTTCCTTCCTTGTCTCATATATTTTTTTTCCCTTAAAGTCTTTTTTATCAGAAATGGTTATTGCCACTCTTGCTATTTTTTGATTGCCATTTTCTTGATATATATTTTTCCCAATCTTTGACTTTTGGTCTATTTTTGCCTTTGTGACTAAGGTGTGTCTCTCATGAACAACATATTGATATGACCACGTATTTTCTTACACATTATGCAACTCTCTGTCTCTTGATAGGTGCATTTAATCCATTTACATTCACTGTAATTATTGAGAAGTATGCATTTACTGCTGTCATTTTATTATGGGGTTTTTTTTTGTGTGTGTGGTATTGTTGATATCATTGTTCAAATAATATTCTGTGCTAAATTCATTTTGTTTATGAATTTCTTATCATATCCTCCATTGCTATTGTTTTAGTATTTGCTAAGTATCTGCACCATTCTTCTTTGCTATTTTAATAAAAAGGTTTATTAATTTTCTTTGAGATTACTCCATCATTTATTATTTTCTTCCAAAGTTTAAAACAGTCTGCTTTATCTCAAAATCAACCCGGATTCCTCTCCATTTGGAAGTTCTGTATCTACAATATTTATTCTCTCCTTTTGTTTTGTAGTATCTTTGTTTACCAATTGATGTCTCTGCTTCCCTGTTTATAGTCATGAGTTTATTTTACTTTGGATACTCCTATATCTTGGTTGGTTTCTGGTTATATTTTCATATGGGTTAATAATAAGTTATGGTCTGCTGTTTTTGGTTCTTTGTCTCAGCTTGGTCTGATTTTCACAAATCCCTTTACTTTATGTTTATTTGGAAATGTCCTAATTTTACCATCATATTTAACAGATAATTTTTCTGAGTGTGTAATACTTGGTTGGAATTTTTTTTTTTT
>NW_006921773.1:32401-35301 GCF_000298275.1 Orycteropus afer afer | reverse complement strand
TTGGTGGTGGTATGTTGGTGTGATTTATCCTGTTTATTTGTTTATTCCTTTTTTTCTTTATTTGTTTTTATATATCTGAGCAAGTAGAGCTGCTATGCTACTCTTTTCACTAGTTAGGCAGCACTTAGGCACTCACTGCCTCTCCCCTGGTAGGTGTGATAAAGGATGAGAATGTGTGCATAGATCTCTATTAGATGTTCATGTAAAGCAGTTGATGATGTGTTGGGCTCATATTGGCCACTGTCTACTATTGATCAGTTAATGAAGAAGCAGGTGATGGTCCTCACCTAGTGGGTGAGACTGCAGGAGATTTAGATGTGATTGGGTCATATGGGCACAGTTGCTATCTCTCACTGTGAGTGATAGGGAAAAAAAGAAAAAAACAAAAACACCAAAACATAAAAATAAAAGAATAGAAAACCAAAAACAGCATAAACAACAACAACAACAAAAAAGCAACAAAAAATAATTAATAAATGAAAAGAAAGTGAGGGGGGAAGACAAAAAAGGGACAAAGAGAAAAAGACAAAAACAATAAAATCTTGGAAAAGGGTGGTAAAGAAAAAAGACCATGAGAATAAGAATAGTACATAAAAAACAAGATTAATGCACACATTCACACACAAAGGTGAGGTTGGAAAGGGACCAAAAAAAAAAAAAAAAGAGATAGAGAAGGAAAGGAAAAAAAGAAAGAAGGAAAGAACAGAACCAGGGAAAGGAGAAAATAAAAAAACAAGAACTAAGGAAGGGAAAGAAAACAAACAGTAAAAATACAGAAAGAATGGAGGAAAGAAATAATAATTTGAAAAAAACAAAAAAATAAGAAAGAATCCTGGAGAGGCAAGGCACCTGGCCAGTATTCCTGCTGGCTAAGCAGGCAAAGGAGGGAAAGATAACTTGCCCTAGCACTAAAAAAATAAAATAAATAAATAAAACTCACTGCCATCAAGTTGACTCAGACTCACAGTGACTCCTTGAGTTTCCAAGGCAGTATGTCTATGGAAGTAGATAGCCCAATCTTCCTTCTGAGGAGTGGCTGGTGGGTTTGAACCACCAGCCTTCTGGTTAGCAGTCAAATGCCTTAGGCACTATGCCACCAGAGTGCCTGTCCTAGCACTACTTCCTGTCTATTCAGAAAGCAACTAGGGGCAGGGCACCTGATCCCAGATCAATTCCTGCTGATCCAGAAGATATCTGGGGGCAAGGTACCTGAACTAGAAAAAAATCTTGCTGGCCTAAATGGTGGCAGGATCAAGGAACTTCATTCCAGAAAGAATTCCTCCCATTCCCAAAATCCTCTGGGGATAGAGTGTCTTATCCCAGAAAAGTATTTGCTGTCTTAATGACACCTGGGCAAAGGGCCCCTGTGCTCAGATAAAGCTTCTGGCAACTCAAAAAGCTGCTGAGAGCAGAGTGACTGATCTCAGAACTAGTTCTTATCTATCCACAAGGCAGCTGGGGGCAGGACTCCTGACAAGTCTCTGTTGGCCCAGGTGTCTGAGGGAAGGGCTCCTGAACTGAATTAAAGTTCCTGATGGTTCATAAAGAGACAAGGACCAAGGTGTCTGGTTCCAGAGAGAGATCCTATGGCCTAAAAAGGAACAGTGGGCAGGACATCTGGTCCCAGAGAAGGTTCCTGACATCCCAGAAGGTAGTTGGGTGCAGGGTGGCTAGTCACAGAAAAAGTTCCTACCAGCTCAAAAGAGGTGGGGGCAAGGTGCCTAGTATAGGACAAGTTCCTACCTGTCCAGAAGGCAGCTGATGACAGGGCACAAAGTCTGGAATGGAATTCTTTTTGGTCCACAAATTCAGTGGTGGTGGGGAATGGCCACATCTCCATTCACTGGGAAGGTGTGGTCTAAAAGGGGGACAAGGGAATATCACTCCTTTCTAGTCATCAGCCTGCAGTTTGGTTGCCCATACAGTACTTGGCAAGTGGAACCAATTATCAGGTTGCTGCCCAGATTGGAATGCTGCTTGCAAATATTCAAATTGCCACACTGTCGATAGTTCACAGCTCCATTTGTCTCCTTATTCACTGTTTTCATTCACTTTCTTTTACTAGTCTGTATTTAATCCATTTCTTTATCCTTTCCTTGGAAGCTCAGAGTTCTAAGATTATCTTCTGCATATTTTTCAATTGATTTCTTATTTCTTTGTTATAGAGGGCTTATGTAGCTTGTCAGCCTGTTTTGCCATTTTGACAGAAGTTCTTAAGACCTCAAGACTTTTTTATTTTAGAAGTATTTGTTCAGCTCCTGAAAACCTATTTATTTACAAGCCTTGCAATTGTAATTTATTATAAATCTCTCTTCATAATGCAACCTTCAAAGTTAAGATCAAATTTAGTCATGTTGTTGTTGTTTTATGTACCGTCAAGTCACACCCGACTCATAATGACCCCTCCTTGGGTTTCGGAGGCAGTATCACTACGGAAGTAGATTGCCCAACCTTCTTTCCAAGGAGTGGCTGGTGGATTTGAACTGCCAGCCTTCTGGTTAGCAGTCAAGTGCCTTAGGCACTATACTAGTCTTAGAAAGTATGTATCTTTACAGTCTCTGTTTTGATATTGCCCTCTCTCCTGGTTTTATCCTTCTTTTGGCCATTATTTTCTATATGACTTATTTCTCTTATTTGTTTTACACTTACTTATTATTAACATATTATATACACTTTTCATAAGTAAGAAATAAAAAAAATAAATAAAACACCACCATGGACTTTATTCTTACTCATAGTGACCTTAAAAGACAGAGTAGAACTGCCCCCAAGGGATTTCCTAGACTGGGAGCTCTGATATCATTGTGCCTAAGGCATTTGACTGCTAACTAGAAGGCTGGTGGTTCAAACCCACCAGTCATTCCTTTGAAGGAAGGAAGGTTGGGCAATCTATTTCCATA
>NW_006921773.1:31463-32036 GCF_000298275.1 Orycteropus afer afer | reverse complement strand
TTCTCTCCAAGGAGTGTATCCACATAATATAAATGTTCACCTCATATGCCTGTCTTTCGTTTGGCTGGAAGCCACAGGTGTGGGTTCCTTTGCAGACCTGAAGGGCAGCTAGGGGCTTGTTCTGGGTACCTAGTGCCACTCTGACAAGAAATATACCACAAATAGGATGACTTTAGCAAACAGGAGTTTATCCTCTTACAGTTTAGTAGCTATAAGTACAAGTTCAAAGTGCCAGGCTCTAGGGGTTGGGTGAAAGCCCCTCAGCCTTGGGCTTCAGCTCTCCCCTAGTTCCTGGCCCACTGAAGCTAAAGGCTTTTCTTCCCTCAGACAGCTGCTGGCTGCTGAGGCTGCCAAGCCCAAGGTTGACAAGTAAAAAGGCACAGTTCCGATATTACCAAATCACACGGCAGACCATTAATTCAAGTTGATTGTAAGTCCCAAAATTGGCATAGCATGGCAGGCTGCTGAACAACAACACAGCCACATGCAGGCTCCAAGTGTGCCATAAGCTAGAGACCATTCCCAAGGCTTCTTCTTATATACAGGAAGTAGACCACATCCCAAAGGCAGTTA
>NW_006921773.1:29233-29802 GCF_000298275.1 Orycteropus afer afer | reverse complement strand
CGAGTGGTGGTAGGACCTAAGAATTAACCTAAAAATCAGTGCTGCTAGCCAGGGACTGTATAGAGGAATGTGCACAGTAGTGGCTGGGGAATAAACGGAGAAGGTGAAGAAAAAGGCGGGCTGAGCTGTGGACTTTTGCCGGTCCGGAGCTGCTGCCATTTTGAATGCTACAAGCAGCTTGACTCTTTTGGATATTTAAAGAGACAGCGCTCTCCGAGATTCCAGAGGCTTAAGAAGAGGTTCAGCATTCCAGCAACCCCAAGGACACTCCGGACCTGCAAGATTGAAAAGGTATGACATTCCTCTTGTTACTCTTATACCCCACACCCGCTTGGTGAATGGAGGTGTGGCTATCCCCCACTCCCACCACCTTCTGGGCCCACAGGAACTCCACCATAGTCTGTGTGCTCATACTGAGCCTGGGTGCCCTGCCCTGTCCTACACTGATTTTTTTTTCTTATTTTCCTTTTTTTTTCTTTTTCGCTTTCTTTTTTCTTGTGATTAGTTTGCTTGTATTTGTCTGTTTTAAAACAACTATTATTATTAATACTCATTTCCTTTTTACTATT
>NW_006921773.1:26780-27349 GCF_000298275.1 Orycteropus afer afer | reverse complement strand
GTTTAGGTGCATCTTAATCTCCAAAGTGGCATATTTGCTTCTTAACACTTAAAGAGGTCTTTTGCAGCAGATTTTTCCCAGTGAAATACGAGGTCTGATTTTTTGACTGCTGCTTCCACGGGTGTTGAGTGTGGATTCAAATAAAATGAAATCTTTGAGAATTTCAATTTTTTCTACATTTATAGTAATGTTCCTTCTTGGTCCAGGTGTGCTTTTTGTTTTCTTTTATGTTGAAATGTAACTCATACTGAAGAGTGTAGTCTTTGATCTTCATCAGTAAGTACTTCAAATCCTCTTCACTTTCAGCAAATAAGATTGTGTCAACTGTACATTGCAGCTTTTTAATGGGTCTTGCTTCAATCCTGACATAATGTTCTTCTTCATATAGTCCAATTTCTCAGATTATTGTTCAGCACACAGATTGAATAAGTATGAGGAAGGGATACAACCCTGAAGCACACCTTTCCTGATGCAGTACCTCTTTGTCCTCTTAGAACAACCTATTGGTCTATGTATAGTTTCCTCCTGAGCACAATTGAGTGTTGAAATTCCCATTCTTTGCAATGTTA
>NW_006921773.1:23851-24868 GCF_000298275.1 Orycteropus afer afer | reverse complement strand
ACTCCTGGGGAGAGGGTGAGGAGGAAGACAAGAACTTATGTTGAGTGGGCTTATGTTCTGACTCTCTGTGATTCTCTCATTTCTGCCTTCCTCTACATATTGGATTTGTCATCTTGGGGAATAACATGACCACAGTGAATAAAGTAGTTCCTAACCTGATACACTCACACAGAAGTAGCCAGAGGAGAATTCATCTCTTCTAGTAGTTCCAGGGAGAGTTCTGGTGATTTTGGTTTTTATTTTGTTTTGAGTAGTTCCAGGTGAGAGAGAGCAACTGTTTTCCCAATATTCCTAGATGTTCAATCTGGTCAGACTGATGTGGATTGGGTGGCCCCCATAGAACTAGAGTGACCTCACATCCAAGTTGGTCTGGAGAGTCCCTGTCTACAGCTGTTTGTTCCAGTGTTACTATTAATAGTGCCCTACCTCACACCCAAAATGCTCCAGTTTGCAGAATCTTGATCAAAAGGGGGAAAATGCAGAGCAGAATTCCTAATTCTAATGAAATCCAAACTTTCTGATGTCTATCTGAAACTATTATCCTGAGATTATCTTTAAATCTTAAGCCAAAAATATACCCTAAAATCTTCTTAAAACCCAACTGCAGTTTAGCTAAACTAATACAGAATATCTGCCTTGAGCATTGTGTTCTTTCAAGATCTGTTTATATGGGGTCAAACTGACAATAGCAACTTGAAAGATTAGATAGGAAACTTAGGGGTCAGTGATTTTATATTAATGGGAGAGAAACAACTCAGAAGAGGAGGATGAGGATGGTTGCACAATGTGGAGTATATACACCTACATCTCACTTTTCAAACATCTTGTTATCTGACATTTCATATTTATGACAATAGTGAAAAGTCCACTATGTGACTATTTTCTGATTAACAACATACACCTGGTGGTAACAAACACTTAAATGTGAGAAAAGAGTAATGCTGGTTGTGATGGTTAAGGTACGTGTCAACTTGCCTGGACCATGATTCTGTGTTTTGGCAGTTATGTAATGATGTA
>NW_006921773.1:17346-18626 GCF_000298275.1 Orycteropus afer afer | reverse complement strand
CTTCCTGTTTTCCTACATTCATTCTTCATACATTCCATGTTCTGATTATTAATGGGTGTTTGAAGGTGTTTCTTCCCATTTTAATTCATGCCCCATCAGGAAATGAAGGTTCCAAAAGCTTTATTCCATCCAAGTCATTAAGGTCAACTCTACTTTGAGGAGACAACCCTTCCCTAGTCCATACTTTGAGGGCCTTCCGAACTGAGGGGTTCATTTTCTGGCAGAAATGTTTCAGGGCTATTCAAAAGTTCTTCCAGTAATATATCAGACAGTGTTTCATTGCTATTCATGAGGTTTCAAGATGCCAATTTTTTCAGAAGTGGATGGACCCATCCTTCTTCTCAGTCTTTCTTAGTCTGGAAGCTCTACTGAAACCTGTCCTCCATGGACCACCCTGCAGGTATTTGAAATACCAGTAGCATAGCCTCCAGCCTCACAGCAACACCATAGTATGAGAAATTGAATTATCCTTAGAAGCCATGAAAGTCATACTTCATCTTCCTTATTTTGGACATGTTATCAAGTGGGACCAGTCCCTGAAGAAGAGTGTCAGGCTTGATAAAGTGCAAGATCTGCGACTAAAAGGAAGACTCTCAACAATGTGGATTGACACAGTGGCTGCAACAATGGGTTCAAACATAGGAACGATTAATTTTAAGTATTGTAATGATGGTACAGGACTGGACAGTGTTTTCTTCTGTTGTACGTAAGGTTGTTATGCTTCATAACCAACTCAACAGCAACTAACAAAAGTAATGTGTCTATTACAGTAAAAACCAAACAAAACCCACTGCCACTGAGTCAGGTCCAACTCATAGAGACCCGTTCTTGGGTTTCTGAGGTGGTATATCTATGGAAATAGATTGCCCCATCTTCCATCCAAGGAGTGACTGGTGGGTTTGAACCACCAGCCTTCTGGTTAGCAGTCAAATGCCTTAGACACTACACTGCCAGAGCTCCCTACTACACCACCAGTGTACTCCAGTAAAAGATCAGATATAACAATATTTTCCTTTCTTTCTAAATATGAATTTGACCACATGCATTTTAAATAGACAATATTGAAAATAAAAAGATTGACCATTTGGTGTGGTTGTATTTATTTGAATAAGGTAGATTATTTGCTCTGTTTTTTTCTTTTTTTTAATTACATGTTGTTGTTGTTGTTATTATGTGCTGTCAAGTCGGACCCAACTCATAGCAACCCCTCCTTAGGTTTCTGAGGTGGTATCTCTAGGGAAGTATATTGCCCAACCTTCCTTCAGAGGAGTGGCTAGTGG
>NW_006921773.1:15596-16917 GCF_000298275.1 Orycteropus afer afer | reverse complement strand
TGAATCATATTGTTCTATTTTTTAAATGATGGATTAGAGCTCTTAACTGTATCTTTCCCAAAGCTCCATTATAGAGCATTTTAAAGAAAAAAAAATACTTGCACAAGAAAAATTACTTTTCCATCATACTCTCAGAGGGATGGTTCTTTCCACAAGCCACATAAACACTTCACTCACATAGAATCATATCTCCCAAAATGGTACCTTTGTCAGGCCTTCCTCCAACCCTCAAATATTCACGTTTATGTTCACAAACACAATCTCACACACACATTCACACACATATACTCATACACTCACACAAACATACACATAAATGAACAAGTAATTTTTCAATAAAGTTAACTCCTAACTGGAGGAAATGTGAGCAGGAGGAGTCAGCAGGAAGGGAAGGCAAGTGAGAGGAGAGGTCACAGCCTCTCTGTCTCCTACTACTGAACCTGAGGGGAAGATTGATGAATGAATGTCCAGGGTTCTGACTATTATAGGTACAGGATCTTTGAGACAGGGAATGGATAGATTAAAACTATAAAGTTTTAATAGTAACATCCTCAATTTCATCAAGGTTCCTACCCCCTTTCAGAAGATGTCTATTCCTTGACTTAAAGTCATATCATATACTGATCCTTTAAAGGCATTTCCTTATTACCACGCCATCTACCTTATAATTAGTGACAATTCCTCCCAGATTCTGGCATCAGGCTGTCAGTCTTTGTTCCCCATGTTGCTGAATTTTTGCCTTTTTCTGCATTTCAGTCATATTTTTAATGAGAATTTAGAACAGCCATATCAGTGGCTCTTATCAAATTCTATTTTGAATTAGCACTTTAATGGAAACCACCTTAATCAAAGGAGTATTGATCTCTTCATAAGCCCAGCTAAAAATATAATTCTATGTAACCAATAAGGAGAGAAGATATAAATAAAATAAAGTGTTACTTTATTGTGTTCCCAAAAATTGTGTTCCAAAATGCATGTGCTGTAAATCCTAACCTCTATATTTGTGGATGTAATCTCTTTTGGAAATAGGGTTTTCTTTGTTATGTTAATGGGGTTATATCATTGCAGGATGTATTTTAAATCTTTGAAATATAAACTGAATACACTAGGTTAAACCCAGAGGAGCAAGCATCAATGGGGGAAGATAGATACCATAGCACATGAAGATCCCTAAAGAACTGAGGAACAGGAGCTGAAGAGAGACAAAGACTTTCCCCAGAGTCAACAGAGAGAGAGAAAGCCTTTCCAGAGATCCAGCACTCTGAATTAACATTTCTAGCCTCCAAAACTGAGAAATAAATTTCTCTTTGTTAAAGCCACA
>NW_006921773.1:14971-15496 GCF_000298275.1 Orycteropus afer afer | reverse complement strand
TGTGGGCCTGTTAATCCCATTAAAAGATGGTGCACCACATTCTGTTTTACATGAGCCTCCAAAATTGGCTGGACATGAGCTTCCTGCATGTAAAGCCATGGAGTCTGTATCAGACAGAAGCTAGTGAAGACACAGAACCAAAAAAAAAAGAAAGAAAGAAAGAAAAAAAACCCTCACTGCCATAAAGTCAATTCTAGCTCATAATGACCCCATTTGGGTTTCAGAGGTGGTAAATCTTTATGGAAGTAGATTGCCCAGACTTCCTTCTGTGGAGTGGCTGGTGGGTTTGAATTGCCAACCTTCAGGTTAGCAGTCAAATGCCTTAGGCACTACACCACCAGAGCTTCAGAAGTCACCCATTATTTAACACAGAAAATTTAGAAGCCTAAAATTGAAGTCCTGTGTATTTGAGACCCAGACCTATGTGGAAGGGTTGCTGCTTGGTTGGTGATGGTGTTTCTAAAGTGGGCAAAATGAAGGTGGTTCAGCAAGTGATGGAACTTCAAACTGGAAACAACTGCTATT
>NW_006921773.1:6692-8121 GCF_000298275.1 Orycteropus afer afer | reverse complement strand
TATATAAATTATAAATATTTATATAACTTGCAAATGAGGAAGGTCTTTCCAAACATAAAATCAAAAATAAAATTTTGAGTGAGAAATAGTTAATTATATGAAAATAGCATTGTTGGGATGCATGAAATCCCATGAACAAATGAAAGGTCAAGAGAAAACTGAGGGAATATTTTGCAAAATACATGATAAACAACTGGTTAGTTACATTTTTAAGTAAAGATTTGAATAAAAATTAATTAAAGACAAACATCCCACTGATACAAAGGATAAAAGACATAAAAATATCATTACTGTAACAAAGCTTGTAAGAAAAAAGATGAAAGTATTTAATCCTATTTATTGGAAACTCACTGACAATTACAAAAAAAAAAAGGTGAACTGTGTTTTAATAACATATAGAATTAAATTAGTACTAACCATTCCAGAATGTTCACAGAACTCATGGATTCCTTTATTCCTGCTTTAGGTTATAAAGTGATAAAATATACTCAGAGTCAAAAACATACATAAAAAACATATATAAAATCCTTTAAACCAAGGCATACTCTTTGAACCAGGAATTTGTCTTTTCATGATATTCTAAGGAAATTATGGTAAGGATATTTACAATTAAGGTTCATCACTTTAACATTTATAAGGATGAGAATATATAATTTGAAAGTCTACAATAAACAAATATTTAAGTAATGATGACACATTTTATCTGTGGTTCTGAAACTAGTATCCTTAAAATTCTCTGGGGGAAGGATTTTAAAATGCAGACTTGAGTCACATATCATTCCTTCTGCTCTTTTCAAGGCTCTGATTCAGATCCATCCAAACCCAGGAATCACCATTTTAAGTGAACATCACAGGTAATTCTGTATACTCCTCATACTGTGCTATAAGAACCACTTATCTCTTTAAGGAATAATATTCAGTTATTCAAATGATGTTGCAGATGAATGCTTACTGACCTGAAAAGATGTTCCCAAGATTTTCAACTTTTGAGAAAACTATTTTAAGCTACTACAAGTTCCTTCCTTCTTCAAACATATAAAAATGCTGAAGAAAATATAAAATCACCCCAAATTAAGTTTATATATAAGCTCAAAGGGAAAAGAAAATACCTAGAAGCTAGAGAAATGCCAAATTCAAAGCCAAAACAGCAAACACAAGAGCTGATGTTACATGGTCCTGGGGCATCTGACCCCAGGTAGATCTTCAGTGTTTAAGCTGCTTTCACACTCACATGGTAAGTAAAAAAGGAGACTTGGTCTTGGGCCTAGTTGAGCCAAAGAACTATAACTGAGATTCCATATTAAGCTAGGACTCTCAAAGCCATGCTATATGTATTGTGTTTGCTACCATGGAGTCAAGGAACTCTGGTGGTGCACTGGTTGACTGCTTGGCTGCTCTCCAAAATATTGGCAGTTCAACTCCCAGCTGT
>NW_006921773.1:5884-6592 GCF_000298275.1 Orycteropus afer afer | reverse complement strand
ATTTCTCAAGCTGAAAGAACTAAAGAAAATATTCAAGCCCTAAGTTGCCATATTGAAGGATTCTATGGGCAAAATATCACATATTGCAGGAAGCATCAAAAGAAGATGGAAGGAATACACAGAGTCACTGTAGCAAAAAGAATTTAATGATGTTAAGTCATTTCAAGAGGTAGCATATTATTAAGAACCAATGGTATTGAAGAAAGAAATCCAAGCTACACTGAAGGAATTTGTGAAAAACAAAGCTCTAGGAAGTGATAGAATACCCATTGAGATGTTTCAGCAAATAGATGCACCTCTGGAGACACTTACTTGTCTATGCCAGGAAATTTGGAAGACAACTACCTGGCCAACCAACTGGAAGAGATCCATATTTTTGCCCATTCCAAAGAAAGGTGATCTAACAGAATGTGGAAATTATCAAACAATATCATTAATATCACTTGCAAATAAAATTTTGCTGAACATAATTAAAACATAGTTGCAGTAGTATATTGACAGAGGGATTCCAGAAATACAAGCTGGATTCATAAGAGGATATGGGATAAGGCATATAATTGCTGATGTCAGATAGATCTTAGCTGAAAGCAAATACCAGAAATATGTTTAAATGTGCTTTATTGACTGTGAAAAGGCATTTGACTGTGTGAATCATAATAAATTACAGATAACATTATGAAGAATGGGAATTCCAGAACAGTTATTTAT
>NW_006921773.1:4567-5784 GCF_000298275.1 Orycteropus afer afer | reverse complement strand
AGGATCAGACCATTGTAACTCATAAGGTTTTCATTGGCTAACTTTTGAAAGTAGATTGCCAGAGATTTCTTCTGAGTCTGTCTTAATCTGGAAGATCCACTGACCTGCTCAGCATCACAGCAACACAAAAGTTTCTGCTAACAGATAGGTGATGGTTGCACATGAGGTGCATTTGTCTTGGAACAAACCTGGATTTCCCAAAAGGAATATGATAATTCTACAAGAATTAACAGCCAGATACAGGTAAGGGGAGAGAGATCCCTGAGGAAGGAATCTGTAAGTCAGGGCCGACGGCTGGATATAAGTAAGGGGGACCACTACAAAGTGAGCAAGGGGTGTTTGGAAGAGCTAAGAAAGACAAAATTGTCAATTTGTTGTACTGTGGTGGCTTGCGTGTTGCTGTGGGGCTGGAGGCTGTGTCACTGGTGTTTCAAACACCAGCAGGGTTTCCCATGGTGAAAACATTTCAGCAGAGCTTCCAGACTGAGACAGACTTGGAAGAAGGAACAACCCATTCACTTCTCAAAGAATTGGCCAGGGAAAACCTTATGAATAGCAGTGAAACACTGCCTGATATATTACTGGACAACTTTATGAATAGCCCTGAAACATTTTCTGATACAGTGCCTGAAGATGGGCCCCTCAGGACAGAAGGCACTCAAAATATGACTAGGAAACAGCTGCCTCATCATAGTAGAACTAACTTTAATGGTATGGATAAAGTAGAGCTTTGGACCTTCATTTGCTTATGTGGCATAATTCAAAATGAGAACAACTCCAAACATCATTAAAAATAGGAACATGGAAAGTATAAAGTATGAATCTAGGAAAGTTGGAAGTTGTAAAAATTAAATGGAATGCACAAAGATTGATATTCTAGGCATTAGTGAACTGAAATGGATCATTTTTGGCCATTTTGAATCAGAACATCATATGATCTACTATGCTGGAAATGGGAAGGTGAAGAGGAATGGCATGGTTTTCATCATCACAAAGAATGTTTCAAGATCAATCCTGAAGTACAATGCTGTAAGTGATAGGATAATATCCATATGCTAACAAGGAAGACCAGTTAATACTATTATTCAAATTTATACACCAACTACCAAAGCCAAAGATGAGGAAATTGACCATTTTTTACCAGCTTCTGCAATCTGACATTGATTGAACATGCAACCAAGATATGTTGATTAACACTGGTGATTGGAATGCAAAAG
>NW_006921773.1:0-926 GCF_000298275.1 Orycteropus afer afer | reverse complement strand
GTCCTCATATTTTGAAGTGCCTTGAATCCAAAGCAGGATAAATAAAGATAGAATCACATCTAGATATTTTGTATCAAAACTTCTGAATATTAAAACCAAAGAGAACACTTGCAAAACAATCAGAAAAAGATTTCCCACAGAGAAGAACAATTGGACTGAAGGGACACTTCTCATCAGCCTCAGCAGAAGACGAAAGGATGTTGAACAGTATCTCTAAAGTACTGAGGGAAAATCAGCTGCCAACGTAGGCTTTCATACCAACTTGAAGGAAAACTAAAAATGTTATCTTCAGACAATGTCTGATTTGGTCTTTCACAGATACTGGGGGGAAAAAAAAGAAATGTTTTATTAAGAATGAATTTGAACTGAGAAAACAAGTATGGGGCAAAAGAAGTAAAGGTGAACAAAGTGATTTTTGTTCAATATAAATAAGTATTAACTCAAAAACTAGTATTTACTAAATTAGAGCAGATGAGTACACAAGTTGACACTAAAATATCCAGCACTAATAACATGGACTGTTGGAGAGGGCAAAGAAAATCAAAGTCCTCACAGTCTTTGTGTTGTGAAGAAGAAAACTATTGGCTGACATTAGATTTAGTTAAGTAAAAATGTGCATAATAAATTCTAAAATAATAGAACTGTAACATATAACTCCTAAATCAGCATGGTGGAAAAGGACTGTAAACAAAATATGACATATGTAGCATACATGGATGGGAAGGGTAAATGCTATAAAATATAAAATTACCAATGAGAAAGTTTCACTCAATTGTCAGAAGGCTTCTTTTCTCTGTAGATTGTGGAAGAGGAGTGGAGTGTATAGCAGGGGAAAGAGCTTATAGTCTGCCTGAAGCATTTTTTGTCCTAAAATTATAAAGTAAATGTGACAAAATGCTAACATTTTAAAATCCAGGTGATAAGTG
>NW_006921772.1:6810244-6811615 GCF_000298275.1 Orycteropus afer afer | reverse complement strand
ATGAAGCAGAAGAAACTTTATTTTAAATCCAGACAATGACAAGAAAAGAAAATTACATGCAAGTCTTATTTGTAAATGTCTATGTGATTAAGAATATAGAAATAAGAGGGATGATGACTAGAGACAGAGATGAGAGAAATATTTTTGAGTCATGAGTAGAACACAGTGATAAGGCTGGGAGAATATCCCGGAAGTTAATAGATGAGTATCAAAAGAAAGGTTGAAAAGCTATATCTTTTGTTTTGTTTTGGTGCATCTTTTAATTAAACTTTTTATTTTGACTCTTTTAATACCTATTAATATGGGATCAAATTGACAATAGCAACTCAAAAAACGAGATAAAAAACTTAAGGGGAAGTGAGTTTATGTTAATAGGGGAAAACAATTTGTAAAAGAAGGGTGAGGGTGACTGCACAACTTGAGGGATGTAATCAATGTCATTGAATTGTACATGTAGAAATTGTTGAAGTGGTGTATATTCTCAACAACAACAATAACAAATAAAATAGACTATAAAATACTTTGTATTTTAAGTAATTGTAGATTCATAAGCAGTTGTAAGAAATAATACAGAGATCCTTGTATCTTTTTCCCAGTTTTTGCCAATGGTAACATCTTGGGAAACTATATAGTATAATTTTATAACCAAAATACTGACATTGATAAAACACGGTTAAGACACAGAACTTTTCCTTCAGCATAAGGATCCCTCATGGTGCCTTTTCTAGTTATATCTACTTCACTTTGGCCCCCATCTTTTCCTTAATCCTGGCAATTGCTACTCTGTTCTCCATTTCTGTCTTTTCAAATATGTTATATAAATGGAATCATACAATGTGTAACCTTTTTGGGATTTTTTTTTAGTCTGTTTAATTTCTCTGGAGATTCATTCAGGTTGTTGCATGTATTAATAGCCTATTCCTTTTATGGCTGAATAGTATTCCATGAAATGGATTGACTACAGTTTGTTTATT
Source organism: Orycteropus afer afer (assembly GCF_000298275.1). Taxonomy (NCBI): domain Eukaryota; kingdom Metazoa; phylum Chordata; class Mammalia; order Tubulidentata; family Orycteropodidae; genus Orycteropus; species Orycteropus afer. Next base: position 6,810,641 of record NW_006921772.1, on the reverse strand, counting down.
TGTTCACTTGCTGAGGACATTTGCATTGTTTCCAGTTTTTAGTTATTGTAACTAAAACTGATATAAAACTTTCTGTACAGGCTTTTGTGTTTTCTTTTTTTTTCCTGGAATAAATGCCAGGAGTGCAATTGCTTGGTAGTATGGTAGCTGCGTGTTTCGTTTTTAAGACACTAGCAAACTGTTTTCCAGAAGGTCTTTGTTAATTTTCTTTGTTCTGAAATCTATATTATTTGATAATATTTTAGCCATTCCTGCTTTCTTTGATCAATAGTTGTGTGGTATGTAATTTTCGTTTCTTTCACTTTGGGCAATCTACTTCCATAGTGATACTGCCTCAGAAACCCAAGGAGGGATCGCTATGAGTTGGGTCCGACTTGATGGCACATAACAACAATAC
>NW_006921772.1:6808158-6809809 GCF_000298275.1 Orycteropus afer afer | reverse complement strand
ATGGGGGATAAAGAATGGCTGGTTTTCATTACAGCAGTTCTTTGAGTATTTACAACTATTTTATCCAAGAGCATGAAACAATTATATTCATTCTCCAAAATATGGAGTTTCTTTTTATCAAAAGAGGAAATCAGATTATTTTAAAGCTTTTCAGTGTTACCTACCTCACCTGAAGATTATTAGAAACCATAAAAGTTGCAGACATTCTTGAGAGATCTGAGTCTCATGGGTGGCATGAATGGCTTTTTAACCAGCCAGAACAGATGGATAAATTTTAAGTCATTTCAATTCCTGACTTTTTTTATTGCAAAATGAATACTAAATTCTGTAGTTGGTTTTTGTAGCCCCTCAGAATGGCCCTCCAATTGTCATGTGTTATAATACACATGCTGTAATGAGTATAAGGTAGAGAAAGGTGACCGAGTTTTCTGGAAGGAGAATATCCTTGGGCAAGTCACTTTGAGGTTTCAGTGGCTTATTTATAAACAAAGTTAATAATATTGCCCATTCCTCCTATAGAGAATGAAGAGTAGGAGTAGATGCTGAGTAATGCTTGCTGGAACAGCTCAGCAATGCATCTTGGATACAGCCTTGAAAGAAATGCGTTTTATATGTGGTATAACCGTGTCCCTATTCTTTTGGACAACTACATCATTAATATTTCTCTCCCAACATTCATTTTATTTCCTTGGCTTGACGTTTTACAACAGTAACTACACTTTACAAGGTTTTCACAGGAGCCATAGTTTTTGGAAAGATTCATTGTTCACCATCTGTACAGAGAATAACAAGAGTTTTGCAAGAGTTATCTCTTAGCTTTGTAATTTAATCCTGACTGAATAGGATTAGTTGAAAAAATGTAAATGTTATTCCTCAATGACTTTTTAAAAAGTGCCAAGCCTAAGGATTTTCTGAATAGCTTTCAATTTTCTTACCATTATTGTAGATCCCAATAATGTCTAACTGGTCACAATAAAACAAATATTAATAACAACAACAATTCCAAAAATGAATGACTGGGTTGTTAATGCAGATTTGAAAGGGATATTAATAAAAAGAAATCATAATGGTTTCAAAATCATAATGGTTGAGAATATAGTTATTGTTGTTGTTAGCTGCTGTAGAGTTGGAACTTGACTCATGGTGACCCCATGTACAACAGAATGAAATCCTGCCCAGTTTTGTTCCAATTCCATGACCTGTTGCAGATCATCCATTATGACTGTGGCAGTTAAGGTTGTGTATCAACTTGGCTGGACCATGGTTTTGAGTGGTTTGGCATTGGATGCAGTTATTTGGAGATTGTAATAATCTTCATAGTTGAATCTGCTGTGAGATGTTACTCAGTGGAAAGGGAGCTGCCTTTGGGTGTGGACTTCTTCCAGTATATATCAGAGAGCTTTGGGAAAGGTCTTTAGCTCTTGGCACATTTGAATTCTGCATTTGGCCAAGTCTTCATCTCCAGTTCCTGGACTTGAACCAGTGGCATGCTGTGTTGCCTGCTTATCTTGAGACTACTGTGCCATTTTACCTGTTGACCTTGGGTTTGTTAGTCTCACCTGCCAGCAGCTACCTGAGCTAGGAGGCTCCTCTAGCTCCAGTGGGTCTGATGTAAGAGGCAGAGCTGAAGCCTGAGGTCAAGGGGCCTTCA
>NW_006921772.1:6805907-6807438 GCF_000298275.1 Orycteropus afer afer | reverse complement strand
GGTGTGGGAAGGGAAGGGGGCACTTGGCAAACAAACATAGAAAACACCTGTTATTGTGTAAAAATATGGTACAAAGTAATAAAAGACTTGACAAATTGCATTTCATGGTAAGTATTGAGCTCCTGCTTCAGTGTGTTATTTTCTGCACCGGCATAAGAATAGAAGACCTTTTCTAAGTTTGTTTGTTTCCTAATGAAAGGCAGTCCTTCTCACGGGTCCTGATTTCTCTTTGAATCTTTCCTTTGTTTCTCCTTCACATCCCACCTCCTGTCTTCTTCAGCATCTTCTTTCTCCCTTCTTCCCTTCCTCTTTCCCTCTCCCTGGCTTGAGTACAATCAGCATGTCTAGTCACAAAGCCAAGGAACTGAAGTGAAAACAGTACTGGAGACATGTCCTGTTCCTCTGTTTCACTGATATTTTATGTAATTGCCAATGAGGGAGACCCTGGAGACCAGTAGGAGGCACTTAGGTCAACATGGTTGTGACAATGACTTAAACAGAGAGAAAGAGTTCTAAGGGTTATAATCATGCAGGATATATGTGTGTGTTTGTGAGAAAGTATGTGACCAAGTTCAAGTGGGATTCAAGAGAGAGCAGGATTGGAGAGATTAGGAAGGGGAGAATGTTGACATGTAATTTCATGTTGGACTTTCAGTAATACAAACACTAATTAAAATAAAATTGAACCATCTGGGATAGTAGACTAATGATGCTGACAATAATAATAACTAACGTTCTGGGAAAAGTGATTCATTAAATATTACATTTTGTTTTTTTTCCCAAGCATGGCAAAGTTGTATTTCCTAATATTCCAGTGGGATGGAGGTTAGAATGGAATTGATTTGGTGCAAAGAAGAAAATGAATGTGTTATTTCTGACACATGTAAGCTTGTCCACTAAATTCATACATTGGTGCAAATTACAGAATTTACCTCATGTAGGGAAATGTGCTGCTTAGGAGATGCAATCCAGCATGGGTCCTGAGCATTTCTGTATGTTCTTGTTGGGGATACCAGAATGCAAAGTTCTGATTGCTCTTGAACAGGGCACTTTTTCATGTCTGCAGCATTTAACCTTGAGGTATGTAGTAACATCTTCTCCCTGGACAAAGAGCCAGATTATTTTTACTTGTTATAAAAGTAGCGAATATCCTCTGATAAGATGGCAGAATAGGCAGAAAGACTGCACAGACCCTCTTCAACAATGAAAAGGGGAACCAATAAACACAGATATAGAAGATAATCCTGGACCCCTGAGTTTTGAAGGGAAGGATATAGAGCTGGACTAAACTCCAACTAGCAGAAGAATTTGCGTGAAAACACCAAAAAAGGAGACATATGGAGCTACGGTCTGGCAGTGATCCTGATGGCACAGACAGCTTGGATATTGCCGAGTGGTGTTAGGACCTAACAATTAACCTAAAAATCGGTTCTGCCAGCCAGAGCCTTCACAAGGACTGTGCTGGTGGCTGGTGAGTAAAAGGGGAAGCAGCAAATAGGGAGACGGGCTGCACTGTGGACTTTTGCCTGTC
>NW_006921772.1:6801635-6802832 GCF_000298275.1 Orycteropus afer afer | reverse complement strand
GTTGCATCCTTTCACCATACTTATTCAATCTGTATGCTGAGCAAATAATCCAAAAAGCTGAACTATATGAAGAAGAACACAACATTAGGATTGGAGGAAGACTCATTAACAACCTGCGATATGCAGATGACACAACCTTGGTTGCTGAAAGTAAAGATGACTTGAAGCCCTTACTTATGAATATCAAAGATCTACAGCTTTCAGTATTGATTACACCTTAACATAAAGCAAACAAAAGTCCATACAACTGGACCAATAAGCACCATTCTGATAAATGAAGAAAATATTGAAGTTATTAAGGATTTCATTTTCCTTGGATCCACAATTAATACCCATGGAAGTAGCAGTCAAGACATCAAATGACATATTACATTGGGCAAATTTGCTGCAAAAGACCTCTTTAAAGTGTAAAACATCATTTACATCATTTATATCAGGTAGACACACTCACTAGAACAATCAAACGTGGAAGAACAGAAGGACAGTATTTGTACAGGAAGAGGGCTCAGGGGGCAGTAATGTATGGGAAAGGACACAGGAAAGAGGTAACTACAGGGTGGAAGTGGGAAGGGAGCTGTTACATTGTTGTTGTTGTTGTTATGTGCCGTAGGGAATTGCAATTAATGTCATAAAACAAAATGTTGTGGTGTGGACTACTGCATGGAAAATGAATTTTCTCTGTAAACTTTCACCCAAATCACAATAAGGATTAAAAATGAAAAGTGTAAAAGAGAAAAGATACCACTTTGAAGACTGAGGTGTGCCTGATCCAAGGCATGGTATTTTCAGTAGCCTCATAAACATGTAAGAGTTGGACAATGAATAAGGTAGACCACAGATGAATTGGTGTATTTGAATTATGGTGTTGGCAAAGAATATTGAATGTGTCATGGACTGCTAGAAGAATGAACGAATCTATCTTGGAAGAAGTACAGCTGGAATGCTCCTTAGAAGCAAGAATGACCAGATTTTGTCTCTTATACTTTGGTCATGTTGCCAGAAGAGACCAGTCCCTGGAGAAGGATATCATGCTTGTTAAAACAGAGGGTCAGGAAAGAAGGAGAAGACCTTCAACAGGATAGATTGACAGAGTGGCTGTGATGGTGGGCTCAAGCATAGCAAGGATTGTGAGGATGGTGCAGGACTGGGCAGTGTTTTGTTCTGTTGTACACAGGGTTGCTATGAGTCGGGACTCGA
>NW_006921772.1:6798883-6801150 GCF_000298275.1 Orycteropus afer afer | reverse complement strand
TTTCTTCACATGCATATGCACGCAGCAACAACAGGAAGGCTCTCTGTAGGTGGAGGAAAGGGAATTGGGAGTTAAGAGTGATGTGCAGATTTCTATTGCTTGAAATTTTTGACTTGAAATTTATTTAATTTTATTATTATTGTTTCTAATTAATTTTCTTTAATTGTGGTGAAACAGATGTAGCAAAGCATTTTTATTGTTTTTAATTTTGTCAAGCAAAGAAGAAAAGTGTTGCAGATGAAGACATAGTGGAACTGGAGAAATGAAATATTTCTCAGATCAGGAATCTTTTTACTTAATATTTTAATTGGAAAGTGAGGGATTTAATTTTGTGAATTAGATTATATTTGAGAACTTTAAATTAGTTTAGTTAACTCTGGGTTTTATTGCTTTGAGAGTAGTGACTACTCAGAATAAAATTGTAGGCCTCAGCATCGTATATTTTAATTAATGCAAAATTAAGGTGTTTGCACAGAATCAGATATGTGCAAAAAGTTTTCAGAACATCAGAATTTGTAGTCGTTAAGATCATTGAACTCTGGGATCAAACTTTATGACATCAGATCTCATTCATCTGCCCTTTATTAATAATTACCACCTTAATTAATAATTGCCACCTTAACTTCTCTGTGCCTCAGCTTTTTCTTTCTCAAATGAGTATGATAATAATAACATTTACTTCACAGGGTTGTTCCAAGTATTAAATGAATTAATATTCTGAAGCACTTAGAACATGGCCTGACACATAGTCAGCCTTGTATAAATGTTGAATTTTAAATCTGAAATAGCCATAGCTTTATGTACTTTCTCTGTTTGATTTTATTTTAAGAGATTTGAAGTTATAGCAAAGACAGATAGGTAGACAGTTAGACAGAAAGAGCTCTCTTCCAGTTGACTCTGACTCATGGCGACCTTGAGAACAGAACCAAACTTTACCTGGTCCTGAGTCACCCTCACAATTGCCAGCATGAGTCCAGCATTGTGGACATGCTGCTGTCCACCTCTTTGAGGGTCTCTCTGGCCCTCACTGGCCCTCTACCTCACCAAATATAATGTTTTCCTCTGTGGATGATCCTCCTAATGTCATGTCAAAAGCAAGTGAGTCGGGCAATGTTCTGTTTGGATCCATATTCTGTTGGCTGGTATTTGGAAGTAAATCACCAGGTCATTCTTGCCAGTCTGTCTTAATCTGGCAACTCTGCTGAAACCTGTCCACCGTGGGTGACCCCAACGGTATTTGAAATATCAGTGGCAAAGCTTCCAGCATTACAGCAACACGAAGCCACCACAGTACAACAAACTGACGGACAAGTGACGTATTTGTGTTTTCTGAAGACTTTTGTTGGTTTAGGGTGATTTGAGACAAGCTAAGCTGAAATGATGGATCTGTACTTAAATATTCAAGAGCTTCTGAGAAATGAGAGTTAGGTTAATACTTTTATCATGAGGTTTCCAATGTCTTAGAAATAATCTTTTGTCTCTGGCTTGGTTCACATTCTGCAAAATCTTGTGGCATTGGAGTAGTGGCAAATTTATGTAGAGAAAGAGAGCATACTCCAAGCATCCTTTATGAAATATTCTTTCTTTGGATAGATCTGCATATCAAAGGTTGAAGACAGGGCACTAACAATGTGAATTACTTTCTAAAAACGGAGTGTGTCATTTGTTTACTAAATTATTTAATTTTCCTTTCCACGTGCATGAAAAGTTAGCTAGAAAACTTTTTTTTTTTTTCCTTTTTGTTGTTAAAACTTTTTAGATACCCTTAAAATATTCGTGTATCAAAAAAGTCTTTAGTTTCATAAAATGCCTCAGTCAAGGTGAAGTAGACTATGGAAACGCTGATGTGTTGCATTGCATAAGCATACAAGAAAGGATCTAAGAAAAGCCCCGATGAAAGGTTAATGTGCCAAGATTCTGTCAGTGCTAATAAAAAAGGATGACATTGGCAAAAAGTTAAACTTTAGATTTTGGGAAATGCTTCCTATACCAAAACTCATATGCTTTTGATTTTATTTTCTAGGTCAGTTTTTCTCAAACTAGATGCTGAAACCCCAGTGAGACTGTGAAGATACTGCGAATATTCCTGGAGATCAGAGCAGAAGAGATCCAACAGTGGTAGGTAGCAGCAAGGGACTGCAGACAATTATATAAATGAAGCAGACAACTTTTTTCTTCTAGTCCCTCTCAGAGCAGCTCCAAATCAACCCACTTTTTCTAAGCTTTCAGATCTGCTGCCTTACTGAAAGAGAGATGAGTATTGGTAA
>NW_006921772.1:6794834-6797778 GCF_000298275.1 Orycteropus afer afer | reverse complement strand
GCCGTCGAGTCAGACCTGACTCATAGTGACCACTCCTTGGGTTTCCGAGGCGGTATCACTACGAAAGTAGATTGCCCAACCTTCCTTCTGAGGAGTGACTGGTGGGTTTGAACCTCCAGCCTTCTGGTTAGCAGTCAAATGCCTTAGGCACTATGCTACCAGAGCTCCCAAAAATTAGATAGGGAGGGGATTTTCAGTAATGGTGGTGTGAAAGGTGGACAATTCCTTCCATAAACACAATTAAAACAATAACAATAACAATAACAACAACTGCACAATATTATTAAATTAAATTTGTTCAAGGCACTGGAAAATGTATGAAGGCAGACAGAAATTGGAGAAAATTTTACTCTTGAAAGATTGCACTTTTTGGGGCAAGAATTGCAAGTTAGTGGCTTTCTTCCCTGAGGTGCTCTACTAACCCAACTCTGGCAACAGAAAACCTCAGCCTACCTGGTGTGAAAAAGAGGATGTCCAAGTTGAGAGCAGTTGATGCTCAGGTTAAATTGAAGGGGGATTTGGATTTGAGAAAGTCACATTCACCTGTCAAGTTGTTTCATTTTCTCCCTTAGCTAGGATGTTGGGATATATCTTCCTTCTGGCAGGCCATTCTCTCAAGGTGTTTTCAAATGGTCTCATATTTTGTGCTAGATTCTCTTTCCTTTATTGGAATTTCCTTAAACAACACTATACATGTTGGAATATTTTGTGCAGCACAAAATAAGTTCAGGAGCTGATTGTGGAACAGACCATCAACTGCTCATATGCAAGTTCAAGTTGAAGTTGAAGACAATTGAAACAAGTCCATGAGACCCAAAATATGAACTTGATTGTATCAAGGTCCTGAATTTAGAGACCATCTAAAGAATAGATTTGATGCATTGCACACCAGTGACAGAAAACCATAGGAATTGTGAGATAGCATCAAAAGTATCATCCATGAAGAAAGCAAGAGGTCATTAAAAAGATGAGAAAGGAAGAAAAGACAAAAATGGATGTCAGAAGAGACTCTAAAATTTGCCCTTGAATGGAGAGTAGCTAATGCAAATGGAAGAAATGACAAGACAAAAGAACTGAACAGAAGATTTCAAAGAGCAGCTCGAACAGACAAAGCCAATTACTATAATGAAATGTGCAAAGACCTGGAGTTGGAAAGCCAAAAGGAAAGAACATGCTCGGCATTTCTCAAGCTGAAAGAACTGAGGAAAATATGTAAGCCTTGAATTGCAATATTGAAAGATTCTATGGGCAAAATAATGAATGATGCAAGAAGCATCAAAAGAAGATGGAAGGAATACACAAAGTCACTGTACCAAAAAGAACTGGTCGATCTTCATCCATTTCAGAAGGTGGCATATGATCACAAACCAATGGTACTGAAGGAAGAAGTTAAAGCTGCACTGAAGGAATTGGTGAAGAACAAGGCTTCAGGAATTGATGGCATACCCACTGATTTGTTTCAACAAATGGATGCCCTGCTGGAGGTACTCACTTAGCTATGCCAAGAGATTTGGAAGACAGCCATCTGGCCAACTGACTGGAAAAGATCCATATTTGTATCCATTCCAAAGAAAAATTATCCACAGAATGTGGAAATTGTCAAACAATATCATTAATATCACATGCAAGTAAAATCTTACGAAGAAAATTAAAAAACGGTTGTAGCAGTATATTGACAGAGAACTTCCAGAAATGCAAGATGGATTCAGAAAAGGACATGGAATGAAGAATATCATAGCTATTGTCAGATGGATCTTGGCTCAAAGCTAAGAACACCAGAAAGATGTTTACTTGTGTTTCATTGACTATGCAAAAACATTTGATTGTGTGGATCATAACAAATTATGGATGACACTGAGAAGAATGGGAATTCCAGAACACTTAATTGTACTCATCAGGAATCTGTACATAGACCAGGATGCTGTCATTCAAATGGAACAAGGGGAAACTTCATGGTTTAAAATCAAGAAGGGAAGGCTTCAGGGTTGTGTCCTTTCACCATACTTATTCAATCTAAATGCTGAGCAAATAATCTGAGAAGCTGGACTATATGAAGAAGAACATGGCATCAAGATTGGAGGAAGAATCATTAACAACCTTTGATATGCTGATGACAGAACTTTGCTTGCTGAAAGTGAGGATGACTTGAAGCACTTACTGATGAAGATTGAAGGATACAGTCTGCAGTATGGATTACATCTCAATATAAAGAAAACAAAGATCCTCACTAATGAACCTATAAGCAGCATCATGATAAATGGCAGTCCTGAATTTAGAGACCATCTAAAGAATAGATTTGATGCATTGCACACCAGTGACCAAAAACCATAGGAATTGTGGGATGACATCAAGATGGCACGTCATCAATGTGTCTTCAACCTGTATTGTTTGAACCTTTTCAGTTTCTCATACTGTACCTTGTAACATTTTACTTACTATAATTTTACATGTTGGTTTTATTATGTTCTGACCCACTGTGTGACTGGTTTTTTTTCACTGCTGTTTTACTTGCTTCCTGAGCCTTTTATTTATTTATTTTTCAAAATAACTTGTTATTGTGATTTGGGTGAAAGTGTACAGAGCAAATTGGTTTTCCATTCAACAGTTTATACATATTTTGTTTTCTGACATTGATTGCAATCTCCACAATGTAGCAGCACTCTTCCCACTTCCTCCTTGTGTTTATTGTTTCCATTTGTCCTTCTTTCCTATCACTTCCTTCCTTCTGAGCTTTATCCCTGGGCACATGATGCCCCTTTGATCTCGTATTATTGCTTGTTCTAAGGAATGCATTCTTTCTCGGTAGTGTTTCTTGCCTTATAGGCCTGTTTATTGTCTGGCTGAAAGTTGAGCCATGGAAGTGAATTCAGTTCTAAGCTTAAATCTCTATCTGACCAATACACCTGATCTTTTATATATATATATATATATATATATATTATTA
>NW_006921772.1:6785715-6794095 GCF_000298275.1 Orycteropus afer afer | reverse complement strand
GCCTTTCACAAACTTTTTTTTTCAACTGTGATTTGGGCGAAAGTTTACAGAGAAAATTGGGTTTCCATTCAACAATCCATACACATTCCGTTTTGTGGTATTTACTGCAATCTCCACACTGAAATCTTCCACTTCTTCCCTGCACCCACTCCCCACTCCTGCCCTTTTTCTTTCCATCCTATCAGCTCCCACTTCCTAGCTCTATCCCTGGGAAAGTGCTGTCCTCTTGATCTCACATGCTCGATTATTCTAATGAGTGCATACTATCCTGATATTACTGTTCATTCACCTTACAGACTTGTCAATCATTTGGCTGACAGTTGAGTTACAGGGGTTAAATTCAGTTCCTAGCTTGAAGGGTTTCTAAGGGACATAGTCTTGGGGATTCTACCAGTGTTCATCAGATCAATAAACCTGGTCTTTTTTATGATTTTGAGTTTTGTTCCACATTTTCCCCCACTGTATCTGGTACCTCTTGTGAGACCTTTCAGAATGGTTAGTAGTGAGAGCCAGGAGCTATCTAGTTCTTCTGGTTTAAGGGTTGTGGAGGCTGGGATTCATGTGCTGTGTTAGTCCTTTGCACTAATTGTTTCCTGCATCTTTGATTTTCTTCATTCTTCATTGCTCAGGATGAGGAGAGTCTAATAGTTGCACGTTAGATGGTCACTCACAAGCTTTTAAGACCCCAGTTACCACTGTTCAAAGTAGGATATAGAACATTGTCTTTATAGGCTATGTTACATCAAAGACTTTGATGTCCCCTGAGAGTATGGTCCTGAGTCCCCAGGCCCAGTGACTCATTCTCTCAAAGTGTTTAGTTTTTCACGTCTATTCAGCTTGTGTGTTTATCTATATATCCACTCATAGATTATTATTATTACTGTTATTACAGGGCTGTGTATATAATAGTATTTACCTTTGTTGCCTTTAACTCTTGTGCTTTTCCCAGTGTCTTCCTTTGCCTTGATCATTTTGTGCTGACTTCTCCCTTATTCCTGAGTCTTTTTTTTTAAAGATTTACTACATTGGGGTCCAATTGCCATTTTAAATAATCAGCGCCTTTACTTCTCAACTTGATGTAATTTGAGGTTCAGTGTTGTCTTTTCTATTTGGCTGGAATCACCATTGCCGTTGAAGTTTCTTTGCTATAGACCACACAAAACAGAATAGCAACTTGGATTACCAACCCATATAAAACTTGATAAATAGCTTTCATTGTAAAGATGGTCTTTTTTGTATGTGCATATGTGCCTTATTAAGGAGGCTTTATGGCACAGTGGTTAATTGCTCAGCTGCTAACCAAAAGGTCCATGGTTCAAAACAACAATGAGATATCATCTCATCCCAGCAAAGTTTAGAAAAATAGAAAACAACAAATGCAGGTGAGGCTGTGGAGAGATTGTAACTCTCTTACACTGCTGGTGGGACAATAAAAATGGTACAACTACTGTAGAAAATGGTATGGCACTTCCATACCATGGAAGCAGTCTGTTCCCATAAGTATTAGAGCCTTAGAAACCCTGTAGGGCAGTTCTGTTCTGTCTTATAAGGTTGGTATGAGTTGGAATTGACTTGATGGCAATGGGTTTGGTTTTTGGTCTCTTGTTACAGTAGACTTGTGAAATGACTGAAAAGACTATAATCATTTGTCACGAACCTTATCAGATAGGAGTCTTCGAGTCAGAGTGGTTAAAGTTCTTGGCAAGTTCAAGAAAGGTCACCAGTTCAAACACACTAGTTATTCCACTCTGCAGGAGAAAGATATGGCAATCTTCTTCCGTAAATATTACAGCCTCATATTCCTTTGTGTATATGTACAATAGTTAGTTTATTCAATTATCCAATGATGGATATTTAAGTTCTTTCCATTTTTTTTGGTATTGTGAATGATGCAGTGAGCCTAGGTGTGCATGTATCTGTCGGTGTACATGGTTCTTATTTTTCTAGGATATATACCTAGTAGTGGGGTTGTTCGATCAAATAGTATTTTTATTTCCAACTTTTTAAGGAAGTGTCATACCATTTTCCACAGTGGTTGTACAATTTTTACTATCCCATAATGGTGTAAGAGAGTTCCAATCTGTCCACAGCCTCACCAGTATTTGTTGTTTTCTATTTTTCTAAACTTTCCTAGGATGAAATGATATCTCATTGTTGTTCTAATTTTCATCTCTATAATGGCTAATGATTGCATGTACTTCTTCATGTGTTTGTTGGCCACTTGTATGTCTTTGGTGAAGTGTCTATATACATATGCCCATTTAAAAATTGCAGTCTTTTAGTTGTTGAGGTGTTGAAGTTTTATCTAAATTTTAGAAATTAGTCCTTTGTTCAATATGTCATTATCAATTTTCTCCCCAGTCTGGAGATTCTCTTTTGACTCTTTTGGAGCCTTTTGATGCACATAAGTGTTTAATCTTTAGGAGGTCCCAGTTGTTTCCCTTATCTTCTGCTGTTTGTGATTTTTAGTTATGTTCTATAGTGTATTTATGCCTTAAATAGACCTCATATGTTTGCCCCTATTGTTAGATACCCATTAAGCCTGGAACTGAACTGGAACTTCAGGAGTCAACTTCCAGCCAAACAATAGACAAGCCTATAAAGTGAATAATAACATCAGGAAAGAATATAGGCTGCAGTGCAATCAACCATATGAGATCAAAAGGGCAGCATTTGCCAAACAACTAAACTCAGAAGGCAAGAAGGGGCAAGAAAGAAGGACAAATGGAAACGGGGAACCCAGAGAGGAAGTGAAAAGAATGCTGTTACATTGAGGGGATTGCAATCAATGCCATGAAACAAAATATGTATAAATTGTTGAATGTAAAACTAATTTGCTCTGTAACCTTTCAACCAAACCAGAATAAGAAGTTAAAAAAAAATTATAGCCTTTAAAACCCTATGCGGCAGTTCTACTCTGTCCTATAGTGTTAGTGTGAGTTGGAATCGACTTGATGGCTGTGGATGGGCAACCTTATCAGAACTGGCAATAGTCCTAAGCTAGTGTCCTCCTCTTCCGTCTAACACCTTGTCTTAAACAGTCATCACATTGGATTTGTCCATAAAACACAAATGTTATTTAGTTTCACATAAAGCAAAAGGACATAATAAGTTATCAAGAGGAATATCTCAAAAATACTACCTTACAGTACAATTTACTTTTGACAGTTTACAATGACAAAGTATCAGGGAGACAGCTGAGCTACAGCATGGAAATTTCCTTCTTTAGATGGAAGAACTCCCACTGATTTTGTCTGATACCAGTAGAACTTATTGACATTGGGAAAAAGGAGGCTGGGGAAGTAATGGGAGGGAGGGCAGACATCACCCGTGTACTGTCCTCCCCTGTGGGCAATAAACCCCAAAACCCACTGTTGTTGAGTCAGTTCTGATTCATATCGATCCTATAGGCCAGGGTAGAAAGGCCCCATAGGGTTTCCAAGGCTGTAATCTATATCCCTTCCTTATTCATTTTCCAGCTCTCACATCCATACGAGGCAATTGGAAATATCATGGCTTTTGTTAGGCGCACCTTAGTCCTCAAGGAGACATCCTTGCTCCTTAGCACTTGAAAGAGTTCCTTTGCGGTTGACTTTCCCAATGCTACACACCGTCTAATGTCCTGACTGCTGTTTCCATTGGCATCAACTGTAGAACCAAGCAACATGAATTCTTTGACAACCTCAATCTTCTCTCCATTTATTGTGATGCTGCTCATTGGTCCGGTTGTGAGGATTTTTGTTTTCTTTATATTGAGACGTAATCCCTACTGCAGACTGTATTCTTCAACCTTACAGTACAATTTACTTTTGACAGTTTACAATGACAAAGCATCAGGGAGACAGCTGAGCTGTACTGAATAAGGAAGTACTGAAAATTATTCAGTATTGTACTGAATAAGGAAGACTGAAAAAGAGTTGATGCTTTTGAGTTGTGGTGCTGGCGAAGAATGCTGAAAGTACCATGGACTGCTAAAAGATCTAACATCTGTCCTGCAGGAAGTGCACCCGAAATACTCCTTGGAAGCGAGAATGGCCAGACTTCATCTCACCTATTTTGGTCATGTTGTCAGAAGGGACCATTCCTTGGAGAAGGATGTCATGCTTGGTAGGGTGGAGGGCCGACGAAAGAGGGGAAGGCCTTCAACAAGATGGATTGACAGGGTGGCTGTGATGATGGGCTCAATATAGCAGGGATCGTGGAGCTGGCTCGGGATCGGGCAGTGTTTTGTTCTGCTGTGCATGGGGTCGCTATGAGTTGGAAACGACTCCATGACACCTAACAACAACAACAACAATCTATATCCCTGGGTTTTACCTCCTATAATATACAATATAATAAATGTAACATCATGGAAGACAGTGTAATGTAATATAATAAATATTATATAGTGGGAAATCATTGCTAGATTATTATCTGCCTTGTTTCCAAATGCCTTTGGTAAATGACATTGATAAGCAAATTTCTAATTATACAGTGCTATACAGAGTGCAGTTTTACCAGTTTCTAATACTATAATGTATTATTTTTAATATTCAAACTGATACTCTTTTTTAAAAAAATTTTTTATTGTGCTTTGGGTGCAAATTTACAAAGCAAATTTGTTTTACATTCAACAGTTCATGCACATTTGATTTTATACCCCAATTACCATCCACAACCATAAAAAACTCTCTTCCCCTTCCCACCCTGTGATTACCCCCTCCCTTCTTAACGGTGCATTCCTGTCTGTCCAGCCCCTCTGGATCTCATGGCTCATTGATCTAAGGGGTGCATCTCCCTAGAGGAGGTGGGTCGCATCACCCTGGGGTATGTGTTCTGCATGTAGGTCTTTCTACTATTGGACTGAGCACCAGTCTATGGGAATAAATCCATTTCTAGTTCTGAAGGATAACCTGCAGCCATAGTCTCGGGGGTTCCACCAGTCTCTATCTGACCAGTAATTCTGATACTCTCGAAGTAACATCAGTAGGATATTCATTTGGAGTTATTGCTGTGGGTTGATGATAAGTTTTATTTGAGTTGCTGAGCTGCTTTGCCTTGTACCCATGGTCGGCGGTATGACCTAGATGAAGTCAGTGAGATCTCCATGGCAAAGCTCAGAGTAACAAAGAACTTTATTAGGACTTGGCATTAACCTGTCTTTACTAGTTATCAAACTCTAGTTTTCTGTTTACTTATCTGTTTTTTCAACTAGACTGTACATTCCATGAAGGAAAGTTTTTCCTTACCAGTAATCAGTTGTTGTCAAGCTGATCCTGACTCATGGACACCCATGTGTGTCAGAGTAGAACTGTATTCCACAGAGTTTTCAATGGCTGATTATTTTGGAAGTAGATTGCCAGGCCTTTCTTCTGGGGTGCTGCTTGGTGGACTTGAACCTCCAAACTTTTGGTTCGCAGCCCAGTGCGTTAATCATTTGCACCACCCTGGGAAATTCCTCAGTGTATGTTGCATAGCACCCTGCAAAAGGCAAATGCTCCATAGATGTTTGCATAATAAGTGAATGCTGAATTCCCTAAAACATCTTGTGTCTCCCTGCTTCATGTTCATTTACAGAGACAACTACTCTAACAAAATGTTCTGGGTCATCTTACTTTAACAGCAACAAACCCTGGCAGGCACTGAATAAGGGCCTCGCTATTAAAAAGGCATTAAGCCTCAGTCATTCTATTGATAGCAGAACGAATGTAATTTTTCCTGATGCAACAGAAGCAACTCAAGTAATACAGTATTTTTTTTTTTTTTCCCCTGTACTTTGGCCTGTGGGCTACAAACAAATGGAAAGTAATTTTATCCCAGCTAAACCTCCTTTGGGGACTCCCAGAGCTTGTGGTATCTTGAATTGCTGAAAATATCTCAACTTTGCTGTCTCCTTAAGACATACATCTGTAGATTGCACTCTGCTGATGGGATTATTTAAATTCTTTGCGAGGATGCATCATATGAAGGGCATGTTAGGCAATGCTGTCCTTCTCTTGTTTCAGACTCTGGGGATATTTGCAGGAAATTAGATACTTTACTTCTGAGAAAATCCAGTGGCTTCAGTTATTTGTTTCCTGGTTCAAAGCATTCTTTTGCCTCTGCCATGAGATATTATGGAAATTCCCAGGGCTTTTTTTCTTTCTTTCTTTCTTTTTTTTTTTTGTTTCTAATCAGCCTCTACCACCTGTTGTCTTTTGCCCTCAGAGCAAGTCACGCCATATGAGTGCTACCTAAAAGCCAGGTGAATGCTTTCTTGTCCTTCTGGTACCCTCTTCACCTGATACAATGCTACAACTTGTGGCTTTTTTTTAGAACAATTTGACCCATTTGTTTTCCTTAGTTTCTCTTAATTAATTAATAATAAAGTCACGGTCATTGCTTTCTTATAAAGTCTCCATGATCATGCCTTTCCTTGTATTTCTGGTATAAATGTCTTGTAACTTTCAGGCTCACTATTTCTGTTTTAATCTGGTGATTACTTTTATAGGCTCTCTGCATTTTCTTTCCTAACTTTAAAATTTTTTTTTCTTTCATTAATCATATTTTACATAAACACTCAAAGAGGACCTGCTTCTTGCTTGAGTTCTTGTTTGAGATCACTTATTTGAGAAACTCTCCCTAGACAACATTAGGCCATGATTATATACATGAAAAGAAAAACTTTAAAGGAAAAAAGAATTTTAAAAAATCTAAAAGGTCTGTGGTGGCTATTTCTGTTCTATGAATTCATTCTGCGTTTGTTAGACCATCTTCTTAACTTGGTGTGAACCTGGTCTTAGATGGTGTGTATGATGAGAGGGAAGGAATAATTCCTTTTTCCTATAACATTAAAAATGAAGTATACACCCACAAAGCAACTCTATGATGTAGCTATTACAAATAACATCATTGTACAGCTGAGGAAACCAAGTCCTAGAATGGTTAAGTAACTAACTCCGTCTACAAGCTTATAACTGAAAAAAATTGTATTCCTAGCCAGGCAATATAATTTCCAATGATACACTCTAATGTGGTCTGATCTTTAGAGTAAGTTTAAAATGAATAAAATTTTCAATTATATAGTTTTAGAAATAAATGAGTTAGGAGTTAGGGGGAGAGATTCAATCATATAATAGTATATGAACACCTTATTCATTCACTAAATATTAATTGGTTATGTATTAAGGGCCAGCACTTTTATAGATGCTGGGAATAAATCAGTGGACAAAACAAACCCGCCTTACCCAATGGAGTTCAAGAGGAAAAAGGCAGATATTAACAGACTAATGAACAGCAACACAGACAGTGTCAGTAGTATGAGGGAAATGAAGCAAGATGATTTACTTGTAACTGGTGAGTGATACTGTCTTAGATGGATGGTTTGGGAAGGCTTTTTGGAGGAGGTGACATCAGAGTTAATTATATTTGATAATTTACTCAATATTATTGAGAATTAGAAATACATATTTTCAAATGTATCAAAAAATTAGAAATAAAATAAAACTCTCCTAAAGTCAAAACAAAGTAAACAAAAAATGAAAAATGAATCAAAATCTAAGTGAAGCATCCTAAATCCCGTGACCTTGCCTTTCATCCCAATAACTACAGAAAACCAACTCCCATGTCACTTTTCTTTAAAGTTTATTTCTCTCTCTCAAACAAAGATTCAAAGGTAGATATATTATATTCTATTTTAATACAACAGAGGCTATTAGTGGATATTTATTTTTTCATTTTATTTTTTATCAGGTTACATATCTTCAAAGTTTCAAAAGTCAAATAGTTCTAAAGGGCTTAAAAAAGGAAAGAGAACAATCTTCTGTTCTATTTGCCCCCATCTGCACAACCACTTTCAGTCTTTCAGTTATTTTCTTTGTTTTCTTCCCCCTTATTTCAAAACTACAAAATAATAGTCATACACACACACACACACACACATATATAAAACCCACTGCCGTTGAGTTGATTCCAACTCATAGCAACCCTTTAGGACAGAGTAGAACTACCTCTCATAGATACCTCTCCAAGGTAATAACTCTTTACAGAAGCAGACTACCTCATCTTTCTCCTGTGGAGCAGCTGGTGAGTTCAAACCACTGACTTTTTGGCTAGCAGCCCAGTGCTTTAACCACTATACCACCAGAGAAGTATATATATGTGTGTGTGTGTGTATGTATATATGTGTGTGTATATGTATATATATATATATATGTATGTATACATATACATACACATATACACATATATATACACATATACATACATATATATATACATTGTTGTTGTTGTTATATGCCGTCGAGTCGGCCCCGACTCATAGCGATCCCTCCTTGGGTTTCCGAGGCAGTATCACTACAGAAGTAGGATTGCCCAACCTTCCTTCCGAGGAGTGGCTGGTGGGTTTGAACCGCCAGCC
>NW_006921772.1:6764826-6785295 GCF_000298275.1 Orycteropus afer afer | reverse complement strand
ATATATATATGGAAGGTTGGTAAGCAGTGGCAGACAGCTTTTTGAAGGGCTGGAACTGGTAGGGAAGACTGGGAAGCGGGAGTGGAGCAGTTTGAAACAACTAAGGGAGATGAACTCATCTATCAATTTGTTGTCCTGTGGTGGCTTGTGTGTTGCTGTGAGGCTGGAGGCTATGCCACTGGTGTTTGAAGTGCTAAGAGGGTTACCCATGGTGGACAGGTTTCAGGGAGCTGCCAGACTAAAGCAGACTTGGAAGAAGGAAAAAGCCATCTATTTCTCAAAAAATTGACCTGTGGAAACCTTATGAATAACAGTGAAACACTGTCTGATATTTTACTGAAAAATTATCTGATATAGTGCCAGAAGATGAGCCCCTGATGTCAGAAGGCATTTAAAATACTACTAGGAAAGAGCTGCCTCCTCAGAATAGAGCCAAAGTTAATGATGTGCATCGAGTAAAGCTTTCAGGACCTCCTTTTGCTCATGTGGCACAACTCAAGATAAGAAGAAACAGCTGCAAACATCCACTAATAACTGGAACGTGGAATGTACAGAGTACGAATCTAGGAAAATTGAAAGTTGTCTAAAATGAAATGGAATGCATAAATATTGATATCCTAGGCATTAGTGAGATGAAATGGACCTGTTTTGGCCATTTTGAATCAGGCAACCATATGCTCTACTATGCTGGGAATGACAAATTAAAGAGGAAAGGCATGTCATTCATCATCACAAAGAATGTTTCAAGATCTATCCTGAAGTAAGACCGGTTAATATTATTATTATTCAAACTTACACACCAACCACCAAAGCCAAAGAGGAGGAAGTTGAAGATTATTACCAACTTCTGCCATCTAAAATTGCCAGCCATGCACTCAAGATATGCTAATGATCACTGGTTGTTGGATGCAAAAGTTGGAAACAAAGAAGAATCAGTGGTAGTTGGGAAATATGGTCTTGGTGATAGAAATAACACTGGAGATCGCATGACAGAATTTTGCAAGACCAATGACTCATTGCAAATACCTTTTTTCAACAACACAAATGGTGGCTATACACATGGACTTTGCCAGATGGGTACACAGGAATCAGATTAACTACATCTATGGTAAGAGGTGATGGAGAAGCTCAATAGCTTCAGCCAAAACAAGACCAGGAGCTGATTCTGGAATAGACCATCAACTGCTCATATGCAGGCCCAAGTTGAAGCTGAAGACAATTAAAAGAAGTCCATGAGAGCCAAAATATGACCTTGATTATATCCCTCCTGAGTTTAGAGACCATCTAAAGAATAGATTTGATGCATTGAACCTCATTGATTTTCCAAGGCTGTAAACATTTACAGAAGCAGACTTTCTCATCTTTTTTTTTTGCGGAGAAGCTGGTGGGTTTGAACCACTGACCTTTTGGTTAGCAGCCAAATGCCTTAACCACTACACCACTAGAGTTTACATTATGATCATGTAAATATTATTCCCATCTAAGCCCTATAGTTTACTATGATTATATTTCTTTTTTATATATATATATATCCTTTTGTTTTCTCAAATGTGAATGATTGTTACTTAAATTTCATTTTTTGTCTGCCTACCCTATTGTTAATTCATACTCAAACTTTTCCTTAGAACAAGAAATCTCCTTTTAAGCATTCAAACCCATTAAGCAGTCTATCAATTTCTACTTTTTCTTGGAGGCATTTCTCTTTGTGCCCTCCATCTTTTTGCTCCAGTCTGAACTGGTTTAATTTTCAACATAGTTGTTATCCTGAGACCTCACTTTCCTTTTTTTTTTTTAATTGAGACCTTTGTTTCTTGGATTTCATGTTTTCCTTTTGTATCAGAGACAGATTAAAAGCTCCCCCAGAATGTCTACATTCTAATCCCAGGCCTGTGCATATATTCTTTCACATGATAAAAAGGACTTTGCAGATTTGATTAAGGATCTTGAGATGGGAGATTATTCTGAATAATCACAGTATCAAAAAGTTCCTTATAAGTGAAATAATGGGGCTGTTGTTGTTAGGTGCCATTGAATTGTCTCTTACTCATTGTGTAGTCAGTCCTGTACTAGCCTCACAAACCCTGCTCTACCTGAACCCATCATTGCAGCCACTGTCAATCCATCTTGTTGAGGTCCTTCCCCTTTTTGTTGACCCTCCAGTTTACCAAGCATGATGTCCTTCTCTAGAGAAAGGTACCTTCTGACAACATGACCAAAGTAGGTGAGACAAAGTCTGGCCTTTCTCCCTTCCAAGGAGCATTATGGCTACACTTCTTCCAGGATAGATTTGTTTGTTCTTCTGGCAGTCCATGGTACTTTCAGTATTCTTTAGAAACACCACAACTCAAAAGCTTCAACTTTTCTTTGGTCTTCCTTATTCATTGTCCAGGTCTCATATATGTATGGGGCGATTGAAAATACCATGGCTTGGGTTAGGTGCACCTTAGTCTTCAAGGAGATATCTTTGCTCTTCAGCACTTGAAAGAGGTCTTTTGCAACAGATTTGTCCAATGCAATACATCTTCTGATGTCTTGACTGGGGCAAGAGAATCAATATCCATGTCAGAGAGAGATTAGAAGATGCTACAATGGTGTATACTATTGGCTTTGAAGGGGACACAAGTCAAGGAATGAAAGCTGTTGTTAAACATTAGAAAAGTCAAGGAAACATATACTTCTATTAGTGTTGATTGGAGGAGCTCTGGTAGTGTAGTGCCTAAGTCATTTGACTGCTAACCAGAAAGCTGGTGGTTCAAACCCACCAGCCACTCCTCAGCAGGAAGGTTGGGCAATCTACTTCCGTAGTGATACCACCTCAGAAACCTAAGGAGGGGTCGCTATGAGTCGGCACATAACAACAACAACAATTGGTTGGTAACTCCAGAGAGGAACTCTTTTATCTCTTGTCTTGGAGTGTGAATGGGAGATGAACACATGCATCTCATTGTTCAGTATATAGACATTCACTTAATCTTTCTACTTTTCAATTTGTCTAGTGTCTAATAGATAGAGCTTCCTTAATTTAATCTCTCCAAGTCTTCTGTGGGGTGGGGGAATAATTATGCTGAGCAAATAATCTGGGAAGCTAGACTATATGAAGGAGAATGAAACATCAGGATTGGAAAAAGACTCTTTAACAACTTGCCATATGCAGATGACACAATCTTGTTTACTGAGTGAAGACTTTAAGCACTTTCTGATGAAGATCAAAGACTACGGCCTTCAGTATGGGTTGTTGCTGTTGTTATGAATTTGACTCACAGCTATCCTATGTACCACAGCACAAAACATTGCCCTGTCCTGCACCATCCTCAAAATTCTTGCTATGCTTGAGTTTGTCATAGCAGCCACTGTGTCAATCCATCTCATTGAAGGTCTTACCCTTTTTATCTGACTCTCCACTTTACCAAGCATGATATCCTTCTCCAAGGACTGGTCCCTTCTGACCACATGACCAAAGTAGGTCAGATGAAGTCTGGCCATTCTCACTTCTAAGAAGCATTTCAGCTGCACTACTTCCAGGACAGATTTGTTTGTTCTTCTGGCAGTCCATGGTATTTTCAGCATTTTTCAACAGCACCACAATTCAAAGGCATCAATTCTTCTTCTGTCTTCCTTATTCATTGTTCAGCTTTCATAGGCATATGAGGTGATTGAAAATACCATGGCATGGGTTAGGTTCACTTTAGTCTTCAAAGTGATGTCTTTGTTCCTTAACACTTGAAAGAGGTCTTTTTGCAGCAGATTTGCACAGTGCAATTTGATTTCTTGACTCCTGCTTTCATGAGTGTTGATTGTGGATCCAAGTAAAATGAAATCTTTGACAACTTCAATTTTTAGTATGGGTTACACTTCAACATAAAGAAAACAAAAATCCTAACACTGAACCAATAAGCAACATTAGGATAAATAGAGAAAATATTGAAGTTGTTAAGGATTTCATTTTACTTGCATCCACAGTCAACATCCATAGAAACAGCTTCAAGAAATCAAATGACATAATGCATTGGGCAAATCTGCTGAAAAAGTCCTCTTTAAAGTGTTAAAGAGCAAAGATGTCTTTGGAGACTAAAGTGCACCTGATCAAAGCCGTGGTATTTTCAATAGCCTCATATTCATGTGAGAGCTGGACAATGACAGACTGCCAAAGAGCTGATGCATTTGAATTGTGGTGTTGGTGAAGAATATTGAGTGTGCCATGGACTATTAGAATAATGAACAAATCTATCTTGGAGGAAGTATAGCTGAAATGCTCCTTAGAAGTGAGAATGACCAGACTTTGTCTCTCATATTTTGTTCATATTGTCAGAAGGGACAAATTCCTGGAGAAGGATATAATGGTTGGTAAAGTAGTTGTTATTGTTGTTATGTGCCTTCGAGTCAGACCTGAGTCATAGCGACCCCTCCTTGGGTTTCTGAGGTAGTATCACTACAGCAAAAAAGGGGAAGACTCTCAATGAGATGGACTGATATAGTGGTTGCAGTGATGGGCTCAAGCATAGTATTCTGGTTCCCTAGTGCCATTCTGACAAGATTATACCACAAATGGGATGGCCTTAACAAACAGGAGTTTTTTCTCTTATAGTTTGGGGGCTTTAAGTCCAAATTTAAAGTGCCAAACTCTAGGGGCTGGGTGAAAGCCCATCAGTCTGGGGGTCCAGCTCTGTCTCCTGCTCCCGGCCCACTGAAGCTAAAGGCATCTCTTCACTCAGGCAGCTGCTGGCTGCTGAGGCTGAGAAGCCCAAGGTTGACAAGTAAAAAGGCATAGTCCTGATGTTACCAAACCACATGGCAAGTCATTAATTCAAGTCCATTGTAAGTCCCAACGTCAGCAGAGCATGGCAGGATGCTGAACAATGACACAGCTACATGCAGGATCCAAGCGTGCCATAAGCTAGAGACTATCCCCAAGGCTTCTCCTTACATACAGGAAGCAGATCACATCCCAAAGGCCGCTACTCAGCTGCTTGTGGTAGATCCCACCATGGAGTTGATTGCCAGTCTCATCATGGGGAATAATTACCACCAGCTGCCCAGCCACTCAGTCAAGCCCAGCCAAGTTGACACACAAACATAACTACCACACAAAGCAATGATTTTGAGAATGACACAGGACCAGGCAGTGTTTTGTTCTGTTGCGCATAGAGTTGCTATGAGTTGGAACATACTTGATGGCATGTGACAACAACAACAGTGGCATAATGGAAGAAAGAGCTGGTGATCTGCTTCTGTAAAGATTGCAGCCAAGGAAACCAGGTCTATTCTGTAAAGACATGAGGTTTACCCTGAGCTCAATCAATTTCATGGCAATAATTTTTTTTTTTTTTTTTTTTTTAAATTTGAGATCCCAAACATCCTGCTTCTTTCTTCCTCCATTCTAGGATTAGATTATATGCATCCCTGCTCTCTCATCCTCTTTTTAGCTTCCAAAATTAGGTTACTGACATCATCTGTTGAGTTCACTTCATTCTTATGAACACTTTTGTCTTTTAACTTTCATTTTAATGAATTTCAGGAGAGAGCAGTGGAAACAAAATTATTTTCAGTCTTTCATGTTTAACTGGAAGTTCAAGAATTTATTTTGTTTTACAGTCATGTATTGATTTTTAACAAACATATTTTGTGGGCCCTAGTACTCACATTCTTTAAGTCTTCAAGTTACTCTCCAGTTTATGAGGTACATGGTAAAGTAACTAATGAGCCCATAAAATTATACAGTCCTTCAACAAATTTTCTGGTTGTGTTGGCAATTGCTGATTTGAATGTTCCTGGCAGCACTGGGGCATCTCCCATTCTCCCATTGCCATATTGACATAATGTCATATAAGAATTGTTTGAAAATTAATCATGGTCCAAAAATTAGTGAGGTTTTTTGTTCAAAGACTATGAAAGACAAAATCTGTTTCCATAGTGTTGGGAGAGACATTGCAGTATTTGCTTCCTCCTTTAGTAAAATTTTGTCTTATATGAAGTGATTTCTGTGTTTTTCTTGAAACTCCAAACCAGCATAGTATTCCTTGGTTGTTATCTTTTTATTCCACACTCTTTTGAATTTATATTTTCAGATTAAATAGAAGCAAATTTCATATTCTGCCACTATGTAAAGAATTAGTCCTCAAATGACCTTTTTGTTTTTTAAGTTCCAAGAGTGTCTAGTTCTAATACTTTAGGATAAATGGAAGAAAACCATGCTAACCTTATCTATATTTTTGAAGATATTTATCTCCATGACCCTGAGTTTTCATCTGGGAAAACTCTGATTATTTTAGTCAGTGTTTAAACTGATATCTTTCATTATTTTAATTTTGTGCCTTTGGAGCCTTTCCAGCTTCATTATGTTTGTTTTAAGGTTCATTAACCAGAAAGTCATATGCCATTTCTGGTGTGAATCCTTTATGAGTTTTTAATAAGGCTAGAATTTTGTTTTCTGTTTGGTTGAGTATATTTCCTGATGACATCCAGAGCTTTTCTGATTGTGAATTTTAATTCTAAAGTCTTCAAAGTATCTGTAAGGGTAACAAGATTGACTCCCAGGACAGAACTGTGATCTTTGATTTTGTCATTTTTATTTAAAGTAAAGTGAATAGAAATGCAAAGGTTCTTTGGAAGTCATATAGTGTAGTTCTATGTGAGGGAACAAAATCAAAGGGAGCTCAAGTGTCTAATGTGTACCTTATCCAAGAACTCTGATCTCTTGGATCTTAACTAGGGATTTTCTCACTGCATAGTCCTGCTCCAACAACAGACTCAAACATAGCAATGATCAAGGACATTGCCTTACAGGACCAGGCAATGTTAATTTATGCTATATGTAAGATCACGATGAGTTGGAATTGACTCTATGGCAACTAACAACAACAATTGTTGTGTTGTTATGTGCCGTTGAGTTGGACCCAACTCATAGTGACCCCTCTTTGGGGTCCCAAGGCAGTATCACTACTGAAGTAAATTGCCCCATCTTCCTTCCGAGGAGTGGCTGGTGGGTTTGAACCACCAGCCTTCTGGTTAGCAGTCAAGTGCCTTAGGCACTGCACTACCAGAGCTCCTGACAACAACAACAATGTCTACCAATTTTGACTCCTGGTGATCTCATGTGTGTTAAAGTAGAGCTGTGCTCCATAGAGTTTTCAATGGTTGATTTTTTTGGATGTATATAATCAGAACTTTCTTCTTAGTTGTCTCTGGGTAGACTCAAACCTCCAACTGTGGGAGGGAAAGTTGGTGTCAGAATTGGTAAGAAGGTTGGAAGGTGGTGCCATGTCTGACCTCTGCTTCCTAGGAATCAGCCTTGGGCTGTTGATGTTGTTCAGGACTCTCCTCTCCCCTTGTGAAGTTAGAAGAGGTCAAAGGATGGCTCCCCCATGTCTCTTTTAAAGTGTGATACTAATGTTATCATTCCATCATTTCTGCATTTTGTTGCATCACCCTTCTTTGGAATGGCCACAAATATGAATCTCTTCCAGTTGGTAGGCCAGGTAGCTGTCTTCCAAATTTCTTGACATAAACAAATGAATTCCTCTTGCACTGCATCCATTTGTTGAAACATCTCTATGGGTATTATGCCAGTTTCTGGAGCCTTGTTTTTCTCCAATTCCTTCAGTGCAGCTTGGACTTCTTCCTTCAGTACCATTGGTTCTTGTTCATATGCTACCTCTTGAGAAGGTTGAATGTGAGTTACATGAATGTAGTTGCAATTTGCAAGGTATATATTCAAAAGGTGCAAAGCAGCTATAATCTGCCAGGTCTTCAAAAAACCATCTGCAGGGAAAAAGAAAAGAATAAAGAAGATTTGCTAAGATAAGTAGGAAAAAGAGTTGGAGGGAAAGCCATGGTGGCTCTTCAGTTCTTCACAAAATCCAGCCCTATTCCCATGCCTTGAGGTTGCACGAAACATCATTATCTCCTTATAACAACATTTCTTTCTGTGCTTGTGAGAGTTCAAGATGATTTCTGTTAATGGGAACTGAATATCCGTAGCTAGTACTATGTGTTTGAATGAATGATGAACTATTTGAATATTTATTTTATACATGGAACAGGGCTAGTCTTTGCATCTAAATCACCAGAAAATGCATATCCAAACAATGTAAATGACTATTTGAAATAAAACCTAAACTCTTAATTGGAGATGCTGTATGTTATTTATTTATTTACTTTTAATGACTTACACTTTTACAAGCACATAATTCTATTTTTATTGCCCCTTATTGTATGTACTACTTGGGGAGCAAAAACCATGCTCTGGCCCTAAGGGGCAATCACTAGCTGTTGTTTCTATTGAAAAGTCTGCCATGGCCATGGTCTATCCCACACCACTGACTTCTTCAGACAGAGTACTTGGAAGAAGAATTTAATAGTTAAAAATTTGTCATGCAATTGTCAAGAGGTAGATGATTCTATCCCCTTAGAAACAGCAGAACGCTGAAAGAGAAAAGCTTTTGCAGCATCTGCTTCTCTCCAAGGAAGAAATCCACTAACCCAAAGATTCTCTTTGTCACAAAGTTTTAAAAAATACAAACTGAAAGAAATAAAATGAAAAATCTGGCCTTTAAATTAAATTGGTTCAATTAATAAATAGTCTCTGAATGTTCAAACATACTTTTAGGTAGCTGAGTTTTTATTTTATTTTATTTTGTGTGTGCGTGTGTGTGTGTGTGTGTGTGTGTCTATGGTACACTTTGAAGCATTTTAAGTCAGATAAGGGAAAAAATAGATAAACATGACTTGTTAATTGCTGAGGCAATATACAAGGAATATCAATTAAAACAAGAAGCTTTGGAATCAGGAAAAATAATTTTAAAGAGAACCATTGTTTTTCTTAATTATGGAGTAAGAACAGGCTAATTCACTGCTCTCCCCAACTGTCGATAAAGGAATCTCAATAGCATTATTATTCATGCGAGAACTTCACCATCAGTTTTATTCATCAGCAAAACCAAAGAAACAATTGCAGGATGTTCTCTGTTATTTAGAATGGGCTGCCTTTATTATTTTATGTCCTTGCCTGACATTCCTCCTTCTTTGTTGCCATTAAATGCTCGGTATTGAGTCACACATTACAATGCCAAATAAGTAAATGTACAGGAGTTTATGTTATATTACTTACAGGGTTACAGCAGTGTCACCGCTTACTCAAAATACTTGGTCAACACGTCCTACCAAGGTGAGTATAATGCAACCCACATGTTATAAGGCCAAGTTGATTACTATGAGAAATAAATAATTAGTTGTACAAAAAGTAATATTGAGAATGAATTGCTTGGCAAACTATTTAATCTCACCAATGGTTTCATTTTTCAAAGATTTAATAAAATCCTATAATGTTCTGTGATGATAAAATACTTAAAGCTACTGGTTTTTCTTTTAGCTACCTGTCCCAAAATTAAGGCTTTTCTTGGGCTTGCATGCTTTTCTTTCTTATATAAATCAGTTCACTTATCTGTAGCTAGAAAAAGCAACTAACGTGAGCAAGGTAATCATTCTGCTGTCATTTTCTGAATTATTCTAATGTGACCTGCACATTAGATGAATGATCTATGGCTTCCATAGATCATTTGTGCACTTAACAATAGTGCTTATGGAAGTAGATAAACCAGATTTTCTTATGTGGTTTTATAATTTATAAGCTCAATTTGACAATGTTAAGATTGTATGATTCCTAAAGACAGTTTGCCTATCTTCCTCTAACCATGTGATGAACCTCGTTCCACAATTTTTTTCTCTAAATCTTTTGCTTTGGGCATTCATTTCCAGATACAGTACATACATTTTCTTCTGAAGGTAGTGTGTACTGGATGCTGTTTGGCAGCTAATTTTCTTTCTCTGTGGGCTTTAAGTGACAAGTCCTTGAAATAGTAATGATGCATGACTCTCTTTTCTCTATCCAGAAGACTTCTGGGGATTTTCAATTACATTATTTCTGGGTGCATGTACCACATATACCTCTACTAATTAGTTCTGCATACCCATCTTAAGTTTTCCTCACTTCTAAAATTAAAACAGCCAAATTATAGATGTGGTGAAGTTTTACTCTAAATGTGACTGGCTTTTAAATTAGTCCCTGTAGATAACTGCTCTGTTTTTAATATATTTTCATTTGCTGTACTGTATCCTCTGTTTCATGTGAGGCGATTGACTGATTTCCATTTCACTGATAAATAATCAAGTGTAGTTTCCTTTGGGGTGTTGACATATCCATTTATTTGACTTGTGTGTTTTTGAATATTTATGTAAGTCTACATCTGGATGTTTCTTATCTTGAATAATTACTTCTGTGTATTATAATGCCAGAAATTCATTTATTTAGAGCTGATTATCATGAAAACAGATTTTGGTCCCATCTAATATTAATGTATTTTGTTATTGTTAGGTGCTGTGGAGGCAGTTCTAACTCAAAGCAACCCCATGTCCAACAGAATGAAATATTGCCTGGTCCTGCACCATTCTCACAATTGTTACGTTGAATCCATCTTGTTGAGGGTCTTCCTCTTTTTCACTGACCCTCTACTTTACCAAGCATGATGTCCTTCTCCAGAGACCGGTTCCTCCAGTGAACATGTCCAAAGTATGAAAGATGAAGTCTTGCCAGAAATCCAAGATAGATTCAGAATGGAATGTGGAATGAGGGATATCATTGCTGATGTCAGATGGATCTTGACTAAAAGCAAAGAATACCAGAAAGATGTTAATCTGTGTTTTATTGACTATACAAAGGCATCCATCTGTGTAGATCAGAAGAGATTATGGATAACATTGCAAAGAATGGGAATTCTAGAACACTCAATTGTGCTTATGAGGAAACTGTACATAGGGCAAGAGGCAGTCATTGGAACAGAACAAGGGGATACTATGTGGTTCAAAATCAGGAAGTATCTTTACACCATATTTATTCAACCTGCATGCTAAGCAAAAAATCTAATAAACTGGACTATATGAAGAATGTACCATCAGGATTGGAGGAAGACACCCTAATTACCTGAGATATGCAGATGACACTGCCTTTCTTGCTGAAAGCATAGAGGACTTGAAGCACTTACCGACGAAGAGCAAAGACTGCAGCCTGCAGTGTGGATTACACCTCAACATAAAGAAAACAAAAATCCTCACAACTAGGACGATAAGTATCATCATGATAAATGGAGAAAGTATTGAAGTTGTATAAGATTGTATTTTACTTGGATCCACAATCAATGCCATGGAAGCAGCAGTCAAGAAATCAAGTGAGGTATTGCATTGGGCAAATATTCTACAAAAGAACTCTTTAAAGTGTTGAAGAGCAAAAATGTCACTTTGAGGACTAAGGTTTGCTTGACCCAAGCATGGTACTTTCGATTGCCTCATATGCATGTAAAAGCTACATAATAGATAAGGAAGACCAAAGAATAATTGATGCATTCAAATTATGGTGTTGGGGGGGGGGTGGATACTGAATATACCATGGACTCTCAGAAGAACGATCAAATCTGTCTTGGAAGAAGTACATCTGGAATCTTACCTAGAAGTAAAGATGACGAGACTTTGTCTTTTGTACTTTGGCCATCTTATCAGAAGGCACCAGTCCCTGGAGAGAGACATCATGGTTGGTAAAGTAGAGGGTCAGCAAAAAAGAGGAGGACCCTCAATGAAAAGGACAGTGGATTCAACAGTGGGCTGAAACATGGCAACGATTGTGATGGTGGTGCAGGACTGGTCATGGTTTCATTCTGTTGTACGTAGCATTGCTATGAATGGCAACTGACTTGACAGCAACTAACAACAGCAACTAAGATGTGCCTAACCCAAGCCATGGTATTTTCAATCGCCTCATGCCTGTGAGAGCTGAACAATGAACAAGGAAGAGCAAAGAAGAGTTGATGCTTTTGAGTTGTGTTGTTGGAGAAAAATGCTGAAAGTACCATGGACTGCTAAAAGAACTAACAAATCTGTCATGGAAGAAGTGCAGCAGGAATGCTCCTTGGAGGTGAGAATGCTAGACTCCATCTCACCTACTTTGGTCATGTTGTCAGAAGGGACCATTCTCTGGAGAAGGGTGTCATGCTTGGTAAAATGGAGGGTCAAAGAAAGAGGGGAAGGCCCTCAACAAGATAGATTGACATGGTGGCTACATTGATAGGCTCAGGTATAGTAGGGATTGTGAGGTTGGCACAGGACAGGGCAGTGTTTCATTCTGTTGTGCAAAAGGTTGCTATGAGTCAGAGATGACTTGATGGCATATAACAACAATGACAACAACATATTTTATACACAAGTCCTTTGCTGGATATGTGATTTGTGACTATTTTATCCCAATCTTTTGTTTGTGTTCCCATTCTCTTAATATTGTCTTTTGTAGAGAAATACATTTTTAATTTTGATAAAAGTCAATTTTTTAAAAAAATTATTCATGGTTTTGTTGTCAAGCTTAAGAACTGTCTGTCTAGTACAGGGCCAAAGTGATTTTCTCTGCATTTTCCTGTATTTTTATTTTTATTTTTTTTTAGCTTTATGTTTTGCATTTGAGTCTATGATCTACTTTGGGTTAATTGTGTGAGGTGTAGGTTGAGATTCAACTTTTTTCCCCCAACATATGACAATCCAGTTGTTCCAACACCGTTTGTTAAAAGGACTGTCTATTCTCCATTGAATCCTTTTTTATACCTTTCTCAGAAACAAATTTCTGTATCTGTGTAGCTCAGTGTCTAGGAACTCCATTCTGTTCCATACATCTATGTATCTATTATTTTTTCAATAACACAGTGTTTGAGTTCTCAAACAACATTTTGCTTCTTCAAACTTGTTTAACTATTTTAGTTCCCTTGTCTTTTTATGTTGTTGCTAGGTGCCATCGAGTCAGCTCTGACTCATAGTGACACTATGTACAACAGAATGAAACACTGCCCGGGCCTGTACCATCTCACAAGTGTTACTATGCTTCAGCCTATCATTGTAGGCACTGTGTCAATTCATCTTGTTGAGGTTGTTCCCCTTTTTTTGCTGACTCTCTACTTGACAAAGCATGATATTTTTCTCCAGGGACTGGTCCCTTCTGATAATATGACCAAAGTAGGTAAGATGAATTCTGGCCATTCTCACTTCTAAGGAGCATTCTGACTGAACTTCTTTCAAGACAGATTTGTTTGTTCTTCTGGCAGTCCAAGGTATTTTCAATATTCTTCCCCAACACCACAATTCAAAGGCAGTCTTCTTTGGTCTTTCTTATTCATTGTCCAGCTTTCATATGCATATGAGCGGATTGAAACTACCATGGCTTGGACCTGGCACACCTTAGTCTTCAAGGTGATATCTTTGCTCCTTAACACTAGAAAGAAGTGTTTTGCATCAGATTTACCCAGTGCAATATGGCATTTGATTTCTTGACCACTGTTTCCATGGGCATTGATTGTGGATCCAAGTAAAATGAAGTCTTGGACTACTTCAATCTTTTCTCCATTTATCATGATGTTACCTATTGGTTCAGTAGTGAGCATTTCATTTTATGTTGAGGTATAATCCATACTGAAGACTGTAGTTTTTGATCTTCATCAGTCTGTGCTTCAAGACTTCTTCACTTTCAGCAAGCAAGCCTGTGTCATCTGCATATCGCAGGTTGTTATTGAGTCTTCCTCCAACTCTGATGCCATGTTCTCCTTCATATAGTCCTGCTTCTCAGTTAATTTGCTCAGCATACAGATTGAATAAGTATGATAAAGTGACACAACCCTGACTTAAACCCTTCTGAATTTTAAACATGCTGTGTTCTTATGTTCTGTTCAAATGACAGCCTCTTGGTCTATGTATAGCTTCCTCATGAGCACAATTAAGTGTTCTGGAATTCCCATTCTTCATAATGTTATCCATAATTTATTATGATTCACAGTCTTTACATAGTCAGCAAAGTAAACATCTTTCTGGTATTCTTTGCTTTCATCCAAGATCCATCTGACACCAACAATGATATATCTCATTCCATCACTTCTGAATCTAGTTTGAATTTCTGGAAGTTCCCTGTCAATATAATGCTGCAACCATTTTTGAATTATCTTCAGCAAAATTTTACTTGTGTGTAATATAAATGATGTTCTATAATTTCCACATTCTGCTGGTTCACCTTTCTTAGGATTCACAAATATGGACCTCTTCCAGTCAGTTGGCCAGATAGCTGTCTTCCAAATTAATTCCTTGGAAGAAAGGTTGGGCAATCTACTTCTGTAGTGATACTGCCTTGGAAACCCAAGGAGGGGTTGCTATGAGTTGGATCTGACTCAATGGCAAACACAGCAATGACACAACAGAAAAGCGAGTGCCTCCAGCATGGCATATGTTTGTTGAAACATCTCACTGGGTATTTTTTCAATCCCTGGAGCCTTAATTTCATCAGTTCCTTCAGTGCAGCTTGGATTTATTCCTTCAATACAATTGGTTCTTGATCATATGCTACCTCCTGAAATGGTTAAATGTCAACCAATTATTTTTTGTACAATGATTCTATGTGTTCTTTCCATCTTCTTTTAATGCTTCCTGCATCATTCAATATTTTGCCCATAGAATCCTTCAATATTATAACACAAGGTTTGAATTTTTTCTGCAGTTTTTCAGCTTGAGAAATGACAAGTATTTTCTTCCTTTCTGTTTTTTTTTTTTTTTAAATTCCAGGTCTTTGCACATTTCATTATAATACTTTACTCAGTCTTCTCGAGCTGTCCTTTGAAATCTTTGTAGCTCTTTTATAATTTCTTCCAGTGGTTTTATCTACTCTCATGAACAAATTTCAGAGTCTTTTCTGACATTTATTTTGGGCTCTCTTTCCTTTCCTATTCTTCATGTAAAACATCCTTGATGTCATCCTACAACTCAAGTATCAAGTCTTCAGTCATTGATGTTCAATGTGTCATAGCTATTCTTCAGATAGTCTCTAATTTCAGGAGGAATATAATCCAGGTCTTATTTTAGTTGTCATGGACTTGTTTTCATTTTCTTCACCTTGAACTTGAACTTGCATATGAGCCTGATCCACAGTCAGCTCCTGTCCTTATTTTGACTGATAATATTGAGCTTCTCCATCACCTCTTTCCATAGATGTAGTTGATTTTATTCTTGTGTATTCCATTTGGTGAGGTCCACATCTATAGCCACCATTTATGTTGTCAGGAAAGCTATTTGCAATGAATAAGTCTTTGGTCATGCAAATTTCAATCATGTGATCTCTGGAGTTTTCTGTCACCAAGGCCATATTTTCCAACTACCAAAGCTTCCTCTTTGTTTCCAACATTGCATTCCAATCACCAGTAATTATCTATACATATTGATTGCATGTTTGGTCATGCAATACATCTTGATTGCATGTCTTCACATATAAATTTGAAAATCAGTTCTCTTTATCTCTGTTTGCTTTGTTGTTTTCCTTAATCTACTTGTCTCAAATTAATGCCCCAACTTCAGCTTTTTATTTATTTATTTTATTAGTGCTTGCACTGTATATCTTTTTCCCATCCTTTTACTTACTCTTTCCTCTATTTTCTCCATCCTGCTATTTACCCATTCATTGAATTTTTCATTTCATTTGTTACATTTTTCAGTTCTAAAAAGTACATTATAAAATTGTTTCTTTTTCTTAATTGAGAATGTATATTTTCATTGAGTATTCACCTTTCTTTCATGGACACAAACTGTCATTATCTGTTATCTCCTCACCATCCTCCTTATTTCCACTTTTGCTTACTGACAGTCTTTTCAACAGACTGACTAGAGTGCTTCTGTGAAACATGAGTCAGATCATGTCACATCTTTCCTTAAAACCTTCATCCGGATTTCCATCTCACTCAAAGTAAAAGTCAGAATTTTTAAAGATGTCTTTCAAAAAGCCAAAACCAGTAACCCAATCACTGCTGAGTTGTTTCCAACTCATGGTGACTCCCTGTGTGTCATAGCAGAGCCGTACACCATAGAATATTTAATGGCAATTTTTCAGAAGTAGGTTACTAGACCTTTTTCCAAAGTGCCTCTGGATGGAGTTGGAATCTCCAACCTTTTGGTTAGCAGCCATGTGCATTAACCACTTTTACTACCCGGGAGCTCTAATGTTCTACAAGACCCTCCATAATGTGCTCTTGTCTACATCTCTGACCTCACCTATGACTCTCTCCTTCACTTACCCTGTCCTGCTGTCCTAGTCTTATTTTTTCCATTGCTTTGTATGCTAGTTCCTTAGATATTTGCATGATTCACCCCAACCTTCTTCAGGTCTTCATATAAATGTTTCATTCTCACTGAAGTCATCCCTTGTAACCCCAAGTTAAATGTACACCCCTCCAACATCGCATTTACCATTTCCCTGGTTTATTTATTTTTAAAACATTTATTCTATTTAGCATAACACTCAGTATGCAATTTATTTATTTATTGTGTATATATATTTTCTTTCTCCTCTGAGTAGAATATAAGTTTCAAGAAAGTATGGATTTTGAATGCTCAGTCAATATTTGTTCAGTGAAAGAATGACTCTTGTGATAGGTAAGGTTGTGTGTCAAGTTGGCTGGACCATGATTCTGAGTGGTTTAAGCAGTTTTGGTGTGGTTGTTCCCATAATGAGATCTGATGTTTATGCTCTGAGTTAAGTTGAAAGGGAGTTTATTTAGGGGAGTGACCTCCTTCCAATATATATATATGGACTTCCTGGGATAATTCAAGAACTTTCTGTTGGATCTGGATCCTGTCATGCTGTCTGCTGATCTTGGGGTCATCAGTTCCTGCAACTGCGTGAGTCAGAAAAAGCCTCCCACTTGACATTTGGCCCATGAACTTGGGACTTGCCAGCCTCTACAACTGTCCTGTGAGCCAACAATCTACCATTTTGCCTGTTGATCTTGGATTTGACATCTGCCAACGTTAGTAGTCTGCTGTATTGCCTGCTGATCTTGGGTTCATCAGCCCCTGCAGCTGTGTGAGTCAAGAAAAGCCTCCAGCTTATGTTTGGCCAGGAACTTGGGACTTTCCAGCCTCTATAACTGTGTGAACCATTTTCCTGAGATTATATGTGTGTGTGTGTGTGTGTACATACACTTACTGCTTTTGCTTCTCTAGAAAATCTAGCCTAAGACATTTAGTACAGAGAGTGGGGTGCTGCTCTAACAGATACCTAAAATGTGGGAACAAAAGTGGAGTGTGTCTTTGCACTTGAGATCCCTGCACAGAGAGACCAGCAGCAGAGCTGAGAGACTGGCATGAGAAGGAGTGACTGGCTTACCAGCCCATGGAGGAGAAAGCTGGATGCTTTTGGGCAGGCAGTTTCCTGGTGGAGTGGGTTGCCTTGAGGTACTAACTGATAGAAGAGGCTAGCATGGCATGGGATTGCAGGATGCTGGCCCACAGAGCAAGAAAACTGAATGGCTTTGGGCAGGAAACTTTCTGGCAAAGTGGATTGCCTTCAGACATTAATTGGCAGAATCTGAGAGACCAAGGAAATAGGAAGTAGAGTTGCCTGAGCCTCAGAGAGTAGGACCATGGCCTCTGGGGGTGGAACCACCACAGCCTTCTAGGTTTCAAAGAGTCAGATCTTCACCAACTTGGTTCTGCAGTGTGGGGCTGCCATTCATGATGGCCAGTGGGATGGGGCCATAGCTGCTGCCCAAAAGTGAGGAGGCAGGGCTGCCATGCCCAATGGGCAGAGGAATGAGGCCTGCCATGCCAGGAGGGGGAGGTCACTACTCAGATGGACTAGAAGACCTGGGCCATCCAATGAAAGAGATCTGTATAAATGCCAAGGTGACAAGGGGTAGAATTGTGGTAGTTAAGGTTACGTGTTGGCTGGGCCTGGTTTAGGAGCTCTGGTGGCATAGTGCCTAAGGCATTTTATTGCTAACCAGAAAGCTGGGGGTTTAAACCACCAGTCACTCCTAGGAAGGAAGGTTGGGCAATCTATCATAGAAATACTGCCTCAGAAACCCAAAGAGAGGTCATTATGAGTTGGATTCAACTCAATGGCAGTGAGTGAATGAGTTGGGCCTGGTTTTGAGTGGCTGGGCAACTGGGTGTAGTTATTTCCTATGATGATATTGGTAATCAACTCCATGGTGGAATATACTGTGAGCAGCTGAATAGCTGCTTTACAAATGTGATTTGCTTCCAGTATATAATAAGATGCTTTGAGAAAGGTCTCTGAGCTTACTGGCACATTTGGATCCTGCTTTTGGCCTAATGAATCATCAATGAGTAGTCGGCCGTGTTGTCTGCTGATCCTGGAACTGTTTCTGGAGTTGAACTAGTGGCTTGCCATGTTGCTTGATAATCTTAGGACTGTGCCATTTTACTTGTCGACCTTGGGTTTCTCAGCCTCAGCAGCCAGCAGCTGCCTGAGTTGAGAGATGCCTCTAGCTCCAGTGTGCTGGAAGCAAGAGGCAGAGCTGAAGCCCAAGGTTGAGGGGCCTTCATCCAGCCCCTAGAGCTGACACCTTGAACTGAGATTTCTACCCTCCTAAACTCTTAGAATAAATCCTTGTTTGTTATAGCCATCCATTTGTGGTATTTCTGTTATAGTATCACTACAGAACCAAAATAGTTCTATTTTTATTTTTAGGTCAAATTCTCTAGCTATTCATTTTCCACATAAAGCCACAGTGTTAATTTAGAAAAATACAACTCAATGATTTTCCTGTGAACATGGAATAAAAAGAAAATCTTTTACCTAGTCTGCAAAGCTTCACATGATCTGATTCCCAATTATCTCACAGGTTTCAACTTGCTCCACTCACACCTTCTCTCACAAATTCCAGCCATCTCAGCTTTCTTGAAGTTTCTTGAGGATATCATGTTTTTCCCTGTCCCAGGGCCTTCACATATGCAATTCTCTCACACTCCTTATCTGGTTCTTTGTTTGGGTAACATTAATTTCAGTCCAGTTTCAATTTAAATGTGAACATTTATTTTTAGAAATATCTTTGTCAAGACTAAAAGGTGATAGACTATACCCAAAACATCAGAACATTGTAACAGAAAAAATGATACTTAGCTTAACTCAATTTACTTCATTGAGGATATTCAACGATATTTTTATTTTTTAGGGATTTTAGTGTATTATTTAACAGCAATATAGAATTTTACCTTTGGTGTCCTCACAGATACAAGAAAGTATCTCTACATTCGGGCAAATGATTGAGGAAGAGGAGGGAGTGGAAGATGGAGAGAAGCACAAGCTGTATTAACCAGTCTCCTATGGAAATGTACAATAGAAGGATAAAGATGGTGCAATTTTTTCAAACAAAAAGAGTGTCTTTTATGCTTCAGTGTAAAAACTGTTAGTCGATATTTCTTTATTGATTCTCTCAATGTCAGTAAAGTAGGTGTTAGGAACTGTTCAATGTAGTTGGAAAAAGGCAACCTAGAAAGATAAAGAGACCTTTGGAAGTGAGCTTGGTGTGAAGAACAAATAAAAGATATTTTAATGTACAACTCCTATTGTAGCAATTCTTGGCTTTTGTTTCAACTCAGTTTGACAACCAAGTATTAAATATATTTTTGTGCTAGTATTTGAGGGGACAGAAAACTAAATAAGTGAGTTCTGCCTCCAAAAACATCTTAATCTAGGTGGGAGACAGACACCTATAGTACATCACACAACAGTTAAACCCTGTAGACAACGAATGTAGTAGCAGGATATAATAGAATACAGCAATTAATTTGAGTTGAAGAGAATTAATAAGTATTTCACAATAAACCCCCAAACCCGTGCCATTAAGTCCAATTTGACTCACAGTGATCCTGCAGGACAGAGTAAATCTGCCCCATAGTGTTTCCAAGATTGTAATCTTTACTGGATGACTTGAAGCACTTACTGAAGAAGATTGAAGAATACAGTCTGCAGTATGGATCACGTCTCAATATAAAGAAAACAAAAATCCTCACAACTGGACCTATAAGCAGCTTCACGATAAACGGAGAAAAGATTGAAGTTGTCAAAGACTTCACATTGCTTGGTTCTACAATTGACGACAATGGAAGCAGCAGTCAGCACATCAGATGACACAGCACTGGGCAAATGGGCTGCAAAGGATCTCTTTCAAGTGCTGAGGAGCAAGGATGTCTCCTTGAGGACTAATGTTCACCTGACACAATTGCCTCATATGTATGTCAGAGCTGGACAATGAATAAGGAAGACCGAAGAAGAGTTGATGCTTTTGAGTTGTGGTGCTGGCAAAGATTCTGAAAGTACCATGGGCTGCTAAAAGAACCAATAGATCTGTCCTGGAGGAAGTGCAGCTGGAATATTCCTTGAAAGCGAAAATGGCCAGACTTCACCTCAGCTACTTTGGTCATGTTGTCAGAAGGGACCATTCCCTGGAGAAGGATGTCATGTTTGGTAAGGTGGAGGGTCGACAAAAGAGGGAAAGGCCCTCAATGAGATAGATTGACACAGTGGCTGTGGCAATGGGCTCAAGTAAAGCAAGGATCGCAGAGCTGGCGCAGGACTGGGTGGTGTTTTATTCTGCTGTGCGTAGG
>NW_006921772.1:6755808-6763784 GCF_000298275.1 Orycteropus afer afer | reverse complement strand
AGGCTGGCGGTTCAAACCCACCAGCCACTCCTTGGAAGGAAGGTTGGGCAATCCTACTTCCATAGTGATACTGCCTCGGAAACCCAAGGAGGGGTTTCAACAACATTACTACTACTACTACTACTTGTACTAATCCCAGCTAATATTATTTCATGCTTATTGTGAGCTAGTTTAAATATACTTTAATACAGTATACCTTTTAATCCTCGCAATAGCCTTATGATGGAAATACTGTTATTATTCCCACTTCCTAATGGATGTTCTTGATGAGAATTGAGTCTTAGAGATGTGAAGAAGTTTTCCCAAGACCTCGTAGCTAGTAATTGGAATAGCCAGAATTTGAACCCAAATTAATGTCACTCAAAATGCACACGAGTTTAAATCACTAGACTGTATTGTCACTTCTTGCACTTTGCATAAAACTCACATTTGTTATTGTCACTCTACTCAAAGAGATCACAACTTTCCTGATGTCCCTTTTGATTATAAGTAGTAAAGATGGAGAAAATTCCATAAGATATGTGTCTACTGTGTGTTTTCCTCACTCTGGAAATTTTTGAATTTTTCCATGCCCAGTTGGGTGTCTGATGAAAGGGTAGCAGTTAGACATTTCAGGCATCCTGAGAAACTGAGCTATATTAATTCTTGAATAGATTAGTGAATCAGCTGCCCTAAAATTGGAGAAATGCTGGTTTGTAAGCTCCAGAAATCTTGTCTGTTTTGTTCATAACTATTTTCAAATATCAAAGTCACTGCTGTGTAAATGAAGTCCTAGGACTAAAATCCATAGCCCAGGAGGGAGGTGTGGTCCATCCTGGAATCAAATGCCTTTCTGTGACACCTTCAAACACATGTAGGGAATCAAAAGAATATGAGAACTTTGCCTTGCTTTAGGGTTTAGAAGCATATTTCAACCAATCCTGACCATGAGAAGGTAGAAATTTGGAAGTGGTTTCTATTCAACTCAACTTTACCATCTTCTCCAATCAGCCTGGCATTTCCTTTTTTGACATCCATGGCATCCGCAAATCCCCTACTCTGCTATGTAGAGAAGTCCCCTCCATTTGTACACTTCCCTCCTTTCCTTTATGCATTTTCTTTGCTTTCATTCTATTCCTTTGAGAGTTCAAACTTTTGAGCTGTTAGGCACTGAGCTATATATAGTTCAGCTGAGGAGCAGGGAACACAGGAAAATGACAGAGACAAATTTTTCTGGTATTTAGAGTTTTATAGGAGAAAACCTGAACTATCATTCTATAAAGATTAACTTCCTATGATGGTTATGTTTGTATGTCAACTTGGCTAGACCTGGTTGAGTGGCTGGGCAGCTGGATGTAGTATTCCCCATGATGAGACTGGTAATCAACTCCATGGTGGAATCTACTGGGAGCAGCTGAGTAGCTGCCTTTGGGTATGTGGTATGCTTCCTGTATATAAGGAGAAGCTTTGGGAATAGTCTCTGGCTTATGGCACGCTTGGACCCTGCATGTAGCCATGTCATTGCTCAGCAGTCTGTGATGCTCTGCCAACCTTGGAACTTACAATGGACTTAAGTAAATGGCCTGCTGTGTGGTTTGGTAACATTGGGACTGTGCCTTTTTACTTTTCAACCTTGGGATTTCTGAGCCTCAGCAGCCAACAGCTGTCTGAGTGAAGAAACACCTCTAGCTCCAGTGGGCTGGGAGCAGGAGGCAGAGCTGGACCCCAAGGTTTCACCGAAGGGCTTTCACTGAGCCCCTAGAGCCTGGCACTTTGAACTTGGATTTAAAGGCTCCAAATTGTAAGAATAAACTCCTGTTTTTTAAGACCATCCCATTTGTGGTGTGTTTTTCATCAGAGCAGCACTAGGTAACCAGAACACTTCCTTCTGACATTTCTATGTCATTTTTCTAAAACGACTGTCTAATTCTTTTATTTCACTGATTTTGGTTACAATGCTGAAGACCCCTTTCCTAAACTTGACATATGCTAGACTAATCTTAGGAGGGAGAAGGGAAGGAGCAATAAAATAAACAGATTTATCCTATCACACAAATAATTGTAGAGTGAATGAAATAATCAACCTTCAATCAACAATTAATATCCTTTGCTACACCTTCAGAGGGAGCTCTGGTGGCATAGTGCCTAAGGCATTTGACTGCTAACCAGAAGGTGGTTCAAACCCACCAGCCATTCCTCAGAAGGAAGACTGGGCAATCTACTTCAGTAGAGATACTGCCTCAGAAACCCAAGGGGGCGTTGCTATGAGTTGGGACCAACTCCATGGCAGGGAGTTTGGTTTTTTTAGACTCCATCAGAATCAAGGGAACCTAGAGAAAGTATTGAACACAGATGTCTCAATTTACAGTTCATATTGATTGCTAACAAAAAGGCCACCATTTGGACCCACCTGCTTCTCTGCAGGAGAAAAGACATGGTGCTCCCATTAAGATTGCATATAGGGTAGCTATGAGTTGGAATCAGCTTGAGGCACAAACCACCAACAACAATGAAACAACAAGAATAAGAACAAGACTGGGCTAAGTTGCAGGCATAAATTAGGCTAAATCAAAGAGTAAATATCATTTTATATATATTGTACACTGGGTACTACATGAGGTACTAAAAAAACAAAACAAAACAAAAAAACCAATACCAAACCCACTGCCATCCAGTTTATTCTGACTCACAGTGACCCCCATTGGGTTTCTAAGGCAGTAAATCTTCATGGAATTAGATGCCCCGTCTTCCTTCCATGGAGTGGCTGGTGCGTTTGGACTCCCAAATTTCTGGTTATCAGTCAGATACCTTATGCACTGTACCACTAGAGTTCTTGCATGAGGTACTAGAGGCATAAAAATGAATAGATCATTCCCTGGTGATGATGATCACAGTCTAATTGGGAGTGGAATATGTAAATAAATAATTTCAATTCAATATGGTAAGGGCTAAGATAGAATTATTCTTAGGAACTTCAAACTAGGGTGTCATGGAATGATTCCTGGATAATGTGATGCTGAATTGTATTCTAGTAAAGGGCAGAAGCTAAGAAGAGAGTTCTAAGCAAAGAAAACAGGATGAACAAAAGCACCAAATTGTGATAGAGCATATATAGGAAATTTATATTATCAGAACATAAAGTTCAAAGGAAGGAGTGGTAAAAAAATGAGGATGGACAGCAAGTTAGGCCAAGGTCGTGGAGGATCTTGGGTTATGTTGAGGAGCTCTGGTAGCATAGTGGCTAAAGCACTTGACTGCTAACCAGAAGGCTGGCGGTTCAAACCCACCAGCCACTCCTCGGAAGGAAGGTTGGGCAATCCTACTTCCACAGTGATACTGCCTCAGAAACCCAAGGAGGGGTCACTATGAGTCGGGCCTACTCGATGTAGAAGCTTGTAAATGATCAACTATCAGGAATGACAGTGTTTTGCTATGGTAACTACTCCAAATTCTTATTTACTTAAAAGAACAAAGCTGATCTTTCTCCCACTGTATGTCTATTGTAGGTCAGCAAGAGGATTCTTTACTGAAGCCACTAAGGTTCTCAGGCTATTGAAATACCTGAACATCTTATTTGAAGGAAAAGAGAATTTTGGAAGCTTTCACATTAGCAATTATATGTACTCGCTCAAAACTGACATACCAAAATCCAAAACAAAGCCTTTGCTATCGAGTCGATTGCAACTCTTAGACACCCTTTAAGATAGAGCAGAACTGCCCCATAAAGTTTCCAAGGCTGTAAGTCTTTACAGCAGCAGACTGTCTTGTCAGATAGTGAAAAGGGAAAGAA
This sequence comes from Orycteropus afer afer, assembly GCF_000298275.1. Taxonomy (NCBI): domain Eukaryota; kingdom Metazoa; phylum Chordata; class Mammalia; order Tubulidentata; family Orycteropodidae; genus Orycteropus; species Orycteropus afer. The sequence goes on along the minus strand of NW_006921772.1, from coordinate 6,760,015 downwards.
TGAGAGACATGCTACGCTTCCTTATTTGCAAATTTCATGAAATCCTGCTCAGAAGACATAGTAACAGTCCCCTGGCCAAAGACGGGAGATGCTCCTTGAGTAGGTCTCAGTTCTGCTCCTTGGAAAAGTCTTGCCAATCCATTTCTCTCTGCTCTATGCTTCACTCTCTGGAAACTCCTTTCCTTTCCATTATTCTTCTTGACTGCTTCTGAGACGGGCATGGAGATTATATTCTCCTTCAAGGATTGTGGTTCCATTGACAATTACCTCAACAATTTAGTCAACTTTTTATCTGTATTATTCTAGTTACCTCCATATGCCAATATTCACACTCACAGTTCTTTTTGAGACAAGGTTCTTTCTGTCAACACACTTGTGAATACTGTGAGACTGATTAGTCTTTGGTAGGAGGAGACACACCCTTTGGTATCTTTCCCCTGAGTAATTTGTTCAGCTGAAATAATGTGGTAGGCACCCACTGAATACATGGATGTGGTAGCCATATGTCTGTTTTGATCTCAAGGCTGAATTATGATGACCTTTTGCCACCCAAAGCCTTCTCTGTTTTATATCCTACCAATTGAAAAAAGAAGAAATCCTGAAAGTCCCCCAATTTTTTCAATTCTTTCTATTTTTTGTTCTTCCTTATACACCTGCCAATTTTGTATATTTTATTTTATTTTTGTTTAGAATACACACATGCACCAATTCAAGAATTTCTACATGTGCAATCCAATAACATTAATTATATTCTTCAAATTATGCAACCATTCTCACCTCTATACATTTTCCAAGTTGTTCCTCTCCATTAGCATATATTCATTGTCCCTAAGCATTCTATCTAATCTTTTGAATTTCTGTTGTCAATTTGATCTCATATAAATAGATCTTGAAAGATTACAATGCTCAATACAGACATTTTTTTACTAGATGAGCTAAACTACTGTTTGGTTTTAAGAAGACTTCAGAGGATATCTTTGATTTAAGGTTTAAAAATTATCTCAGGGAAATAGTTACAGGGGTTCATCCAGGCTCCACAGCTTCAGAAATTCTGGATTCCAGGAGAATTTGAAATTATGTTCTTTATTTCTCCCTTTTCAATCAGGATTCTTCTATAAAATCATTGATCAAAATTATATCAACCAATTTTCACAGGTTATATCTTTCTTGTAGTATCTTGTCAAATGATCCAATAGTATCCAATAGTATCATTACTCTGCAGCATTGTGTCTACATGAATGTCTAACTCTGAAAGAACTGAGTATTTCCTTTTCTCCAATGCACAGTCACCCTGCATTGTTAAGGGACTCAGGTTCCTTTGGGAAACGTTTGGAAGAAGATTCATATTTATTACATGTGATAGTGTTTCAGAGTTTTACTTCAAGGGAACTGTATTCCTTTCCGTCAAACAGGATAGGCAAGAGGCTGTGATTCTTCATCATGGAGACCTAATTCAGGTTTATAGTGCCCAGATTTGAAGATTTCCCTATTATACAGATAAACTAATATTCTAATTAGCTGTAATCTATTTAATTCCTGGCGACAACATAATCAATTAGCCAAAGTTCCTTGTGGGTCAAAACTTTCTAATTACCACTATGTCCCCTCTTCTCATTAAAGTCATTGCATCAACATTTTTGGTGGTAATTAAGTGCTGCCACCTTGTTTCTGTGACTCTGGGATTCCTTAATCCCCAGAGACCAAAGAGTCATTTCAGTAATAGTTCTGAGCTTTCAAAGATCTTGGTGCTTCTCTCTTTAATGCATTTCTCAATTCTTTGGTGAAAAGACTTTCATGTCCTCTTAGCCTTCTTGGATGAGATAAATGGATCAGCAGTTGCATATGGTAAATTCACTGGACCATATCTAAAGTTTGTTGTTGTTTGGTGCCATTGAGTCTTCTCCGACACATAGCGACCACACCGCCTGGTCCTGTGCCATCTCCACAATCCCTGCTATACTTGAGCCCATCACTGCAGCCACTGTTTCAATCCATCTCGTTGAGGGCTTTCCCCTCTTTTGTTGACCCTCCACCTTACCAAGCATGACATCCTTCTCCAGTGAATGGTTCTTTCTGACAACATGACCAAAGTATGTGAGATGAAGTCTGGCCATTCTTGCTTCCAAGGAGCATTTTGGCTGCACTTCCTCCAAGACAGATCTGTTAGTTCTTTTAGCAGTCCATGGTACTTTCAGCATTCTTCACCAGCACCACAACTCAAAAGCATCGACTCTTCTTCAGTCTTCCCTATTCATTGTCCAGCTCTCATATGCATTTGAGGCAATTGAAAATACCATGGCTTGTGTCAGGTGCACCTTAGTCCTCAAAGAGATATGTTTGCTCTTCAGCACTTGAAAGAGGTCCTTTGCATCTGATTTGCCCAGTGCTATACATTGTCTGATGTCTGGACTGCTGCTTCCATTAGCATCGATTGTAGAACTAAGCAATGTGAATTCTTTGACAACTTCAATCTTTTCTCCTTTATCATGATGCTGCTTGTTGATCCAGTTGTGAGAATTTTTGTTTTCTTTATATTGAGATGTAATCCATACTGCAGACTGTATTCTTCAATCTTCATCAGTAAGTGCTTTGAGTCATCCTCACTTTCATCATGCAAAGTTGTGTCATCAGCATACTACAGGTTGTTAATGATTCTTCCTCCAATCCTGATGCCATGTTCTTCTTCATATAGTAAAGCTACTCGGATTATTTACTCAGCACATAGATTGAATAAGTACGGTGAAAGGATATAACCCTGACACACTCCTTTCTTCATTTTAAACCATGCAGTGTCCTCCTGTTCTATTTGAGTGACAGCCTCCTGGTCTAGGTACAGTTCCTCATGAATACAATTAAGTGTTTAGAAATTTCCATCCTTCTCAATGTTACCCACAATTTGTTATGATCCACACAATCAAATTCTTTTGCATAGTTAATGAAGCACAAGTAAACATCTTTCTGGTATTCTTTGCTTTGAGGCAAGATCCATCTAACATGATCAATGATATCCCTTGTTCCATGTTTTCTTCTGAATCCAGCTTGCATTTCTGGAAGTTCTCTGTCAGTATACTGCTGCAACCATTTTTGAATTATCTTCAGTAAGATTTTACTTGCATGTGATATTAATGATATTGTTTGATAATTTCCACATTTTGTGGGATCACCTTTCTTTGGAATGGGTACAAATAGGGATCTCTTCCAGTCAGTTGGCCAGGTAGCTGTCTTGCAAATCTCTTGGCATAGCCGAGTGAGTGCCTTCAGTGGGGCATCCGTTTCTTGAAACATCTCAATGGGTATTCCTTCAATTCCTGGAGGCTTGTTCTTCACCAATTTCTTCAGTGCAGCTTCTACTTTTTCCTTCAGTACCATTGGTTCTTGAACATATTCTACCTCCTGCAATGGATGAAGACCGACCAGTTCTTTTTGGTACAGTGACTCTGTATATTCCTTCCATCTTCTTTTGATGCTTCTTGCATCATTCAATATTTTGCCCATAGAATCTTTCAATATTGCAACTCAAGGCCTAAATTTTTACAGTTCTTTCAGCTTGAGAAATGCTATATGTGTTCTTCCCTTTTGGTTTTCTAACTCCAGGTCTTTTCACATTTCAGTTTAGTAATTGACTTTGTCTGCTTGAGCTGCTCTTGAAATCTTCTGTTCAGCTCTTTTATCTTGTCATTTCTTCTATTTGCATTAGATACTCTTCTTTCAAAGGCAAGTTTCAGAGTCTCTTCTGACATCCATTTTTGTCTTTTCTTTCTTTCTCATATTTTTAATGACTTCTTTCTTTCTTCATGAATAATGTTCTTGATGTCATCTCACAATTCTTCTGGTTTTTGGTCATTGGCATTCAATGCATCAAATCTGTTCTTTAGATGGTCTCTAAATTCAGGACTGATATATTCAAGGTTTTAGCTTTTGGGGACTTGCTTTAACTGTCTTCAACTATAAGTTGAACTTGAATATGAGCAGTTGATGATCTGTTCCACAATCAGCTCCTGGCCTGGTTTTGGCTGAAGATACTGAGCTTTTCCATTGCCACAGATGTAGTCAATCTGATTCCTGTGTACTTCATCTGGCAAAGTCCAAGTGTACAGCCACTGTTTGTGCTGTTGGAAAAGGTATTTGCAATGAATAAGTCATTGGTCTTGCAAAATTCTATCATGTGATCTCCAGTGCTATTTCTGTCACCAAGGCCAAATTTTCC
>NW_006921772.1:6753623-6754150 GCF_000298275.1 Orycteropus afer afer | reverse complement strand
ACTGGAAGAGATCCATATTTGTACCCATTCCAAAGAAAGGTGATCCCACAGAATGTGGAAATTATAGAACAGTATCATTAATATTGCATGCAAGTCAGATCTTACTGAATATAATTCAAAAACGTTTGCAGCAGTCTATTGACGGAACTTCGAGGTGCAAGCTGGATTCAGAAGAGGACGTGTGCAAAAAGGGCAAGGAGGCCACATGTTCTGACCTCCTCTAATCCCACAATAGGAAGACAGAATCACCATCAATAGCCCTAGGCCTATTCCTGCGAGGCCAGACATGGTGCCTCCCTCCAGCCTTTTCACGAACTGTTCCTCCCAAAGCACCCACCACCTCTCTCCTGGGTTTGATAATTTGCTGCAGTGGCCACACAGAACTCACAGATTATGGGGTTTATTAGTGAAGCACCAGGCTACAATTCAAGGTCAGGAAAAAATGCTCAGTCTCTCTCCCAGCCCACTGTCTCTCAGCCAAGTCTCTCACAATCTCTCTCCCAGCAGTGAATGTCTCTCGGTGTCTT
>NW_006921772.1:6744914-6753523 GCF_000298275.1 Orycteropus afer afer | reverse complement strand
TCTATCATGTGATCTCCAGTGCTATTTCTGTCACCAAGGCCAAATTTTCCAACTACCAGTGATTCTTCTTTGTTTCCAACTTTTGCATTCCAGTCAGCAGTGACAATGAACACATCCTGATTGCATGTTTGGTAAATTTCAGACTGCTGAAGTTGATCAAAATCTTCAATTTCCTCATCTTTGGCAGTTGGTGCATAAATTTGAATAATAGTCATATTAACAGGTCTTCCTTGTAGGCGTATGGATATTATCCTATCACTGACAGCATTGTAGTTCAGGACAGATCTTGAAACATCCTTTGTGATGATGGATGCCACACCATTTCTCTTCAAATTTTCATTCCCAGTAGTAGATCACGTGATTGTCTGATTCAAAATGGCCAAAACCCGGTCCATTTCAGCTCATTAATGCCTAGAATATCAATCTTTATGCGTCCATTTCATTTTTAACAACTTCTAATTTTCCTAGATTCATACTTTGCACATTCCATGTTCTGATTACTAATGTATGTTTGTAGCTGTTTCTCCTCAATTTGAGTCATGCCATGTCAGGAAATGGAGGTCCCAAAAGCTTTACTCTATCCATATCATTAAGGTTGGTTCTACTCTGATGAGGCAGCTCTTTCCAAGTTGTACTTTGAGTGCCTTTTGACCTAAGGGACTCGTCTTCCTGCACTGTATCAGACAATGTTTCTAGGCTATTCATAATGTTGCCCAGCAATGTATTAGACAGTGTTTCTTTGCTTTTCATAAGATTTTCCCAGGCCAATTGTTTGAGAAGTGGATGGCCTCTTCCTTCTTCCTAGTCTGTGTCAGTCTGTAAGCTGCATTGAAACCTGTGAATCATGTGCAACTCTGCTAGCATTTGAAACACCAGTGTCACAGCCTCAAGACTCACAGCAACTTACAAGCCACCACAGTGTGACAAACTGACAGACAAGTTTTTCTCCCTTAGCTGTTGGAAACTTCTCTGCCCTCCCCTTACCTGATTCCTACTTGCATCCTGCCACTTTGTTGTCCCTGGCATTCCCTTCCTTTCCTGCCTCTGGGGGTGGGTCCTGTCTGCCCCCAAATCTAAAGTTTGTTTGTTTATTTACTTATTCATCTCTCTATACTAATCCAGAGAATTTTTGGCATCTCAATTTCACATTAATACATAATCTCTGGAAAGTGTACTCATATCAATAAATTAGACTTCTTTGAAAGTTATAATTCATCCTCTTTGATCTAATACTTTCAGCATGCATTCCCACACATTCTCTGGGTTTTTGTCAAACTAAATCATCTAAATTTTGCAATTATCGTGGAGTATATGTGACCTCTGACCTTGAAGGACATTACATTATCATTCCTGGATCATTAGACTGTAATTATAAAACAGATATAATAAGGGTAGTAGATATTAGATATGAGTATCTCCTTGCAAGACAATTACTTCAGATGAGAATAGTACAGAATCCTTAAGCAAAGAAAGGTGAGAGACTCAGGGTGACTTAGATGGTCAAGGGTCTCATTTTCATCTGAGTCCACCCAGATGTTCTCATTGCAAGGGATGTGCCATTCATTTCCAATAAATGCTCTGACTTTGGCAAGGAAACTTTATGAGTCTGTGAATTCAACTTATGTTGTAATTCTTCAACCTTTACAATTAAATTTTGTGTCCGATTTTCAGAATGTCTGTCCTGCAACAATAAGAAATAAGAGAGCAATAGAAGCTCTTTTGTCCTTGAGCTAAGGATTTTAAAATCCTGAGCTTATTTACTTTATTTTTTTTTTCTAGTAAGCTCTCCAATAGACATAAATGACTATCTCACCTCAGAGTTTTGTTGTCATTGTTAGTACCATAAAGGTCAAATGCAGGAGACTCCTGGTTCACCAAGTCACTTGCTTTCGTAGACACTTCATTTCACTCTACTGCAGATGATAATTTAGTAAATTGTGATATCACTGGATGCTAAAGGTGATCACTACCCCATTTTTAATTGACAAGGAGCTCAGTACAACCTGCAAGGTTAACCACATAACCAGATTAGTCCTAGGATTCCATCTTTGACTATCTGTTTCCTGATTTCATTCATGATGCCAATTGCGAGTTAAGTCTAGTTAGGAAAAGTAATTTTTCTTATGAATTTATACACCATGGATTTAGTACTCAGAATTTAATATATAGGTATTTGAGTGCTGACAAATTAAAATCATAACACAGAGGTCACCCAGATAAAATAAGTGCAGGAAGCAGCTGTCCCCTTAAAGATGGGACATTTAAAAGGTTATCATAACCTAAGGTTTTGGATGAGAAGCCTTTCAGAGATGGTTCTCAGATAGGAGCAGACACATCTGTCTTCTGCTGGTGCTTCTGAGAAGGTGGAATGAAGTTGATTCTATGAGTGTTGAAAAGTCCTGGTGGCTAGAGCCAACTGCTGTTTCTAAGGCAAAGTGTCACTGCTGTGGCAACAGAGACAGAAACAGCAGAGAATCAGAAGAAAGCCCTTCCTTCACTCCTGCCTTCCTATCTCCCTCTAGTGCCTCTATTCACATAATGTAACTGAAACTCACTAGAAAATGCAATTTGTAGATGCCCAGGTCAAACATTACATAAAAGAATATGTTGTCATCAAGTCGATTGTGACTCATAATGACCCTATAGAACAGAGTAAAATTGCCCCATAAGATTTCCTAAACTGTAATCTATATGGGAGCAGATCTCCAGGTCTTTTCTTCTGTGGAGTGGTTGGTGGGTTTGAACTGCTGATCTTTCAGTTACCAGCCAAGTACTTAGACATTGTGCCACCAGGGCTTCTTCAGAAGTGTGTTTGGAGTTGAGAAACAATGAGCAAATAACCAAAATTTAGACATTCAACAAAGGGATTACAAAAGCAGTGACTTATAAACTGACACCTAAAAGATGAGTGGGAGTTAGACTAAACCAAACCAAACCAAAGTCACTGCTATACTGTCGATTCCCACTCATAGTGAACCCCACTGGGTTTGCAAGGCTGTAAGAAGCAGATTCCTTCATCTTTTTTTTTTTTTTTTTTTCCCCTGTGGAGTATCTGGTGGGTTCAAACCCTTGATCTTTTGGTTAGGGGCTGAATGATTTAAATACTGTGCCACTAGAGCTCCTTAGGAGTTAGGCTAAGAGGAGGGGAAAATATCTTAGTCAGAAGGAACGGCATAAGCAAAGGCCAGGAAGAAGAGAGAACATGGCAAATTCAAGCCATTAAAAATGAAACTCATGTTATTTTAATTTATATAACTCAGGTAAACAGGTTGATGGTCATTTCTAGCTAAGAGTTAGCATCAAAACAATGGTTCTCAGATTACTGCTGATGTGTTCCTGCTATTATTACAAGAACAGAAATTTGTATGTTCACATACCTTCTAAGATTCCCAAATGTAGCTCTTTAAGAAGCTAAATGTTTGTAATTTTGCCTCTCTGCTCATTCTCTGTCTTTGTCTCTCCCTCACTGTTCATTTTGAGAATAATAAACACTAAAGCAAATACATGAAGACCAGATTCATGTAGTTTTTCATTCCATTTTTTGTTTTAGAGATTTGCTTTTTGTATAAAATTTTCTATGAAAGGTAATATGTCTTATATTTCCCAAAAGTTCATCTGTTTCTTTTCTTTCCTGGTGACAAGAACTAGTCTATAAACTTACAAGACTTAAAACAATTTCAGCTTGCATGACTGCAGCCCAGTGTTTTTGAAAGACTTTAAACATCACCAACACTTTTAATGAAATCAAAGGCTACATGTGTAGGGGTGAGCCCTTGAGAACAAGGGATGCATTATTCATGACTCTGTTCTGCTTTACCTGCAGGCATAAGGAAAGCAGAAGAATGACCAGATTGGCTGTCTCACTTAGGTCACAGTGGTTTAGAAGTCAGATTTGTACTTAAAATGACATCTGAAATGGATACTTGGGCACCAATATTCTATGGCTAATAATGCCATGCAAACCCTTGCAGAATTTTACTCTCTTTGAAACTCATCGAAGCCTCACGTTGCTCAGAGCTGGTTTGCTCCATGTGCTGGGTACATGATACATGGAACATTAGCTATAGAATGATGTGCCAATTTATGGTTTTGCTTAATCATCTATCATTACTGTCAGAGATAAAAAGGCTTAATGTGGTTTTGGGTTTTCCTGATGTCTCTTTTGCTTTTATTATCCAAAGGGAACTGACATAATTTTTTTCTTTTTCCTTACTTTCATTTAATTTTTCTTATTGTAACTATGAATGGATTATCTCTGGTTAACTAGTAAGGACTTTTCCAATTCCACTATAATCTTTCCTACACAGCATGGGCTAAGGTATTCAGCTTACCTAATTTTCTCCTTTATAAACACAGCCAGAAAGCACAATGAGAAAAAGAAAAGAACACAGCATGCCTCTTCCTGGGTGTCTGCATTTTTAGAAGGGATTATTTCTAAGGGAACTAGGAGAGAGAGAATAAAATACACATTTTAGGGTAATTAGAAGGGAAAGCTCAGAGAAGCTATGACGATCTCTTGCTACAAGGGTACAATAGGGATCACAGTTCATTAATGGTTGACCTGAGCAATTAGAGATTAATTAAAAGAAGAATGGGTAGAAATGTATTCAAATTATAGTGAAGAAAAATCATTCCAATGAATAAATAAGTATGCTTTGATGCATAAATGAACACATTTATGCTTTATTATATCTGAATTCAATAAGTTCTGCAGATAGCCACCAAGTATTTGTTACTAACAGACACATCATGTAGATTGTATTCTGGTGTTTTTTTTTTTTTTTTTTCTGTATACGTATACAATGTTCCCCAACCCTCTTTGTCCATCTATCTTTTCTCCAAAGTGAGCTAGTATTGAAAAAGTCTGGTTTCTGTTCTCACTCCAAATACCGATGTTTTGACAGTAAAGCATTATCTTTTCACTTTGGTGCCTGATTGCTCCTTTGTAAAGAGATTGATGATTTTATTTATGGCAATCTACTTTGAATCTTCTCTTCCCAATTATTTGAGAATTAGTAAAAAAATATGCTTTGTTAATGGTTACGAGATTGGATAATAGAAATGGAAAAGATAGTTTCAGCAGGAAAGAACCTTAGACATCATGTAGACCCAAATTTTTGATAATTCTTGTGATGAGAGCGAGCTCTGGTAGTGTAGTGCCTAAGGCACTTGACTGTTAACCAGAAGGCTGGCGGTTCAAGCCCACCAGCCACTCCTTGGAAGGAAGATGGGGCAATCTACTTCTGTAGTGATACTGCCTCGAAAACCCAAGGAGGGGTCACTATGAGTTGAGGCCAACTCGATGGCACATAACAACAACTTGTGATGAGGGTTGGAAAGGATTGCAAAGCAATAAGAAGGAAGGCTGGTTAAAAGCTGACATGGGAATTGAAAAAGCAGATGAACTTGAAAAAGTTTCATATATTGTAAACATACACCTCTCTCTACTAAATTTCTCAATATACCATAAATTATAATCCAACCTTGGAAGCTGGATTTATACCATTTAAGTGGGTGACCAAACATTTGTTTTAGTAAATTAAGGAAAAACTTATTGACAAATGCAGTGGGGATACTTGAGTCATTTGAGACAAAATGAAATCATGTGAAAGAAACATAAAACAAAACAAACTTGCGCCGGAAGGGTTATAAAATGTTAAAGGCAACTGAAGACTAATTTCATACTCTGTGTAAGAAAAAGAAAAAAAAAGGACTATAGCAATCTATATAATAACTCCTGTGATGTTTTCTTTACTTCAATACTTCATAATTCTTTAAAATATGAAGAGAATTTGAGGTGATGAGGCAGTTCTTTAAGTTTTTATATCTTGGAAATTGGATACATATTCAAAGTTTAGCTGAATTTTAGTAGCATAATATTATTCTCTTTCTCTGTGTTCTGTTATACTGGGAGTTCTGGTCACTGCAAAAACCCAAGAAAAAGAAATAAAAGTCACTCAGAATGGAAAGGAATAAGTAAAACAATCTTTGTATACACCTGGCATTATTCTCTACATAGAAAATTAGATCAAACTTTCAAAAATCTGCTAGCACTAATATGTGAGCTTAGTAAGATTGCAGGATACTGGATTGATATAGAAAAATCTATTATATTTATATACTAACAATTAAAAATGCCATTTATAATAGTACAAAAAAATTAGATCTGTTAAAAGTCTGGCAAGAGATGTTTGAAATCTTATACTTAAAACACTGTTGATAAAAATGAAAGGAAACCTAGATAAATGGAGTGATAGACCATGTTCATTCATTGAAAGTCTCAATATTGTTAAAACATCAATTCTTCCCAATTGAACTACAGATTTAACACAATCCCAATTAAAATCTCAGCAGATATCTTTTGTACAAATTTACAAGATGGTTCAAAAAGCAACTTGTAATGGAAAGGCATATAGTCAAAACAAGTTTGAAACAAAACAAGATTAGAGGGTTTACACTATCTGACTTCAAGACTTGTTACAAAGCTATAGTAATGTATGTAGTGCAATGTTGGCATTAAGAATGACAAATATATCAACATAACAGAAGAGAGTCCAGAAATACACTTATATTTAATGTTATCATATAATAATATATACTTATATATATGTATTTGATTTTTGAAGAAGATAAAAAGGCAACTCATTTGAAAAGGACAGCATTCCAGTGATGTTGGAACAATTGGATATTTGATTTATACCTTATACCATGTACAAATTTAGTCAAAATAGGTCCTAGATACCTAAAAGTAAATCCTAGAACAAAGCTTTTGTGACCTTGGGTTAGGCAAAGCTTCCTTAAACCTAACACCAAACGCACAACACCAAAACAAAAGATCAATAAACTGAACCAAAACAAAACTCACTGCCATTGAGTTGATCCCTACTCGTAGTGACTCACATAGGGTTTTCAAAGCTGAAAATCTTTATGGAAACAGACTGTCTCATCTGTCTCCCATGGAGCAGCTTGTGGGTTTGAACCACCTATCTTTTGGTTAGCAGCTCAATGTCTTAACCATAGTGCCACCAGAGCCCCTTCAATAAATTGAAGTATGTCATGATTAAGAATTTCTGCCCTTTGAAAGACACTGTTAAGAAAATGAAAGAATGAGTCACTGAAAATATTTGTAATCACATATCTGATAAAGGATTTATATCCAGAATATATAAAGAAATGCACTAATAACAAAATAAACACTCAAATAAAAAAGTCCAGAAAATCTGAACAGACATTTAACCAAACGAGATATATATATACAGCAAATAAGCACTTGGAAAAATGCTAAATCTCTTTAATTATAGGGAAATAAAAATTAAAACCACCATAAGATACCCTAGAATAACTATTACAATATCTGAAAGTAAAAAGACTGATGATACCAAATATCGATGTTGATGTGTAACAACTGAAGTCTCATACAGTCCTGTTGGAATTTAAGTTACAACAATTTTGGAAAAATATTTTGACAATTCCTTAAAATTTAAACATGCATTTGCCATATGGCACAGTATTCCACTCCTAGGTATAAGTGTGTAAGTGTATGTCCACATCAGGGAGCTCTGGTGGCATAGTGCCTAAGGCATTTGACTGCTAACCCGAAGGTTGGTGGTTCAAATCCACCAGCCACTCCTCGGAAGGAAGGTTGGGCAATATACTTCCATAATGATACTGCCTCAGAAACCCTAGGAAGGGTCGCTATGAGTTGGATCCGACTCCACAGCAACGGGTTCGGGTTTTATGTCCACATCAATGTTCCTAGCAGCTTTATTTGTAAAAGTCTCAAATTGGAAAGAAGCTACATGCTCATCAGCAGATTGATTGATAAGCAAATTGTGGTATACTCATAAAAAAAAAAAACAAACCAAACCCACTGGCATTGAGTCAATTCTGACTCATAGCAACCCCCACTGCGTTTCCAAAGCTGTAAATATTTACAGAAGTAGATTGCCTCATCTTCCTCCTGCAGAGCAGCTGCAGATTTGAACTGCCAACTTTCTGGTTAGCAGCCAAATGCCCTACCAAAGGAATATTAACCCACTCACTGCTGTCGAGTCGGATCTGACTCATAGCGACCCATCCTTGGGTTTCCGAGGCAGTATCACTATGGAAGTAGATTGCCCAACCTCCCTTCTGAGGAGTGGCTGGTGGGTTTGAATCACCAGTCTTCTGGTTAGCAGTCAAATCCCATGGCACTATGCCACCAGAGCTCCAAACCTATAGTGAAGTAAAGCACAGTTAGTGATTGCCTGGGAGTTAAGGAAGGGTTGGGTGGGTGGGGCAGGAAGGAAGAATTACTAAAAACCATGAGGAAATCTTTAGGGATGATGAGTAAGCTTTTTTCTTGATTATGATGATTGTTTTATAGGTGTATATATATGTCAATATTTTCAAATTGTACACTTTAGATATGTGCAGTTTATTACATGTTAATTATTGCTCACTAAAGTTGTTTATTGAAATTGAAGATTTTTATCAACTTCTGCAGTCTGAAATTGACCAAACATGCAAACAGGATGTGTTAATTATCACTGGTGACTGGAATGCAAAAGTTGGAAACAAAGAAGAATCACTGGTAGTTGGAAAATTTGGCCTTGGTGACAGAAATAATG
>NW_006921772.1:6727087-6742684 GCF_000298275.1 Orycteropus afer afer | reverse complement strand
AGGAAGAATCATTAACAACCTGAGATATGCAGACGATACAACTTTGCTTGCTGAAAGTGAGGATGACTTAAGGCACCTGCTGATGAAGGTTGAAGAATACAGTCTGCAGTATGGATTACGTCTCAATATAAAGAAAACAAAAATCTTCACAACTGGACCAATGAGCAGCATCAGCATCACAATAAATGGAGAGAAGATTGAGGTTGTCAAATTGCTTGGTTCTACAATTGATGACAATGGAAGCAGCAGTCAGGATGTTAGATGATGTGTAGCACTGTGAAGCTCAACCACGAAGGATCTGTTTCAAGTGCTGAGGAGCAAGGATGTCTCCTTGAGGACTAAGGTGCACCTGACAGAAGCCATGATATTTCCAATCACCTCGTATGCACGTGAGAGCTGGACAATGAATAAGGAAGACTGAAAAAGAGTTGATGCTTTTGATTTGTGGTGCTGGCGAAGAATGCTGAAAGTACCATGGACTGCTAAAAGAAGTAATAGATCTGTCCTGCAGGAAGTGCAGCTGAAATGCTCCTTGGAAGCAAGAATGGCCAGACTTTGTCTCACCTACTTTGGTCATGTTGTCAGAAGGGACCATTTCCTGGAGAAGGATGTCATGCTTGGTAGGGTGGAGGGTCGACAAAAGAGGGGAAGGCCTTCAACAAGATGGATTGACAAGGTGGCTGTGATGATGGGCTCAAGTATAGCAGGGATCATGGAGCTGACATGGAATCGGGCAGTGTTTCGTTCTGCTGTGCATGGGGTTGCTATGAGTTGGAAACGACTCGACGCCACCTAACAACAACAACAACAACAACAACAAAGTTGTTTATATATATAATCAATGGTCCATTTCTCTCCATCATCTATGCAATTATCTAATTCCAAGACACTGTGTCTTTTTGTCTGGATTATTTCAGTAGTCTTCTAATTGGTTTCCCCACTTCCATTTTAACTCTACTTCTTAAAAAAAAAAGAAAGAAAATATAATTCACTTGCTTAAAACCCTTAAATGGCTTCCCAATACTCTTCTAATGAAATCCAACATTCTAATCCTGGAGCTCTGGTAGCATAGTGCCTCAGGCACTTGACTGCTCACCAGAAGACTGGCGGTTCAAACCCACCAGCCACTCCTCAGAAGGAAGGTTAGGCAATCCTACTTCCGTAGTGATACTGCCTAGGAAACCCAAGGAGGGGTCACTATGAGTCGGGGCCAACTCGACGGCAAATAAGAACAACAACAACTTGAAAACAGGACATGGAAAGAGACTAAGGGGAAGAAGTTTGAGCATTAGGGAAGTCCCCCCCTCCTCTGTTTAGTAGGTAAGGGATGCAGCCATTTCTTGGAAGGAAGGTTGGGCAATCTACTTCTGTAGTGATATTGCCTCGGAAATCCAAGGAGGGGTCGCTATGAATTGGATCCGACTCGACGGCATATAGCAACAATCAGGTGGGCACTGTGAAAGGGAGCCAGGTTTAGGCCATGTTTTTGGAAGCAAAAGGCTGCAGGATGTGTCACTGAGGGACAGGTAGTGAGGGTGAATTGGATGAAGTCACATTGGATAGATTGTGTACATCAGGAAACTGGGTGCCTTCTGCAGAGATTCCTGAAGGATCCACACTCTGGGTGTGAGAGAGCAAGCCCTTGCATGTATTTGACACAGAGCATCAATAGTCTAGGAGGATATGCAGCAGCACTAATGAAGTTAGAGACGTTTGGCTCTTTTTTTCTGTATTTTCTGCAGTTCCCCAATGACATGGAGGAGAAGGGGACACACTGAAGGAAGAGGAGGAGGCAGAGGAATAGAAGACCTGACACTGTCACTTTCCAGTGTGGGTCATTTTCAGCCAGGGGAAGGAACAGAGCATTAAACCACATGTGAGGATTACGTTTTAAATTTTATTTAATGTAACTGGTTTGGATTATTTTAAAACTGAAATTGACTATAAAGCTATAAATTCTGCCTGAAATGTCATTAAAGGGAAGGAAAGGGGGGATTTGATATAATACATTTAGGAGCAAAGATGGAGAAACAAAAAAGCTTTCCATGTTTGTACTCTATTAAGATTAGACAGTTTAAGACACCATGAACACCTGCAGGATCGTATTCCTGAACACTTCCCTGGCTTCATCTTCTACTGGGCTCCTTTGGATTCTAATCACTGCAGTTCCACTGGGGCCAAGGTCATTCCCAACTCTTGTTGTTATGTGCCCTCGAGTCGAACCCGACTCATAGCAACCTCTCCTTGGGTTTCCGAGGCAGTATCACTATGGAAATAGATTGCCCCATCTTCCTTCCGAGGAGTGACTGGTGAGTTTGAACCGCCAGCCTTCTGGTTAGCAGTCAAGTGCCTTAGACACTACGCTATCAGAGCTCCCATTCCCAACTCAGGGCTTGCTATTTCCTCTACCTGCATGTTTTTCCCCAGAACTTTACAAGATTAACTCTCCTCTTCCATCAGGACTCAGCTCACATCTTTCTCCCTCAGGGAAAGATTTCTTGACCCTTCTGTGTAAAATTGCACCCCTCCCTCATGAGTTACTTTATCTCATCACCTTGTTTATTTCCCTCATGGTATTTCTCACAAGTGCTAATTATCTTGGTTGCTTATTTGTTCACTTGTTTATTGGTATTGAATCAGTCTGTTTTATCTCTGGGTTATAATCACTCAATAAACATGTACTAATGGATGGATGAAATAAGCCTCAGTACTTTAAAAGACTCTTAACATATTTGGTAAACAGAAAATAAATAATTGCCAGGTAACTCTCTCCCAAATGTAAACTGGTGGTTAATGACAGAAATTAATTAGGGCTCTACCTCAGGCCTTCCTCTATAGGAAAACAGATGTTTCAATCAGCTCTGTTTTCCTCATGGTAAAATCGTGCCCTTTAGAAAGCAAAATGATGCAATGATGCTTTTCCAATGGCTGATTTTTTGGAAGTAAATCACCAGACTTTTCTTCTGAGGCTTCCCTGGGTGGATTAGAAGCATAGAATTTTGGTTATTAGATAAGCACATTAACTGTTTGTGCCACCCACGGATGCCCTGAAATAATAATTTGTATTTACTAGATAGCAAGTGCTTTAAATGTTTACTCATTTAATATTTAAAGCTCTTTAAGATCGGTATAGTCATTTTATAGATTCAGAACTAAGGTTTGCAGTGGGTAAATGGCTTTTCCAAGGTCACATTAGCAATTTGTGGTGTCATGACTGCATCCAGGTCTATTTGGCTTCAAAGTCCATGGATTCCCTGGTGCACTGCATTACTTTCCACCTTAAAACTCTCAGGCCACTGTTGTTGTTGTTATGTGCCATTGAGTCAGACCCG
Source organism: Orycteropus afer afer (assembly GCF_000298275.1). NCBI lineage: Eukaryota > Metazoa > Chordata > Mammalia > Tubulidentata > Orycteropodidae > Orycteropus > Orycteropus afer. The sequence continues at coordinate 6,739,352 of NW_006921772.1, read as the reverse complement.
ACTCATAGCGACTCCTCCTTGGGTTTCCAAGGAGGTAGCACTATGGCAGTAGATTGCCCGATCTTCCTTCCGAGGAGTGGCTGGGGGGTTTGAACTGCCAGCCTCTTGGTTAGCAGTCAAGTGCCTTAGGCACTATGCTACCAGTGACATCGTATATGACATCACTGGTTGCCTAATGGGGGGAGATCTGGTGGCGGAGTGCCGAATGCATTTGACTGCTAACCAGAAGGCTGGAAATTCAAATCCACCAGCCACTCCTCGGAAGGAAGATTGGGCAATCTACTTCTGTAATGATATTGCCTCTGAAACCCAAGGAGGGGTTGCTATGAGTTGGATCTTATTCAATGGCAGTGAGCTTGGAGTTTAGAGTTTGGTGGCCTAATGGAGTTGAGATAGCGCTAACTCACTGTGTATTTATGGAATCAGACCCCCGGTGTGGAATTAGAGTTTCTTAATAGCAAAGTCATGGATTTGTTTGCTTTTTATCGTTTGGACAGAACTCTAAAGGCCAAAAGAATATAGATTATGGATTCCTCTGTCACTGATTGAGACAAGAATTACTGTGAAAAGTGGTTTTCCAGGAGAAACTAGTAAAGATACAGGGAAGGAAGGACAGAGTAGGACAGAAGCTAAACAAAAAGCTAATCTCAGGTAATGCCCTGGAGAAGGTAAGCCTATTCCTACAGGGGAAATCGGGAATGGAAACCATACCTCACAGTTGTCTTGACCTGCGGACAGAGATGGAAGGTGCAGATGTAAACTTCAAGGTGCTTCTGAGTCTCTGCTCCTTCAGCCCAAACTATGCCAGAACCAAGGGCCCTCAGTGCAAGATGGTGCCCTGTATAGGCCTTTGGAGGCAAAAGCACAGCCAACCCCGGGAAAGGGGGAAATGGAGGAAGGAATCCTGGGGAGATGGGTGAAGTACTGAGTATTGCCTACTTCATCACTGTCTTATTTGAAAGGAAAATGAAATAAATTCTTCTTGTGCAAGGAAGAAGAGAAAGTTTATTTTTGGCCATGAGTAGGCTATTTAATTTAACCTTAGTGTTAATTCATTTCAGCTGGGTATTTTGAAATAAAGTTGCAAGATAACATGGTGGTTGCCAAGCTGATTGTCAGAGGAAATGGCATATGTGTCTAGCTGAGACGTGTGGTCTTTGGGAGCAAAAGCATTAGAAAATGCATCCTCACTGATTTATACATGTCATCTACAGTCTGACTCTGTCTTTATAGTTTCCTCAGCCCTAAACCTCAGCACATTTATTGCTTCAGAGGCCAAACACTCTTAAGGTAATCTATGGGATGCCTCTCTTTCTAGCCGCTTCTTTATAGCTTGAGAACCTTTATAGTCCTTTCATCACTCCCGGTTAGATTTCATTTCTTCTCTGCAGTGTTCTGATCCTCCCTAGCAATTCCTTCCCTTGACATGCTGGCAGAATCTTTGACCCTCTTATTCTTTAGCTCTCACAGACCCGTGTCAATGTGTGTGTTTAAATTACCACCATGCCCTTTTTTTTAGTGAAAGCGTAAAATGGCAACATGAATAGTTCAGCAACTGACCTTTCTTTCTTTACGTACTTTCCCTAAATCCATCATGTTCATTTTCTCTATCAATTTCAATCAGTTTCTGATAACTTCAACGTCATTTACTTTTTATTTTTGCTGCAGCTTAATTTAACAGACAATAAGAAAAATTAAATATACATTTATCTACAATGGAGCTCAGTTCATGGTTATTTGCTAGAAGCAATGTCTTATCTCAAAAGAAAAACAAAGGGTAGACATAACAGTCTGAACATTTTCACATGTATTTTTGCAAATTATTGATTAAACAGTAAGTTCTGAATGAATTTTTTATGATGTTAAATATCTGATCTACTTCAAATGATTGCACTAAAACCCTACATTTTTAAAAAAGGGTGTAAGAGTTTGGTCAAGAAGGAAATTATTTCAGAAATTATAAATGTTAAAGGTCTTGTGCTTTTCTGTCAAACAACAAACAAAATATATTGAACAAAATAATAACAAAGCCAGTCCCCATATCCCTCGACAGTTGCTGTTGACAGAGTTTTGTGTTATGTCCTTATTCAGTCCTCCTAGCAGTGAATAAGCCATGAACTATCTGTCTTACTTCTGAAGAATGCTTTAAGTTGTTGTTTTTTAAAAAGACATTGTGTAATGCATAGGCTTTTTCTAAAGGAAAAAAAGATCACAAATAGTGCCGAGCTTTATTTGTTTTTATCAAAATATTACTTAAATTTGAACAAAGCAGAAATAAATTCTTCTATTTTGTTCACTGATATATTCCAACACCTGAATTAACATCTAGCATATATTAACTGTTCCCAGTAAATGAATGGATACTTATAACTCTTATGCTATTGTTTTTCTGGTAGCATAGTGGCTAAAGCACTTGACTGCTAACCAGAAGGCTGGCGGTTCAAACCCACCAGCCACTCCTTGGAAGGAAGGTTGGGCAATCCTACTTCCATAGTGATACTGCCTCGGAAACCCAAGGAGGGGTCGCTATGAGTTGGGGCCAACTCGACGGCACATAACAACAACAACAACAACAACAACAGGTGGTGTTGAATCAGCTCTGACTCATAGCAACCCTAGGTACAACAAAATGAAACACTGCTCGGTGCTGCACCATCCTCACAATCCTTGCTTTGTTTGAGCCCATCCTCGCAGCCACTGTGTCAATCCATCTCATGGAGGACCTTCTCCTTTTTCTCTGACCCTCTACTTTACCAAGCATGATATCCTTCTTCAGGGACTGGTCTATTCTGACAACATGACCAAAGGAGGTAAGAGGAATTCTATATTTTTTATAGAAATATACAATTCAAAGCAATTTAAATATTGAATGAATACAAATATAAACTGAATAAAACAAATATTTAATAACATTAATGTAGTGGGTGATTTTGTTTTTGTTGTTCTTGTTAGGAGCCATTGAGTTGGCTCTGATGCATAGCCACCCTAGGTAGAACAGAAAAAAAACATTGCCCAGACCTGTGCCAGTCTCACAGTCCTTGCAATAGCTGAGCCCATTGTTGCAGCCATGTGTCAATCCATCTCGTTGAGGGTCTTCCTCTTTTTTGTTGACCCTACACTTTACCAAGCATGATATTCTTCTCCAGAGAATGGTCCCTTCTCAGAACATGACCAAAGTAGGTCAGACAAAGTCTGGCCATTCCTGCTTCCAAGGAGCATTCCGGCTGCACTTCGTCCAGGACCGATTTGTTAGTTCTTTTGGCAGTCCATGGTACTTTCACTATTCTTTGCCAACACCACAACTCAAAAGCATCAATTCTTCTTTGTTCTTCCGTATTCATTGTCCAGCTCTCACATGCATATGAGGAGATTGGAAATACCATGGTTTGGGTTAGGTGCACCTTAGTCTTCAAAGAGACATCTTTGTTCTTCAGTACTTTAAAGAGGTCTTTTGCAACAGATTTGCCTAGTGCAATACATTGTCTGATGTCTTGAATGCTGCTTCCATTGATGTTGATTGTAGAACCAAGTAATACAAACTCTTTGACAACTTCTTTGACAACAATCTTTCTCCGTTTATTGTGATGCTGCTCCTTTGTCCAGTTGTGAGGATTTTTGTTTTCTTTATATTGAGGTGTAATCCGTACTGCAGACTGTAGTTTTCAATCTTCATCAGTAAGTGCTTCAAGTCATCCTCACTTTCAGCAAGCAAAGTTGTGTCATCTGCATATTCCAGGTTGTTAATGAGTCTTCCTCCAATCCTAATGCCACACTCTTCTTCATATAGTCCAGCTTCTTGGATTATTCGCTCAGCATACAGATTGAATAAGTATGGTGAAAGTATACAGCCCCTGAAGCACTGCCTTCCTGATTTTAAAACATGCAGTATCCCCTTGTTTTGTTCAAATGACAGCCTCCTGGTTTATGTACAGGTTCCTCATGAACACAATTAAGTGTTCTGGGATTTCCATTCTCCTCAATATTATCCATAATTTGGCATGATCCAATCAAATGCCTTTGCATAGTCAATAAAACACAAGTAAACATTTTTTTCTGGTATTCTTCTGGTATTCTTTGCTTCAGCCAAGATCCATTTGACATCAGCAGTGATATCTCTTGTTCCATGTCCTTTACTGAATTAGCTTGTAATTCTGGAAGTCTCTGTCAATATACTGCTGCAATGGTTTTTGAATTTTCTTCAGGAAGATTTTACTTGTGTGTGATAGTAATGATATTGTTCAATAATTTCCATATTCTGTAGGTCACCTTTCTTTGGAATGGGTACAAATATTTATCTCTTCCAGTCAGTTGGCCAGGTAGCTGTCTTTCAAATTTCTTGGCATAGACAAGTGAGGGCCTCCAGTTGTGGATCCGTTTGTTGAAACATCACAGTGGATATTCTGTCAATTCCTGGATCCTTGTTCTCAGCCAATTCCTTCAGTGCAGCTTCAACTTCTTCCTTCAATACCATTGGTTCTTGATCATATGCCACCTCCTGAAATGGATAAATATTGACCAATTCTTTTCTGTACAGTGACTCTGTGTATTCCTTTAATCTTCATTTGATGTTTCTTGCATCATTCAGTATTTTGTCCATAGAATCTTTCAGTACTGCAACTCAAGGCTTGAGGTTTTTTTTCTGTAGTTCTTTAAGCTTGAGAAATGCTGAGTGTGTTCTTCCCTTGGTTTTCTAACTCCAGATCTTTGCACATTTCATTATAGTAATTGACTTTGCCTTCTTCAGCTGCTCTTTGAAATCTGTTCAAATCTTTTATCTTCTCACTTCTTCCATTTGCTTTAGCTACTCTCCATTCAAAGGCAAGTTTCAGAGTCTCTTCTGATACCCATTTTGATCTTTTCTTCCTTTCCTGTCTTTTTAATAACCTTTTGCTTTCTTCATGGATGATATTCTTGATGTCACCCCACAATTCCTATGGTTTTTGGTCACTGTGTGCACTGCATCAAATCTATTCTTTAGATGGTCTTTAAATTTGGGAACTTGATACAATCAAGGTCATATTTTGGCTCTCATGGACTTGTTTTAATTGTCTTCAGCTTCAAGTTGAACTTGCATATGAGCAGTTGATGGTCTGTTCCACAGTCAGCTCCTGGCCTTGTTTTGGCTAAAGACAATGAGCTTCTCCATTGCCTCTTTCCACAGATGTAGTTGATGTGATTCCTGTGTAATCCATCTGGTGAAGTCCATGTGTATAGCCACCGTTTATGTTGTTGATAAAAGGTATTTGCAATGAATAAGTCGTTGATCTTGGAAAATTCTATAATGTGGTCTCCAGCATTATTTCTATCACCAGGACCATATTTTTCAACTAACAATGATTCTTCTTTCTTTCCAACTTTTGCATTCCAATCACCAGTAATAATTAACACATCTTGATTGCATATTTGGTCAATATCAAACTGCAGAAGTTCCTGAAGATATTCAATTTCTTTATCTTTGGTATTGGTGGTTGGTGTGTAAATTTGAATAATAGTAGTATTAACTGGTCTTCCTTTTAGGTGTATGGATATTATCTTATCACTGACAGCATTGTACTTCAGGATATATCTTGAAACATTCTTTGAGACAATGAATGCCACACCATTCCTCTTCAATTTTTCATTCCCTGCATAGTAGATCAAATGGTTGTCTGATTCAAAATGGCCAAAACCAGCCCATTTCAGCTCACTAATTCCTAGGATATAGATCTTTATGCATTACATTTCATTTTTGACAACTTCCAATTTTTCTAGATTCATACTTCATGCATTCCATGCTCTGATTATGAATGGATGTTTGCAGCTGTTTTTTCTCATGTTGAGTCATGCCACATCAGCAACTGGAGGTCCTAAAAGCTTTACTCCATCCACATCATTAACATTATGTTTTGGTTACTAGTGCCATTCAGACAAGAATATACCACAAATGGGATGGCTTGAACAAACAGGAGTTTATTCTTTTACAATTTGGAGGATTTAAGTCCGAGTTCAAAGTGCCAGGCTCTAGGGGCTGGGTAAAATCCCCTCAACCTTGTGCTTCAGCTCTGTCTCCTGCTCATGCAACACTGAAGCTGGAAGCTTTTCTTCACTCAGGTGCTGGCTGCTGAGACTTACAAGCCCAAGGTCGACAAGTAATAAGGCACAGTCCTGATATCACCAAACCACATGGCAGGCCATTAATTCAAGTCCGTTGAAAATCTCAAGATCAGCAGAGCATGGCAGGGTGCTGAACAATGACTCAGCTACATGCAGAGTTCAAGCATGCCATAAGCTAGTGACATTCCCAAAGCTGTTTCTTATATATGGGAAGCAGACCACATACCCAAAGCAGCTACTGAACTGCTCAAGTAGATTCCACCATGGAGTTAATTACTAATTTCACCATGGGAAATAACTACATTCAACTGCCCAGCCACTCAATCAGGCCCAGCCAAGTTGACACACAAACTTCACCACCACATGTCAGCTCTACTGTGAGGAGGCAGCTCTTTTCCAGTTCCAGTATATTTGGTACTATATCAATGTTTCATGGTTATTCATAAAGTTTTCCAGTTATATATCAGACATTATTTCAGTGCTAATCATAAGGTTTTCACTGGCCAATTCTTGGAGAAGTGGATGGCCCCATCCTTCTTCCAAGTCTGTCTTAGTCTGGAAGCTCTGCTGAAACCTGTCCACAATGTGTGACCCTCTGGTATTTGAAGTACCAGTGGCATAGCCTCCAGCCTCACAGCAACACACAAGCCACCACTGTCTGACAAACTGACAGACAAGTGGTGGGTGGATAATTTTATTTTACTGAATTTCCACTGTCAGTCTCAATACTATTTTTCAGATATAAAATGCTGTTAAAATTATATGGTGACTCAATTCTATTCACTTTCTTTTTCTGAATTGCTATAGCAAAATCTTTGCTAATATGGTACTCTTTAGCCTTTGATTTACATCAGTGAATTATGTTCATATAAATATACCCAGTGGTGGTAAATGTTTAGCAATTAGCTCTCTGGAAAAGCAAAAAAACTTATATAGATATAAGATTGTCATGCTATATAATGATATAAAGGATGTATAGCACACATATTCTTTATTATAAATCATATCACACAGAATGTGCATTAATTTTCATAGAACAGTTTTGTTGATTTTTTTTGTGGCTCTCTGTGTTCCTAGTCAACCTATTTTTGCAAGTGATTGATGAACAAGTATATTTTGACATGAATGCTAGACATTTTTGTTTATATCATATTAATGTGAGATTAAAATGAAACATCAAAGAAGTATGTTGGAACTTCACTTTTTAATCAGTGATATGAGCAACTTCTTGATTAAATTGGATAAATCTTCCATTTTGAAAAATAGACGAATATTTTCTTATTTTTCACTGTGTAAAGACTAAAATTTTAAGGTCAATCTGCATGGTTAACATTTTCTTTATCACATTTTTAGGTCCAGAAAATCAACAAAATGATACATCAGATTTGTTGGTTTGTTGTGTTTGCTTATTTTTGTGGTGTAAATGCCTCTACTATGGCCAGTTTCAAACTACCACCATGATGTCACTGACTATGGATTGGGAAGTGTTGAGCAGTAGGACACCATTAGACACAGGTATAACAGATGTAAAATAACCTCAAAATATAGTAAAACTAACTAGGAAGTGATGCATTTTGAGTATTGATTACCTTTGTTTTAAATATAATTTATTTAGTTATAAATTTATACAAATTGATTTTAAAATAATGGTTGTGTTTAACAAGATGCTCTATACCTCTTGTCTGTTGGTTTGACATACTGTGGTGGCTTGTGTGTTGCTGTGAGGGTAGAAGCTATGCTATTGGTATTTCAAATACTAGCAAGGTCACCCATGGTGGACAGGTTTCAATGGAGTTTCCAGTGTAAGACAGACTGAGAAGAAGGGCAGGGCCATCCACTTCTGAAGAAACTGGCCACTGAAGACCTTATGAATAGCAGTGAAATACTGTCTGATATATTACACCTCTTTTTAGCCTGTGATAATTCAAGTAAGGCAAATATGATCACTGAAATTCTGGAGGCAAGGCTGCATTATATGCTGATCATCCAGATGATTCACAATGTGCTTACATGATTCTTTTTAGATTATCAGTAAATTGAGAGCTCCAAATTAAAAAAAAAAAAAATCTCACAGGGAACTCCCCTGGGCACGCACACACGTGCACACACACACACGTGTACATGCACACACACGCACACACACACACACACACATATATATGTTGTTGTTGTTGTTGTGTGCCATCGAGTCAGCCCTGACTCATAGCGACCCCTCCTTGGGTTTCCGAGGCAGTATCACTACGGAAGTAGGATTGCCCAACCATATATATATATACATATATATATATATATATATGAATCCTAAGACTCTTTGGCTTCTCACTGGGCCCTCTCTAACTTTTCCTAATTTTCTTGACTTTTCTTTGCTCCAGATGAGAGGGCAGAGATGGGCTGCAACAGAGTTCACACGTTAACATATGCTATAGGGTGTCTTCTTGATGCTGATGACAGAATATTATCTGTGGGATTGAGAAGGGACAAGTATTCTCTTACATTTTGAAGCAGTCAGGCATCCCATTTATCACCCTGGTGAAGCAAACACAAAATTCTTCTTCCTCTTTTTTTTTTTTTTTTTTTTTGATTGTACTTTGGGTGCAAATTTACAAAGCAAATTTATTTTGCATTCAACAGTTCATGCATATTTGATTTCACAGCCCAGATTACCATCCCCAACCAAAAAATCTCTCCTCCCCTCCCTCTCTGTGACTACTCCCTCCCTGTGCCCTTCACAACTTTGTAATCCTGTCTTCCCAGCTTTCCCTCTATATGAATGCTGCTCCTATGATGTCTCATGGCTGACTGATCTAAGGGGTGCATTTACTTTGAGTAGGTGGGTGCATCGCCCTGGGGTAGGTGTGCAGCATATAGGTCTTTCTACTCTCTCGGGCTGAGAGCCAGTCCATGGAAGTGAGTTCATTTCTAGGCCACAAGGGTAACCCAGGGCCATAGTCTCCAGCGTTCCACCAGTATCTATCCAACCAGTAATTCTGGTCATTTTTGTGTTTTTGAATTCTGTTCCATATTTTTTCCTCCCACTCTATCCAGGATCTCCAATTTTGATCCCTTTCTGAGTGTTTGGCATTGGTAGCCAGGCACCGTCTACTTCTGGTCTTGGGGCTGTGAAGGCTGAGGTCCTTGTAGTTCATCTTATCCTTGGACTAATTGTTTCCAGATGACTTTGATTTTCTTGACGTTTCTTTGCTCCAGACGAGAAGAAACCAATAGTTACATCTTAGATGGCCACTTGAAAGCTTTTTTTTTTTTCTTTTTTAGGAATCAAAAATCTTTTTATGGGCAATGAAGAAAAATCTCTTTAGTTCCTGAAGTGATAAAAACTTTAAATTTTTCCACATAGTAGTAATATACATTACATACTTTAGATAATATTTGACAAGTGTTCACAGTAGTTCCACATAGCATTAGCTTGATAGTGATGTATTCAGTGATCCAACAAACTCCTGTATTCTTCATTCCTTTATATACTCAAAGATAATATTAAACTATTTTAAGTATTTTCTTCCTTTATGACCCCATTTGGGCATCTGATAAAAAATCTTTCTTTAATATTTTCTATTGCAATTATAATTCTGATTGATTTTCTCAGTGATGCATTTGCTTTTTAGATTCTTTTAGTATAAAATTTTGTTCATCTATTGATAAAGCCACTCCTCGGAAGGAAGGTTGCACAATCTACTTCTGTAGTAATACTGCCTTGGAAACCCAAGGAGGGGTCGCTATGAGTCGAGTCCAATTCCATGGCAAATAACAACAACATTGATAAACCACTAATCTTTAACTAATGATACATGATATGGATGATTTGGATAAGTTGCTATCACTCAGTCTTTTCTTTTTTTGTAAAAGTGAATTCTTTTAGGTTGGGAGATTTTGATTTCTATTTATTTATTTATTGTGCTTTAGGTGCAAATTTATAGAGCAGAATTTGTTTCACATTCAACATTTTGTGCACATTTGATTTCACTCCCTAAATACCATCCCCAAACCTAGCCCACTCTCCTCCTCTTCCTTCCCTGTAACCTCTCCCACCACCCCGTGCCCTTCATAGTTATGCACTCTTGTGTGTCCTGCTTTTCCTCCGTGTGAATGTTGCCCTCTGGTGCCCCATGCCCAATTGCTCCAAGGGATGTATCTCCAAAGAGTATGTGTGTACATCACTCTGGGCTGAGTGGTCTGTGTGCACATTTTATTTACTGTTGGGCTGAGAGCCAGCACTTGTGAGTGAGTTTTATTCCAGGCCCAAAGTGTATCTCACAGCCATAATATTGGGGGTTCCACCAGACTCCATCCCACCAGTAATTCTGGTTATTATTGTGGTTTTGCATTTTGTTCCATGTTTTTCCTCCCACTCTATCCAGGATCTCCAGTTTTGATCCCTTCCCGAGTGATTGTCATTGGTAGCTGGGCACCATCTACTTCTTCTGGTCCTGAGGTTGTGAAGGCTGAGGTCCTTGTGGTCCATCTTATCCTTGGACTAATTGTTTCCAGATGACTTTGATTTTCTTGACTCTTCTTTGCTTCAGATGAGAGGAGACCAATAGTTACCTCTTAGATGGCTGCTTGAAAGCTTTTAAGACCCCAGTTCTACTCATTAAAGTAGGTTGTAGAACAAGAGTTTTATGTACTTTATTGTGCCAATTGAACATGATGTCCCCTGAGACTATAGTCTGGAGTCCACAGGCCCGGTGATTCTCTCTTTCTAGGTGTTTGGTAGTTTCTGAGAAGTTGCTCCAACTCTGTCTTCTGTTGATTCTGTAATGTATGTGGCTAATTTTGTACCACAAGTGCATATGTAAGATTATCTTCAGCCAAATCTATCCTTGGTCTAGGGCATGTTCCTGTTCGCTTATCCCCACCTGATCCTCTCATCTGTCTGTGCGTTTATCTGTAGCCTGATGTTTGTTGCTAGTGGTAATGCAGTATTGTGTATGTAATAGTATTTGCCACTGTTGTCCAAATCTTGTGTGCATGTTTCAGTGTTGTTCCTTTCCCTAATGTCATCATGCTGGCACAGACTCTTTCAATACCATCCTGCCCCTCACCCAAATCAACATGTGACCCCCAACTAGTCTGGAATTTTCCCTCTTCTTTCCTCTCATCCTTGGTAACCAGCAACATAAATTTCCTTTTCCGAGTAAACCTTACCATGATTTTTTACAATAATGGGCTCATACAATATTTGTCCTTCTGTGATTGACTTAGGAGCTCTGGTGGCATAGTGTCTAAGGCATTTTACTGCTAACCAGAAGGCTGGCAGTTCAAACCCACCAGCCACTCCTTGGAAGAAAGGTTGGGAAATCTACTTCTGTAGTAATACTGCTTCAGAAATCCAAGGAGGGGTTGCTACGAGTTATTCTTTAGTTGCATAGTATTCCATTGTGTGTATGTATCATAGTTTGGTTATCCATTCTTCTGTTGATGGGAACCTAGGTTATTTCCATCTCTTTGCTATTGTAAATAGTGCTGTGATGAACATGGGTGTGCATATATCTGTTCTTATCTTGGCTCTCACTTCTTTAGGATATATACCTAGTAATGGGATTGCTGGGTCAAATGGTATTTCTAATTCCAACTTTTTAAGGAATCACCATACTGCTTTCCACATGGTTGTATCATTTTACAGTCCCACCAGCAGTTTATGAGAGTCCTAATCTCTCCACATCCTCGCCAGCATTTGTTATTTTCTGTCTTGTTGAACTTTGCTATTAGTGCTGGGGCCACAAGGTATCTCATTGTTGTTTTGATTTGCATCTCTCTAATGGCTAATGATTGTAAACATTTCTTCATGTGTTTGTTGGCCACCTGAATAGCCTCTTTGGTAAAGTGTTTACTCATGTCTTCTTTTTTTAATCGGATTGATTTGTCTTTTTGCTTTCGAAGTGTTGGAGTTTTCTATAAATTTTAGAGATGAGTCCCTTGTCAGATATGTCATTTTTGTATATGTTTCCCCAATCTCTAGGTTCTTTTTACTCTTTTGGAGAAGTTATTTGAAACACATAAAAATATAATTTTTAGAAGGTCCCATTCATCTAGTTTATCTTCTGCTGTTTGTGAATTTTGGGTTATGCTTGACAGTCAATTTATGCTCTAAATTAGGCTCTGGTAGCATAGTGGCTAAGGCACTTGACTGCTAACCAGAAGGCTGGCAGTTCAA
>NW_006921772.1:6724639-6726922 GCF_000298275.1 Orycteropus afer afer | reverse complement strand
GTTTTTGTGTATGGTATGAGGTACAGATCTTGTTTCATTTTTTCTGCAAATGGATATCCTGTTTTGACAGCACCATTTGTTAAAGAGACCATCTCTTCCCCATTTAATGGCTTTGAACCCTTTGTCAAAAATCAGCTGATCATAGGTTGATGGACCTATTTCTTTGTTCTCAATTCTATTCCTCTGGCATATGTGTCTGTCATTGTACCAATTTCAGACTGTTTTGACTACTGTGAATGTATAGTAGTTTTTGAGATCCAGGAGTGTGAGACCTCCTACTTTGTGGTTCTTTTTCAGTGTTGTTGTTGTTATGTGCTGTCCAGTTGGACCTGACTCATAGCGACCCCTCCTTGGGTTTCCGAGGCAGTATCACTACGGAAGTAGACTGTCTCATCTTTCTTCCGAGGAGTGGCTGGTGGGTTTGAACTGGCAGCCTTCTGGTTAGCAGTCAAGTGCCTTAGGCACTATGCTACCAGAGCCCCTTCTTTTTCAGTAGTGCTTTGCTTATCTGAGGTCTCTATCCTTTCCACAAAAAATTAGTGATTGGTTTTTCCATATCCTTAAAGAATGTTGATGGGATCTGAGTTGGGATTACATTGAATGTATAGATTGCTTTGTGTAGAATTGACATTTTTACAATGCTCAATCTTCCTATCCATGAGCATGGTATATTCTTCCATTTATGTAGATCTCTTTGGTTTCTTTTTCTTCTTCTTTTTTTTTTTAGTTGTACCATTTATTTTTTAATGTGTGTATTTATTGCTAGAAATTGACCTCTGGGTTCTGCTTTTGCTGTGTCCCAAATGTTTTGGTAAGTTGTATCTTTATTTTAATTTCTTTGTAGAAATTTTTATTTCACTCTTTATTTCTTCTATTACCCAGTAGTTTATGAGAGTGTATTAGTCAGTTTTCACACATTTGATGATTTTTCTTTGGTCTTCTTATTATTGATTTCTAATTTTATAGCATTGTGATCTGAGAAAATGCTTTGTAGTATTTCAGTGTTTTTGCATTTATTGAGATTTGTTTTTTTTGGTCCTAACATATACTCTATTCTGGAGAATGATCCATGTGCACAGGAGGTGAATGTGTACTGTGCTTTTGTTGGGTAGTGTGTTCTGTATATGTCTATGAAGTCAAGTTGGTTGATTGTGTTTTGAGTTCTTTTGTATCTTTGTTGATTGTGTTCCAGTTGTTCTGTTCCTCCTTGAAAGCGGTGTTTTAAAGTCTCCTACGCCACTCCTCAGAAGGAAGGTTGGGCAATCTACTTCCGTAGTGATACTGCCTTGGCAACCCAAGGAGAGGTCGCTATGAGTCGGGTCCGACTCCACGGCCCATAACAGCAACAACAACTACTATTGTAGATTTGTCTAGTTTTTCTTTCAATTCAGTTAATATTTGCTTTATGTATTTTGGAGCCCATTCATTGGGTGCATAGATATCCCAACTTTTTTATTGTAGCAAAAATATACACAAGGAAACATTTGCCAATTCAATAATTTATACACAGATAATTCAATGACAATTATTTCATTGTTCAAGTTGAGCAACCATTCTCTCTACCCTTTTCCAAATTATTCCACCACTGTTAGCAAACATATAATTCTTGAAGAAGGGAGAAAGCTCTAAAGGCCAGGTAGAATTTGAAAATTGTTTCCTCCAAAATTAATATTGGCCCAGAATGCCATATTTGAGGCTAATTCAGACAAGTGAGTTGAATTTTTGCTTACAAAAGTTTTAAACTAGTACTCCAAGTTTCAGTTCACAAAAAGTGATGACATTCTTTCTGCAAAATAAAACAAAAACAAAAACAAACTCACAAGATAAACTCTTTGTATCTCGTTAAGTTTTACACATGGGCTCATTCTTTTGCCTGGGAATTGCCCATTTGCTGTTGAATATTCAATTTAAATTTGGTCTTCTGACATATTATATTGTTGTTGTTGTTAGTTACCATCACATTGGCTCTGACTCATAGTGACACAAGAGAATGATACAACAGAATGACTGATAGTGATACTACAGAATGAAACATTGCCCCATCATATGCCTCCTCACAATCCTTGCTATTCTTGAGCCCCTCATTGCAGCAACTGTGCCAATCCATCTTATTGAGGTTCTTCTTCTTTTTTCCCTGACCCTCCACTTTACTAGGCATAATATCACTCTCCAGGGACTGGTCCCTTCTAACAAAATGACAAAAGTAAGATGAACTCTGGCCATTCTTGCTTCCAAGGAGCATTCCAGCCGCACTTCTTCCAGACAAATTTGTTAGTTTTTTTT
>NW_006921772.1:6723046-6724239 GCF_000298275.1 Orycteropus afer afer | reverse complement strand
TCAGTAAGTGTTTCAAGTTATCTTCATTTTCAGCAAGCAAGGTTGTGTCATCTGCATATCATAGGCTGCTAATGAGTCTTCCTCCAATCTTGATGTCATATTCTTCTTGATATAGTCCAGCTTGTCAGATTATTTGCTCAGTATATAGACTGAATAAGTAGGATGAAGTGATACGACCCTAGCACACACTCTTCCTCACTTTCAACCATGCAGTATCCCCTTATTCTGTTTAAATGACAGTCTTCTCATCTATGCACAGGTTCCTTAGGGCACAATTAAGTGTTATGGAATTCTGATTCTTCTCAATGTTACTAATAATTTGTTATGATCCACATAATTGAATGTTTTTGCATAGCCAATGAAACACAAGTAAACATCTTTCTGGTATTCTTTGCTTTGAGCCAAGAGCCATCTGACATCAGCAATGATATCCCTTGTTCCAACTTCTCTTCTGAATCCAGCTTGCACCTCTAGAAGTTCTCTGTCAATATACTGTTGCAACTGTTTTTGAATTATCTTCAGAAAGATTTTACTTGCAGGATAAATTTATGATATTGTTTGGTGATTTCCACATTCTATGGGATCACCTTTCTTCGGAATGGGTACAAATATTGATCTCTTCCAGTCAGTTGGCCAGGTAGCAATCTTCCAAGTTACTTGGCAGAGCCGAGTGAGTGCCTCCAGTGGGGTATCTGTTTGTTGAAACATCTCAATGGGTATTCTGTCAAATCCTGGACTCTTGTTTTTCACCAATTCCTTCAGTGAAGCTTTGACTTCTTAATTCAATACCATTGGTTCTTGATCATATACCAACTCCTAAAATAGTTAAACCTTGACTAATCTTTTTTTGTATAATGACTCTGTGCATTCCTTCCATCTTCTTTTGATGTTCCTGCATCATTCAATATTTTGCCCATAGAATATTTCTATATTAGAACTTGAGGCTTGAATTTTTCTTCAGTTCTTTCAGCTTGAGAAATGCCCAGTGGTCTTTCCTTTTGATTTTCTAACTCCAGATCTTTGCATATTTCAGTATAATAATTTTCTTCTCAAGCTGCTCCTTGAAATCTGTTCAGCTCTTTTGTTTTGTCCTTTCTTCCATTTGCTTTAGCTCTCCATAGAAGAGCATGTTTCAGAGTCTTTTCTGACATCCATGTTGGTCTTTTCTTCCTTTCCTGTCCTTTTTTTTTTTT
>NW_006921772.1:6704542-6715910 GCF_000298275.1 Orycteropus afer afer | reverse complement strand
GGTCCAAGATTATCTTCTGTGTCTGTATTAATTGGTTTCCTTTTCTTTGTTGAAGAGGGTCTGTGCAATCCTTCTGCCTAGTCCGCCATCTTGCCAGAACCTCCCCTTTCCTGTCCTTTTGATGATCTTTTGCTTTCTTCATGTATGATGTTCTTGATGATACCCCACAACTTGTCTGGTTTTCGGTCATTGGTGTTCAGTGCATCAAATCTATTCTTCAGATGATCTCTAAATTCAGGTTGGATATGATCAAGGCCATATTTTAGCTTTTGCAGACTTTTTTCAACTTTCTTTGGCTTAAACTTGAACTTGCATATGAGCAATTGATGGTCTATTCCAGAGTCAGCTACTGGCCTTGTTTTGACCAAAGATATTGAGCTTCTCCATCAACTCTTTCCACAGATGTAGTTGATCTGACTCCTGTATATTCCATCTTGTGAGGTCTATGTGTATAGTCGCCATTTATGTTGTTGAAAGAGAACTTCCAGAAATGTAAATTGGATTCAGAAGTGGATGTGGAGGGAGGAATATCATTGCTGATGTCAGATGGATCTTGACTGAAAACAAAGAATATGAGAAAGATGTCTGGTTGTGTTTTATTGACAATGCAAAAACATTCAATTTTATGGATCATAACAAATTATGGATAGTATTGAGAAGAATGGGAATTCCAGAACACTTAATTGTGCTCCTGAGGAACCTGTACATAGACAAGTAGGCTCTCATTTGAACAGAACAAGGGAATACTGTATGGTTTAAAGTGAGGAAGGGTGTGTGTTAGGGTTGTATCATTTCATCCTACATATTCAATCTGTATTCTGAGGCAAATAATCTGAGAAACTGGACTATATGAAGAAGAACAGGGCATCAGGATTAGAGGAAGACTCATTAACAACCTGCAATATGTAGACGACACAGCCTTGCTTCCTGAAAGTGAAGATGACTTGAAACACTTACTGATGAAGATTAAAGACTACAGTCTGCAGTATGGATTACACCTCAATATAAAGAAAGCAAAAGTCCTCACAACGGGCCCAATAAGCAGCATCACGATAAATGGAGAAAAGCTTGATATTTGATCCAAGAACTTGGGACTTGCCAGCTTATAACTGTGAGCCATTTTCCTAAGATAAATTTCTCTTTCTCTCTCTATAAGCTTTACTGGTTTTGCTTCTCTAGAGAACTCAGTCTAACACACTTACCTTGCTTTCTTATTCAGCCTGCCTCTGGGGCACAAACACCTGTCTTCCACTGGTCCTGGACCTGGGACTTCTATAGGTAGTCTACCATAGGAAGATGTTTGTATTTGTGTGAATTTTGTAATGTGGGACATGGCAGAAGGTAGAAGTTATCCCTTTGTAAACAGAGTGAGTTTAATTCATTTTTTTTTAAATAAACTATTTGCAGTGGTTTTTATGACCTATCTTTTAAAAAATACTCTATGTGTTGCTTCTCTTCAATTTATAATATGTTTTAGGGAAAAAATTAAAGTTTTAATTCATGATTTATGATTGAAAAACCAAGGACCAACTTGTTTCACATTATTGAGTCTGGAAGATCCTGGGAATAAATTTTGATCTAAAACTGAGTGATTTTGGAACTGTGAGGGGTAACACAGGGATGTTTGGTGCATGGGATGAGAAATAATTGGAACATACTAGGTATGATACTTCAAAAGAATACATTCTGGTTTTCAAAGTGCAAATATCTATTAATTTCTTCTAGAACTTTTCTCGGAGATGTGGAAGATATGGAGGATGGGTGGGCATAAGTAACTTTCAGAGTTTTTGTGGAGCTCAGATGCCAACTGGTGGTGGATCTCAGATTCAGAACCTGGAGTGTTGAGCCATGGAGTTCAACTATTCATCAGGAATGTGGTTGTTCTAGTGGGAGATAAATGTGTCTGCCAGAAGCATAGATGGGACTTGCAGTGCTTGCTCCAGCCTTAATTCCAGGGAGTTTCTATGTTCAAGATAGGGTTTCAAAGTGATTTATTCCTGTTCAACACCCTGCTTAGATTTTGCATTCCCACCACAGATATACTGAATTAGAATTAAGTTTTAACAAGATACTTGATTCTTACAGATCTTATGTATACATAAGAATTACATGGCTTAATGTTTGCTGTACATCGATGGCTCTACCTCAGTGGCTGCACATCAGAATCACTTGGGAAGATTTAAAAAATCCTCGTGCTCAGAGTGCACCCAGACCAATTAAATAAGAAACTTTGGGGGTGAGACACAAGCATTCTTATTTCTAAAATTCTGCAGATGATTCAATGTGCAGTCAAGTTTGAGAACCACTGCTCTACTTCTACACTGGAATTTCCAATAAGGCAGGGATGGGAGTTAAACTCCTTTTGTAGATCTTGTAGTTCTTAGGATAGCCTGTCATAGAGTGACAATTTACAAACCTTGATGATTGGCTAAGGAGCTCTGGGGGTGTAGTGGTTAAAGCATTGGGCTACTAACTAAAAGGTTGGTAGTTCAAATCTACCAGCCACTACGTGGGAAAAAGATGAGGTACTCTTCCATACTTATAGCCTTGGAAACCCTATGGGGCAGTTCTTCTTTGTCCTAGAGGGTCATGTCAGAATTGACTTGATGGCAGTGGATTTTTTTTGTGTGTGTGTGTGTGTGGGGGGCAGTGATTGACTGATGGCTGGGAAAGCTCATTGATCACATGTGTGCTGAATTAGGTAAATGGTCTCCATTCTTCTTTAGTGGTCTAGTTGGCAATGCATGAAGTTATTAAGATGCAGGCTCTCAATTAAAATCTGCATTAGAATTCTGGCACTGCACTCAGTAACTATATGATCTTGGCAAATGACTTAAATTTTGTGCTTCAGTTTGCCTATAAAAAGTGTAAAATTGAGAAAGTTATATTGTTTACCTCATAGAATTATTACTTTTTATGATAGAATTATTTTGAGGATGCATTTTAATGGTTATAAACTTATGGTGTTTAAAAAGCATCAGTAAATCTTAGCAATTTATATATATGTGTGTGTGAATATATATGTATGTATGTAGTCATGTATGTGTATATAGATATCTTCATATGTGTGTATATGGAGGTGTATGTATATGTACATGTACCTATGTGACTGTATGCACATATATTCCTATATATAATAAAGCACATAGGATCCACAGTCACATATGCTTCTTATCCAGGTTTCTGTTTGTGTTTCTGCCTTTATTTATTTTGGGTATAAACTTAGGATTGGGTTTTTTGGGTCATATGGTAGTTCCATGCTCAAATTTTTGAGGATTTGCCTAATTGTTTTTCACATTGGCTGTACCATTTTACATTCCCTCAAGCAATGGATGAGGGTTCCAGTTTCTCCATAAACTCAACACTTATTTTCCAACTGTTCTGTAGTTTTAAATCCCATCTGTGAATTATAAGAGACTACTTTGCTCAACTTGATATAATTCCAAAAATTTGGATGAAATTGATAATTTTAGAGAAAATATAAATTAACAGATCTCCATCCACAGAAGAGAGAGAATATTATTCCCAACAAAAGCACTAGGCCCAGATGTTTCCTATGGATTTTTTTTTTTTTTTTTTTAAGGAGCACACTGCAATGCCATTTAGATTTTTTCCAGAGCAGAGAAAAGGAAAACAAGTTACCACAATTTTTGAAAAAGGTATATAAAATTGCTATCAAAACTAGACAGACAGCTCCACACAGAGACAACTACAGTTCACTTATGAATGACATTGTGAGCATCCTCATTGAAACCTTGACACACAGAATTGAGCCATATGTAATCCAATGTTTGGAGTCATATACCCTGTCCCAGGTGGGGTTTATTAATGGCATGAAAAATCAGTCGAATGTTGTTGTTGTTGTTATGTGCTGTCGAGTCAGAACCGACTCATAGCAACCCCTCCTTGAGTTTCTGAGGCAGTATCACTATGGAAGTAGATTGCCCCATCTTCCTTCCAAGGAGTGGCTGGTGGGTTTGAACTGCCAGCCTTCTGGTTAGCAGTCAAGTGCCTTAGGCACTATGCTACCAGAGCTCCCAGTCGAATGTTAGGAAATCTTTTTTCTAAAGCACAGTATTTATGGATTAAAAAAGACATAGCTTATAGTAATTTACGTGCATACCAAACCAAAAAAAAACCCAACCCACTGCTGTCAAGTTGGATCTGACTCATAGCAACCCCTCCTTTGGTTTCCAAGGCAATATCACTATGGAAGTAGATTGCCCAAATGGCCAGTTGCCATTGAGTTGGCTTCATCTCATGGCAACTGTATGTGTATCAGAGTAGTGCTAGGCTCCATAGGGTTTTCTTTCTTTCTTTCTTTTTTTTTTCCAAACTCTCCCCTCCCTTCCCATCCCTGGTAACCAATAAAGATTCTTTTCTTCCCTGTGCAAGCCTTTCCTTGACTTTTTATAATAACTGATTCATGTAATATTTGTTCCTTCTGTGATTGACCTATTTCACTCAGCATAATGTCCTCCACATTCATCCACGTTATGAGGTGATTTGCAGATTCTTCTTTATTCTTTAATGTTGCATAATATTCCATTGTGTGTATGTGCCATAGTTCAGTTATCCATTCATCTAATGATGGACATTTAGGTTGTTTTCATCTCTTTGCTATTGTAAATAGTTCTGTGATGAACATGGGTGTGCATATATCTATTCTTGTCCCAGATCTCACTTCTTTAAAATATAGTCCTAGTAGTGAAATTGCTGGATCAAATGGTATTTCTATTTACAACTTTTAAAGGAAGCACCAAAGTGTTTTCCACAGTGGTTGTACCATTTTACAGTCCCACCAGTATTGTAAGAGAGTTCCAATCTCTACACACCCTCACCAGCATTTGTTGTTTTTTGTCTTGTTGAACTTTGCTATTATTGCTGGGGCTATATGAATCTCATTGTGGTTTTGATTTGCATTTCTCTAGTGGCTAATGATTGTGAGCATTTCTTCATGTATTTGTTGGCTAACTGAATATCTTCTTTGGTGAAGTGTCTGTTCATGTCTTTTATCCATTTTTGAATTAGATTGTTTGTCTTTTGGATGTTGAGGTGTTGAAGTTTTCTATACAGTTTGGAGATAAGTCCCTTGTTGGATATATCATTGCCAAATATCTTTTCCCAATCTGTAGATCTTCTTTTTATTCTTCTGGAGAAGTCTGGTGATGCACATAAAAATTTAATTTTAGAAGGTCCCAGGAATCTAGTTTATCTTCTGCTGTTTGTACATTTTGGTTTATGATTCATAGTCTATTTATGCCATAAGTTAGGGTCCCTAAATTTGCCCCAATTTTATCTTTGATGACCTTTATAGTTTTGGGTTTTACATTTATGTCTTTGATTAATTTTAATTCATTCTTGTGTATTGTGTGAGGTATGGATCTTGTTTCATTTTTCTGCAAATAGATATTCAGTTTTGTCAGCACCTTTTGTTAAAGACACTATCTCTTCCCCATTGAATGGGCATTTGTCCTTTGTCACACACAGACCAGCTGTTCATAGGTGAATGGATGTACTTCTGCATTCTCAATTCTGTTCCACTGTTCTCTGTTTCAGGAGCTCTGGTGGTGGAGTGCCTAAGGCATTTGACTGCTAACCAAAAGGTTGGTAGTTCAAACTTGCCAGCCACTCTGCAGAAGAAAGATGGGCCAATCTGCTTCCATAAATATTTACCACCTTGGAAAACCAATGAGGTTGCTCAGAGTCAGAATTGACTCATTAGCAATGGGTTTGGCCTATGTGTCTATTGTTGTACCAATACCAGTCTGTTTTGAATACTATGCCTGTGTAGTAGGTTTTGAGATCAGGGAGTGTGAGACCTCTACTTTGTTTTTCTTCCTCAGTTCTGCTTTGCTTATCTGAGCTATCTTTCCTTTCCATATAAAATAATAGTTGTTTTTCCCATGTCTTTAAATAATGTTAATGGAATATGGATTGGGATTGCATTGAATTTATAGATTGCTTTGGATGGTATTGAAATTTTCACAATGTTCAGTCTTCAGAACAAAGAAACCTTCAACAGCACAACAACAACAACAAAACACAAAAGAATGACAGCAGTAAATTCACACCAGTCAATAATTACAGTAAATGTGAATGGATTAAATGTATCAGTCAAGAGAAAGGCAGTGGCTGATTGGATAAGAAAACAAGACCTATCAATATCCTATCTACCAGAGACTCATCTTACAAAGATAAAAAGAAATTGAAACTTAAGGGTTGGAAAGAAATATATCAAGCTAACGACAACCAGTCTTCAAGGAAAAATCTAGCATAAGGACCAAAGAAGGGCATTATATTATGATAAAAGGGTAAATTGACCAAAAGGACATAACCATAATAAATATTTATGCCCCTAATGAAAGAGCACCAAAAATACATAAAGCAAACATTTACTGAATTCAAAGGAGAAACAGACAATTCTAAAATGGTAGTTGTTGTTGTTGTTATGTGCCGTGGAGTCGGCCCCGACTCATAGCGACCCCTCCTTGGGTTTCTGAGGCAGTATCACTACGGAAGTAGGATTGCCCAACCTTCCTTCCGAGGAGTGGCTGGTGGGTTTGAACCTCCAGCCGTCTGGTTAGCAGGCAAGTGTCTTAGCCACCATGCTACCAGAGCTCCCCCTAAATGGTAGTAGGGGACTTTAAAACACCACTTTAAATGAAGGGCAGAACAATTTGAAAAAAATTCAACAAAGGCACAGAAGATCTCAATTACACAATCAACCAACTTGAACTCATAGACATATACAGAACACTTCACCCAACAAAAACACAATACACATTCTTTTCCAGTGCACCTGGATTATTCTCCAGAAGAGCCCATATATTCAGCCGTAAAACAACCCTCAATACATTAAAAAAAATTGAAATACTACAAAACATCTGCTAGGATCACAATGCTATAAAATTAGGAATCAATAATAGAAAAACAAGGGGATAAAATCAAATACATGGACACTGAACAACACATTGCTCAAGAATACTGGGTAACAGAAGAAATAAAGTGTGAAACAAAAAAAAATATTCTAGAAACAGACAAGAATGAAAACACAACATAACAAGACCTTTTTGGCACAGAGAAAGTAATACTCAGAGGACAATTTATAGCAATTAATGTACACATCAAAAAAGAAGAAAGAACCCAAATCAACACCATAACCTGACGACTCCAACAATTAGAAAATGAGTAACAAAAGAAGCCTACAGTATGCAGAAGAAAGGAAATAATGGAGATCAGAGCAGAAATAAAGAAAACTGAAAAACAATAGAAAATATTAACAAGACTATAAGCTGGCTCTTTCAAAACATTAATAAAATTGACAAATCATTGGCAAATTTAACTATTGAAAAGAAAGAGAAGATTCAAATAACAAGAATAATAAATAAAATGAGTGACATCACAACAGAACCAACTGAAATTAAAAGGATAATAATGGAATGCTATGAAGAACTGAAATCCAACAAATTAGAAAACCTGGAAGAAATGGAAAAATTTCTAGATACACAAGGCCTAACTAAATTAACACAGACTAAGGTAGAAAATTTGAACAGACCTATAACAAAGGGAAAAATTGAGAAGGTCATTAAAAAATACTCCTCACAAATAAAAGTCCTGGCCCAGATGGCTTCACTGGAGAATTCTATCAAATGTGCAGAGAAGAGCTGACACCTGTCCTACTCAAACTACTCCAGAACATAGAAAAGGATGGCACACTCCCAAACTCATTCTATGAAGCAAGCATAACCCTGATACCAAAACTAGGCAAAACCAAAACCAAACCAATCCCACTGCTGTGGAGACAGGTCTGACTCATAGCGACCCCTCCTTGGGTTTCCGAGGCGATATCACTATGGAAGTAGATTGCCCAACCTTCCTTCCAGGAACTGGCTGGTGGGTAAGACACCACTAAATAGAAAAACTACAGACCAATATCCCTCATAAATATAGACACAAAAAACCTTCAACAAAATCCTTGGCAATAGAATCCAGCACCATATCAAAAAACTAGTACAACATGATCAAGTGGGATTCATACCAGGTGTGCAAGGATGGTTCAACATTAGAATAGCAATGAATGTAATCCATCAGTTAAATAAACAAAGGAAAAGAACCACATGATCATATCACTCAATGCAGAAAAGGCATTTGAAAAAATCCAGCACCTATTCCACATACAAACTCTCAGTAAAATAGGAATAAAAAGGAAATCTCTCAACATAATAAAAGACATATATGCAAAACCAACAGCCAACATTATTCTCAATGGAGAGACTGAAAGCATTCTTTTTGAGAATGGGACCCAGATAAGGATGCCCCTCAATCACCACATTTATTCAACATTGTATTGGACATCCTAGCCAGGACAATAAGGCATGATAGAGAAATAATAAAAGGGTCCAAATTTGCAAAGAAGAAGTAAAACTATCTCTATTTGCAGATGACATGATGCTAGAAAAACCAGGAGATTCAGCAAAAAAATTACTGGAACTAATTGAAAGCAGGAGCCAGGCCTATGACTGGAACAGGTAAGGGGAGAGCCCCAGGCAAGAAGCAGGAGCCAGATCCATGGCCTGAACACTTAGGGGAGAGCCCCAGGCAGGAAGTGGGAGCTGGGTCCGTGGCTGGAACAGGTAGCAGAGAATCCCAGGCAGGAAGCAGGAGCCAGCAGACAGCCAGAACAGGTAGGGGGAAGGCCAGGAAGTGAGTGGAATGGTTTGGAACAACCAAACTATCTCTAAGGGAGATGAACTTTTCTGTCAGTTTGTCATACTGTGGTGGCTTGTGTGTTGTGCTAAGGCTGGAGGCTGTGCCACTGGTGTTTCAAATGTCAGCAGGGTTGTCTATGCTGGACGGATTTCAGTGGAGCTTCTAGACTGAGACAGACTTGGAAGAAGAAAGAGGCCATCCACTTTTCAAAGAATTGGCCAATAAAAACCTTATGAATAGCAGTGAAACACTGTCTGATATATTACTGGACAACTTTATGAATAGCCCTGAAACATTGCCCCATACAGTGCCAGAAGATGAACCCCTCAGGTCAGAGGGCACTCAAAATACAACTGGGAAAGAGCCAGAGTACGGCCAACCTAAATGATATGGATAAAGTAGGGCTTTTGGGACCTCCATTTGTTGAAGTGGCATGATGCAAAAGAGAAGAAACAGCAACAAACATCCATTAATAATTGGAACATGGAATGTACAAAGTATGAATCTAGGAAAATTGGAAGTTATCAAAAATGAAATGGAACACATAAAGATTGATATCCTAGGCATTAACTCACTGAACTCATTGTTGTCAAGTCAGATCCAACTCATAGCAATCCTTTCTTGGGTTTCCAAGGCAGTGTCACTATGGAAATAGATTGTTCAATATTCCTTCTGAGGAGTGGCTGGTGGGTTTGAACTGTTAGCCCTCTGGCTAGCAGTCAAGCACCTTAGGCACTATGTCACCAGAGCTCCTTCCGTCCTAGGCATCAGTGAGTTGAAATGGACCAGTTTTGGCCATTTTGAATCAGACAACCATATGATCGGCTATGCTGGGAATGACAAATTGAAGAGAAATGGTGTGACATTCATTCTTACAAAGAACGTTTCAAGATCTATCCTGAAGTACAATGCTGTCAGTGATAGGATACTATCCATACACTCACAAGGAAGACCAGTTAGTATGACTATTATTCAAATGTACATACCAACCAACAAAGCCAAAGATGAGGAAATTGAAGATTTTTACCAATTTATGCAGTCTGAGATTGACCAAACATGCAATCAAGAAGTGCTGATTGTCACTGGTGATTAGAATGCAAAAGTTGGAAACAAAGAAGAATCACCAGTAGTTAGAAAATTTGGCCTTGGTGATAGAAATAATGCTGGAGATCACATGATAAAATTTTGCCCGACCAATGTCTTATTCATTGCAAATACCTTTTTTTGCAACAACACAAACAGCAGCTATAAAGTGGACTTCACCAGATGGAGTATACAGGAATCAGATTGACTCCATCTGTGGAAAGATGATGGAGAAGCTCAATGTCTTCAGCCAAAACAAGGGCAGGAGCTGATTGTGGAACAGACCATCAACTGATCATATGCAAGTTGAAGTTGAAATTGAAGATAATTAAAACAAGTCCACGAGGGCCAAAATATGACCTTGAATATATCCCTCTTGAATTTAGAGACCATCTAAAGAATAGATTTGATGCATTGAATACTAATAACCAAAAACCAGAGGAATTTTGGGATGACATCAAGAACATCATCCATGAAGAAAGCAAAAGGTCATTAAAAAGATAGGAAAAGAAGAAAAGACCAAAATGGGTGTCAATAGAGACTGAAACTTGCCCTTAAATGGAGAGTAGCTAAAGCAAATGGAAGAAATGACAAGATAAAAGATCTGAACAGAAGATTTCGAAGAGCAGCTCAAGAAGACCAAGTCAATTATTATAATGAAATGTGCAAATCCTGGAGTTGGCAAGCCAACAAGGAAGAACACACTTGGCATTTCTCAAGCTGAAAGAATTGAAGAAAATTTTAAGCCATGAGTTGCAATATTGAAAGATTCTATGGGCAAAATATTGAATGATGCAGGAAATGTCAAAAGAAGATGAAAGGAATACACAGAGTCACCAAAGCAGTTGGTGGATGTTCATCAATTTCAGGAGGTGGCATATGATCAAGAACCAATGGTGTTGAGGGAAGAAGTTGAAGTTGCACTGAAGGAAGTGGTGAAAAACAAGGCTCCAGGAATTGACAGAAGACCCATTGAGATGTTTCAACAAATGAATGTTGCGCTGGAGGCACTCAATTGTCTCTGCCAAGAGATTTGTAAGAAAGCTACTTGGCCAACTGACTAGAAGAGATCCATGTTTGTGCCCATTCCAAAGAAAGGTGATTCTTCAGAAATTGGAAATTCATCGAAAAATATTAATATCTTATGCATGTAAAATATTACTGAAGATAATTCAGAAATGGTTGCAGTATTATATTTACAGAAAGCTTCCAGAAATGCAAGCTGAATACAGAAGAGGACGTAGAATGAGAGATATCATTGCTGACATCAGATGGATCTTGGCTGTAAGCAAAGAACACCAGAAATATGTTTACTTGTGTTTTACTGACTATGCAAAAGCATTAGATTGTGTGGATCATAACAAATTATGGATAACCTTGAGAAGAATGAGAATTCTAGAACACTTAATTGTACTCATGAGGAACCTGTACATAGATCAGGAGACTCTTATTTGAACAGAACAAGGAGACACTGCATGGTTTAAAATCAAGAAGGGAGTGCATCAGGGTTGTATCCTTTCACCATACTTATTCAATCTGTATGCTAAGCAAATAATCTGAGAAGCAGGAGTGT
>NW_006921772.1:6702218-6704157 GCF_000298275.1 Orycteropus afer afer | reverse complement strand
GAAGAATGCTGAAAGTACTGTGGACTGCTAAAAGAACTAACAAATCTGTCCTGGAAGAAGTGCAGCAAGAATGCTTCTTGGAAGTGAGAATGGCCAGACTTCGTCTCACCTACTTTGGTCATGTTGTCAGAAGGAACCATTTCCTGGAGAAGGACATCATGCTTGGTAAAGTGGAGGGTCAACGAAAAAGGGGAAGGCTCTCAACAACACAGATTGACACAGTAGCTACAATGATGGGCTCAGGTATAGCAAGGATCGTGGGGCCAGGACCGGGCAATATTTTGTTCTGCTGTGCATAGGGTCAGTATGAATTGGAGATGACTTGAGGGCACCTAACAACTACAATTGAAAGATTCACCAAAGTAACAGGACACAAGATCAATGTACAAAAATACCTGGATTCCTCTACATCAATAAAGATATCTCTGAAAAGGAAGTAAGGAAAACAATACCATTTACAGCACTTAGCAAAAAGATAAAATACATAGGAATAAAACTTACCAGGGACACAAAATACCTATACACAGCTTAAAAACTCTACTACAAGAAACTATGAAACCAGATTCAAAATGGAGTCTCATCAGTAAGCACCACACTCTTTCCCTCTAGCGTCTTAGTGCTTGAAAAACTAGGTACAGCAGTTTGAATTAGGGATTTTGGTGCTCTGAACAGCTCACTGAATCAGAGTGCACCAAACACAGAAGAGCAGAATTAGAGGAAAGGCACAGGGAGATTACTTAAGAAAGATCTACCTGGTGGAGGATGGACAGGCAGCCGAGAGAGGCCATTGGAAACTTCTCTGGGGCAGTCACTGACTGGCAAGCGAGGGTGGTCATCTGAGATCTCCGTGAGCCAGGAAAGAAGACACCCTGTATCAGCATACCAGCAATCACACCAACATCCCGGCAAACAGCCCCGAGGATCTGCATCCAGCACCTGATTTTATCGGTAACTTGGGTCACCTAAGTGCAAACAGACACGTACAACACCACTGAAACTCAAGTGGAGAGCTCACTGGTTCTCTAGGAGGGTAAGCTCACTCCCCCCTCAGCGGGTTACTGAGTGGGCTTGGGTCAACCTGGGAGACATTGAGAGGTCTGTGCTTATCTTTGTCACTAATATCGGGACCATAGTTTACTGGGAGGTACTCTCCTGACTCCAGCACAGCTGAAATTGTGTGCATCTTTGGTGCCGCAGGTGGGTGGTATCACAGACGAACTCCTGAGCCATTCGTGGTCTTGGGGGATTGCGCCAGTGTGGTGGGCAGATGGGGCAGGGGAGAGAGAGGAAGCCACCACTGAGTGTGGTCCCGGGAATTCGCCTTGGATCAGCTTTTTGGCACCGAGGGGACTCAGAAGTGGGGTCTTTGAGTGTGCCTGGGCCTGGTGGAAAGTGGAGATTCCCTAACAACAGGAATCTTTACTGAGATTGGGCCGCAGACTTGTAAATAACTATGTCATCAATAACAGCCAGCACAAAGCCCTATAAACCAACCCTAGCAACACCAAGCTTTCCTTTTTCTGCTCCCACCTTCTCCACAAATAACTTCACTCATTCAACAGAAGAAACCATATTCAGCCAATACCATAAAACTTCCTGGTTCGAACTCTAAATCCTCTTTACACAAACCGAAACACATATCCACATTCTACACAGTGATTCCACAATCACAAAGGAAACAGCAGAGCAACCCAACATACCTGAATCAATAATAAAATAAAATACATCAGCTTCACCTTTTCAAAATATTAAACCATAAAACCAAGACAAAACAAATCAACATATAACCGGCAGCTAAAGACAACTTCAAAATGTCTAGGAAACAACAGGCAACCTCAAATCAAACAAACAAACAAAAAAAAACAGGACAAGGCATTAGAAGCAAAACCACAAGCAAGGGTCTTATTATACATGGAGGAAGAGGAGGCAATAGAATTAT
>NW_006921772.1:6700272-6701453 GCF_000298275.1 Orycteropus afer afer | reverse complement strand
AGGCATATCATAATCAAACTTTCCAAAACCAAAGACAAGGAAAAAATTTTGAGAGCTGCCTGGGAAAAAAGAAATATTACTTATAATAATCAAACAGTTAGGCTGAGCTCTGATTACTCAGCAGAAACCATGCAGGCAAGAAGGCAATGGGACAGCATATATAAAACCCTAAAGGAAAAAAAAACTTCCAACCAAGAATCCGATATGCAGCCAAATTATCCATAAATATGTGGGTGAAATCAAGGCATTCTCAGATAAACAGAAATTAAGAGACTGTGAAAACCAGACCAACCTTACTAGAAATGCTTAAGGAAGTCCTGACAATAGAGAACCCACAACAGAGATCAGCAAAACCAGGATATGTGACATCAACTCTAAAACCAAATCAGAAAGAGATACTCATAATAAGACCATAAAACATTCTACTTAAAAACCAAGGAACTCAAGCAGCACACAACAGCAACTAACCTATCAGAGGGAATATTACTTCTAGGTACAGACCTTCAAATGGAGAGGAAAACATGACAATGTCTTTGCAGCACGCACTGTTCGAAAAATATAGAGACAAGAATATACTCCAAGGTAACCACAGAGAAGAGTAACAATTCTTCTAAGCAAATCCAGAAGGAAGGAAAACATATGGGCTTAATAAACACAAATTGACTATAAAGAAGAAAAGGGAGAAAGCAATAGCCAACAAACTGAACTTAGCATAGAAATATACACAGACTAAGGAATCACCAATGACACGACAAAAAAACCACAATAGAATGACACCAATCAACTCATACCTATCACTAATTACACTCAGTGTGAACAGACTAAATGCATCTATCAAGAGAAAGAGAGTGGCAGACTGGATAAGAAAAGAAGACCCATCGATATGCTGCCTACAAGAGACACACCTTAGACACAAAGATAAAAACCTAGGTTGTTTCCATCTTTTGGCTATTGTAAAAAGTGCTGCGATGAACATGGGCATGCATATATCTGTTCTTGTAGTGGCTCTCACTTCTTTAGGGTATATACCTAGTAATGGGATGGCTGGTTCAAATGGTATCTCTAATTCCAATTTTTGAAGGAATTGCCATACTGCTTTCCACAATGGTTGTACCATTTTACAGTCCCACCAGCAGTGTATGAGAGTCCCAATCTCTCCACAACCTCGCCAGCATTTGTTA
>NW_006921772.1:6695838-6696594 GCF_000298275.1 Orycteropus afer afer | reverse complement strand
ACAAGATCTACCTAAATTATCCCACTCAGAAATAGAAAACTTGAACAGACCCATAACAAGGGAAGAAATTGAACAGGTCATAAAAAAACTTCCCATAAAGAAAAGCCCTGGCCCTGATGACTTCACTGGAGTATTCTATCAAATATTCAGAGAAGAGTTGACACCTATGCTGCTCAAGCTATTCCAGAACATAGAAAAAGATGGAGTACTTCCAAAATCATTTTATGAAGCAAGCATAACACTAATACCAAAACCAGGGAAAGACAACACTGGAAAGGAAAACTACACACCAATTATCACTCATGAACATAGATGCAAAAATTTTTAAAAATCCTGGCCAACAGAATCCAACAACATATCAAAAAATTAATACATCTGGACCAAGTGAGGTTCATAGCTGGTTTGCAAGGGTGGTTCAACATCAGAAAATCAATCATTATAATCCACCACATAAACAAAACAAAGGAAAAGGAGCATATGATTATATCAATTGATGCCGAAAAAGCATTTAATAAAATCCAACATTGATTCCTGTTTAAAACTCTCAGCAAAATAGGGATAAAAGGGAAATTCCTCAACATAATAAAGGGCATATATTCAAAGCCAACGGCCAACATTGTTATTAATGGAGAAAGACTCAAGGCATTCCCCTTATGAACAGGAACCAGACAGGGATGCCATCTATCACCACTTCTATTTAACATTGTATTGGAAGTCCTGGCCAGGGCAATAAGGCAAGAAAGAGAAATAAAAGGC
>NW_006921772.1:6692155-6693538 GCF_000298275.1 Orycteropus afer afer | reverse complement strand
GAAAACTAATTATTAATTTCATATGGAAAGGAAAGAGACCTAGAATAAGCAGAGCACTTCTCAAGAAGAAAAAAAAAGTGGGAGGTCTCACACTCCCAGATCTTAAGAACTACTATATAGCCACAGCAGTCAAAACAGCATGGTATTGGTACAATGATAGACAGATAGACCAATGGAACAGAATCAAAAGCTCAGATATAGACCCATCCAACTATGGACAACTGATCTTTGACAAAGGCCTAAAGCCCATTAAATGGGGAAGGGATAGCCTCTTTAACAAATGGTGCTGGCAAAACTGGATATCCACATGTAGAAAAATGAAACAAGACCCATACCTCACACCATACACAAAAATAAACTCAAGCTGGATCAAAGACTTAAATGTAAAATCCAAAACTATAAAATTCATCAAAGATAAAAGAGGGCCAAATCTAGGAGCCCTAATTTATGGCATAAATAGACTGTCAAGCATAACCCAGAATGTGCAGGAGATAGAAGAGAAGCTAGAGGACTGGAACCTTTTAAAAATTAAATTCTTGTGTGTATCAAAAGATTTCATCAAGTAAAAAGAGAACATACAGATTGGGAGAAAATATTTGCCTATGACATATCTGACAAAGGACTTATATCCAAAATATACAGAAAATTTCAACACCTCAACACCAAAAAGACAAATAACCCAATTCACAAATGGGCAAAAGACTTGGACACTTCACCAAAGAAGATATACAGGCAGCCAACAAACACATGAGAAATTGCTCACAATCATTAATCATTAGAGAGATGCAAATCAAAACAACAATGAGATATCATCTCATCCCAGCAATAATAGCAAAGTTCAACAGATCAGATAGTAACTAGTGCTGGCAGGGTTGTGGAGAGATTGGAACTCTTGTGCACTGCTGATGGGATTGTAAAATGGTACAACCATTGTGGCAAATGGTATGGCGTTTCCTTAAAAAACTGAAAATAGAAGTACCATTTGACCCAGCAATTACATTACTAGGAATATACCCTAAAGAGGTGAGAGAGAGCACACAGACATATGTACACTTATGTTCATTGCAGCACAATTCACCATAGCAAAGACATGGAAACAACCTAAATGCCCATCAACGGATGAGTGGATAACCAAATTATGGTATATGCACACAATGGAATCCTATGCCACATTAAAGAACAATGAGGAATATGCGAATCATCTTGCAATGTGGATGAACCTGGAGGACATTATGCTGAGTGAAATAAGTCAATCGCAGAAGGACAAGTATTGTATGAGCCCATTTCTGTAAAAAGACAGAGAAGGGTTTGCTTGGGAAAGGGAACTCACCTAGTAGGTTACTGGGATGGGGAGGGAAAAGGAGGGATTAATTTAGGGCTAGT
>NW_006921772.1:6686878-6691035 GCF_000298275.1 Orycteropus afer afer | reverse complement strand
AAAAGACCAACATTCAAACTGAGGAAATGCAGGACAAACAGGAGTGCATAATTATGAGGGGCACAGGGGGAGTGTTGCAGGGTAGGGAGGGGAGGAGACTGGGTTAGGGTTGGACATGGCGAATGGGGAATGAAACTAAATGTACACGTGACTTTGAATGTAAAACAAGCTCTTAAAATGAAAAAAAAAGGTATTCTGAAAAAAAAAAGAAACCATGAAACCTACATAAATGAAAGAACATGCAATGCTCATGATTAGCTGCTTTCATTAGTCAGCCTTAAGGAGGCTGTTAGCATATTTTCTTGTATTCTCTATTACTTTCAGTCCTTCAAAGCTTGGGAAAATAACATAATGAAAATTACGCTAATAATGTCTAAAACAAAAAGTCTTGGTACATTGACTCCAAATTCAAAAGAGAGAACAACAGAACTAAAATGAAACCATATTTGTTTCCCCAGAATCACTAAGAAGTCAGTGTAATTATTGGCCTGTACAAAAGTGGTTTGAGAAACACTGATGAGAATAAACAAACTTCATCAATGATGCTTTATGACAGTTCAGAACACCATAATCTACTTCATGTGGTTTCCAGCTACCATAATCCACAAGGAATAAGACTAACAAAACTCATAGCAAAAGTAAATGATAATAACATTGAACCAGAACTTCTTGGCCAAATATGACATTCAGTCCTACTGCAGTTCTTATTGAAGTCAGTTAAAATGCTGTTAACTTACCAGGGCTTCTACAGCAGGCAAGCACTACTTGTTTTTTTTTTTTAAGAGAGAGTTTGTTGTTGGGACTAGTGGGTTCATATATTCATTTTCCTTTGTGGATATATTATATATCATTATAGCAACTTCTAAAATAACACTATAGTTAGGCACTGTCTTGGATCTAGGGCACTTTTGAGTGTAAAAGAGGCACTTTTAATAATTATGGTAGGATAACAGGACTAGAGAAACCCAGGACTTCTGGTCATCCTGACTGTGGTCACCAAGAAACAGCAACTCCATTCTTAGAAGAAGAGTAGATATTAAACCCCTTGATATCATCCCCTACCTGGCTCTCACCTTACGACTTCTCCAGTTTGTTCCTCTATTTTCCTATGTGTCTGAACTTTTATACACCTCTGGGAATGGCTGACTTCCTAATGCTAAAGAGAGTTCAGTTTTCACTTTTGGGCCTGGATTAAAAAAAAAAAGAGAGAAAGAAGATTGTAGTAACTCTATGGATTTCAAAGTTAAGGAACTTTTCTTTAAAAGAAAATCACCATTACAGAAAGGTGTCCTTCACCTGCAAGTGTAATGAAGAACCTGGCAGCTGTACTTATAACTATGAATCTATTTCCATTGGTCTGTTTATTTTTCTCTTGATCTAAACAGATGGGAATTTCTGCAAAGCCTGAGCCCTCTTAATAGTCAGAAAGAACTACTCTTTTGTGACAGGCTAAAGAGAAATATAAAGTGAACAGTACAATAAGTGGAAAAAACTATGTTAAAGATATTTTTCTAGAATTTTGTTCTGGTGTGACATTAAAACCATGAAATTACTTTTTAAATATTGTTCCAAATACTGCCAGATCCTTCTGAAAACAGATCCTTGTATTCAAAACTAGTAACTTCTAGAACATTCTACATGGTTTGGCTCCTGTAGGCTCCCATGGGTCATTCAGAGGTCAAGATAAATGCCAATACAGTTCTCATCTTAAGTCAGAAGTTCTTTCAACTTCTTTTAAATTTATTTTGTTGTTGTTGTTGAGAATATACATGGCAAAACAAGCACAAATTCAGTAGTTTCTACATGTACCATTTAATGACACTGATTACATCTTTGAGTTGTACAACCATTCTCATCCTCCTTTTCTGAGTCATTCCTTCCCCATTAATATAATTTCTCTGCCCTATAAGTTTCCCATCTAATCTTTTGAGTTGCTGTTGTCAGTTTGATCCCACATAGATAGTTCTCAAAAGAGCATAATGGTCAAGGCATACTTTTTTTTTTTTTTTTCTGGCTAAGCTAGTAAACTCTGGTGGCTTAGTGCCTAAGGCACTTGACTGCTAAACAGAGGCTGGCAGTTCAAATCTACCAGCCACTCCTCGGAAGGAAGGTTGGGCAGTCTACTTCCTTAGTGATACCACCTCGGAAACCCAAGGAGGGATCACTATGAGTTGGATCCAACTCGATGGCAGTGAGTTTAGTTAAGCTAAAACTTTTGTTGGGTTTTAAGAATACTTCAAGAGGTAGGAAACCTTTTGTTGGAGTTCGTATCAGTCCAGCAACCAATAGTCACCAGTTGAGGGAAGGGTTGTCTTGCTCTGTATTGATCCTTGGATAGGTCTGCCTTGTTGCTCTCAGAATCTCTTTTATAGTATGTTGACAGTGGGTGTAGACATCATTAAAGATGTCTGCTTCCTAGCACATGGTAACCTCAGCCAGCAGCCCGCAGTGCTTACTGGAAGGGGGTATAGACAGACGCAAACTGATCCCCAGGATGGTCTGTCCTATTGGTTTCAGTGGCCTGAGCTATTGGGTACATAGGGAAGCAGGTAAAGTATTGACTATTAGAACAAACATCACTGTATGTGACTTCTGTAGTAATGTACAGTAGACTTGCAACCAACAATGATAGGTGGAGAAGAGATCTGCTTTGTTGACTTTAGAGCAGAAACTTAGGGTCCTGTCTTTTTCTACATGCAGGAGTTGTGGTGACTAGGGAAGCAGGCTCCTTTACTGGGGCCACTTCCCCAGTTCATAGCAGACAGTAGCCCACGTGGCTGGGGGTAGGGGTAGGGACAGCAGAAGAAGTGATTGTCTTTCTGTATGTAACTCATTGGTCATTGATATTGACTGTTCACAATTCCCTGGTGCTTTCCTCTGCTCCTCATTTCAGAGTCTGTCAAAGCCAAGCACCATTTCCTTGTGGTATGTGTGGGGGAGGATCAGAACAATGGTCTGTTGATGTCACCATCTTCCCAGAAATCTGTTTCAACTTCTTGAGTTCTTGGACTAGCTGCATTGCTGCAGTTTCATTAAATTGCAACTTCTCTGCATGTTGTATGCCTCTATCTGTAACTTTCTGAAGGAAGTTTCTCTAGTTGCTGCTCTTTCATATCCCATATGCAGAATCCTAATTTCCCTGCTTACTATTTCAAACAATGTGCTGTTCTGTGCATCACATAAGAGACCTTGAAATAGAGGCACTGGTCTAAGAAGATTTTAAGTCCTGTACATTTTTCCCTGTTTAGATCAAGAAATTTAGTCATGGAACGTATTGGCTTACGGAGTTTTCCTGGGGCTTTGGACATTGCTATTTGGGTTTCCTGTATACTTCCTATTTTGACTGTGTGTGTGTGTGTGTGTGTGTGTGTGTGTGAGAGAGAGAGAGAGAGAGAGAGAAGAGAGAGAGAGAAAGAAAGAGAGAGAGACAGAGAGAGAGTTGTGTGCAACTTGAATAGAGCTCCAAGCCAAGTTTTCCATAAAGAACAAATGCAAAGTATGTAACTCTCTGGAGAATGGAAGTCTGGATAAAGTGATCTCTCTGGTTTTCCAAACACATTTTATTCCTTTTATTTTGTTGAAAACTTTAACTTCCTAATAAATTACCTTTAATAAAAATTTTATATAAACTAGCTGCAGCATGGATGCTAAAAAAACAAAAATTCATCTGTATGGAATTATTTCTGGGAAGTCTATTAAAAAACAGGATGATAATGAGACTTAAATCCTAGGTTAATATGAATCTGCTTTCCTCTGTATCCAGCAGTCAGAACACTTCAAGTCAGGTATAGGCATCACAAAAGAATGATTAACATGGGTGGATTTCTTTTTTTTAGGATAAAAATGATTTTATTTTATTTTTCACCAGCTGAAAAGAGATACAAATGGTGTCTGTTCTTTTGCCATACATTTAGTTGGTATGTATATGTTCAGAGTGCTAATACTGATACTTTCATTTTATGCTCAAATTCTAATAGGCAAGTGTGGCATTGCTGTTCTCACTTATGTATGATGAGATTTGAGTTGTGGGGAGGTTGAAACCAAAAAACCCAAACTCACTGCCATTGAGTCGGATCTGACTCATAGCGACCCCTCCTTGGGTTTCCGAGGCAGTATCACTATGGAAGTAGATTGCCCAATCTTCCTTCTGAGAAGTG
>NW_006921772.1:6659442-6678511 GCF_000298275.1 Orycteropus afer afer | reverse complement strand
TTTTCACGCAAATTCTTCTGCTAGTTGGGGTTTAGTCCAAATCTGCATCCTTTCCTTCAAGGCTCAGGGGTCTAAGATTATCTTCTTTGTCTGTGTTAATTGGTTTCCCTTTTCTTTGTTGAAGAGGGTCTGTGCAATCCTTCTGCCTAGTCCGCCATCTTGCCCCGCCTCCTCTCAACTGTTTTTTAAAGTAGAGAACAATACTAGATATCACTATAAACATACGCTATTTGCCAGATAGTTTCATGTGTTTTTAATAAGTTTTGTGATGAGTATAAAATTTTTTAATCCAAATTCAGGATTCTTCCATTTTCTTTCTTCCTACTGTGAGTGAATCTCTATGTGCAAACCAGTGTGATGGCAAATTACAAAGTATGAACTGGATTTTGCTAGGAATGGAGGCATCACAATTAAATCATGCCCTACTTAGCAAAAATATGCAGTTGATTTTGCAGAGATGCAAAATAAGTATGCTTATAGTAGAAGACAAAACTCTCAGCCTTTTTTATTTGAATCAGCCGTTTGTATAGAAAATTGGGATTGATTTTAACATAATAGAAATTATTGATGTTTGTGGAGTTAATCTATATCAGTCTGAATTTACCACTGTTTAGAATTTAAGATGAAAGTTCCAATTTTCCCAAGCATATTTTTTTATCATTCAAAAACATTGATAAGGCATCTATTATTTGCCACCAACTCTGGGATACATGCTATTTTGATGTGAGTCAGTTTGAAACAACCTAAAAATAAATCATAAATTCCAAATTTTAAATTTAACTAGTAATCTATAAAACAGATAACCCCTTCTTATTAGGGATCCTTAATAGGGCCCCTAAGTTTGTCCCTATTTTTTCATTGATGATCTTTACACTTTCAGTTTTTACATTTAGGTCTTGCATTGCCTTCTGCTTCATCCAAGTTAGTATGTGTCTACCCTCTAGTTAGTGGGTTACCCTCCTTTCCTCTTCCACCCTTGGTAACTATCAAGGAATATTTCTTTTTATGTGTAAACCTTTTCTTGACTTTTTATAATGGTATGGTGGTCTGATACAATATTTGTCCTTTTGTCATTGACTAATTCCACTCAGCATAATGTCCTCTATTTGATCCATGTTATGTAATGTTTTGCAGATTCATCGTTGTTCTTTAGCATTGTATAGCATTCCATTGTGTATATGTACTATAGTTTGTTTATCCATTCATCAATTGATGGGTATTTAGGTTGTTTCCATCATTACACTATTGTGAATGATGCTGTGATGAACATGAGTGTGCATGTATCTCTTCATGTCACAGCTCTTACTTCTCTAGGGCATAAACCTAGTCAGTGGTATTGTTGAATCATATGGTATTTCTATCTCCAGCTTTTTAAGGAAGCACCATACCATTTTCCACAGTGGTTGCACCATTTTATAGTCCCACCAGTAGCGTATGAGGGTTCCAGGCTTCCCACATGCTCCCCAGCAGTTGTTTTCTTTTCCTTAACTTTGTTATTAATCCTGGGGTGATATGATATCTCACTATTGATTTATATCTCTTTTAATGGTTAATTATGACAAACATGTCTTCATATGTCTTCTTTGGCAAAGTGTCTGTTCATGTCCTCTGCTCAATTTTTAATTGGATTATTTGTCTTTCTGTTGTTGAGGTGTTGAAGTTTTCTATAAATTTTAGAGATTAGGCCCTTGTCTGATATGTCATTCCCAATTTTTTTTCACCAGTCTCTGGGTTCTCTTTTTACTATTTTGGTTAAATCTTTTGATGTTTGTAAGTGTCTAATTTTTAGGAGGTCCCAGTCAACTATTTTGTCTTCTGGTGTTTCTGCATTTTTTTTAACACTTTATAGTATATTTATGCCATGTATTAGGGCCCCTAAATTTGCCCCTATTTTTTCTTTGATGTTCCTAACACTTTTAGATTTTACATTTAGGTCTTAGATCCATTTTGAGTTCATTTTTGTATATGGTATGAGATATGAATTCTGTTTCATTTTTCTGCAAACAGATACCCAGTTTTAAAGCACCATTTGTTAAAGAGACTGTCTCTTCCCTATTTAATGAATTTTGGTCCTTTGTAAAAGATTATCTACCCTAGGTGGATGAATTTACTTTTGGGTTCTTGGTTCTGTTCCATTGGTCTATGTGTGTTGTTGAGTCAGTACTAGGCTGTTTTGACTTCCGTGATTATGTAGTGGGTTTTGAGATTAGGAAGTGTGTGAGGCCTATTTTTTCTTCTTTAGTAGTTTTTTACTTATTTGGTGTCTCTTTCCTTTCCATATAAAATTGGTGATTAGTGTTTCCATTTCTTTAAAGAATACTGATGGAATCTGAATTGGAATTGCTTTACATCTGGAGATTGCTTTGGGTAGAATTGACATTTTCAAGGTTAAGTCTTCCTATCCACGAGCATGGTATATTCTTCCATATATATAGGTCTCTATTGGTGTCTTTATGGGAGCTCTGGTAGCATAGTGGCTAAGGCACTTGACTGCTAACCAGAAGGCTGGCGGTTCAAACCCATCAGCCACTCCTCGGAAGAAAGGTTGGGCAATCCTACTTCCGTAGTGATACTGCCTTGGAAACCCAAGGAGGGGTCGCTATGAGTCAGGGCTGACTCGACGGCACATAACAACAACATTGGTGTCTTTGGTAGTGTTTTTTAGTTTTCTTTTTATAGGCCTTTTTTTTTATCTCTGGTTAGATTTATTCCTAAGTACTTCATTTTTTGCATGATTATTACTGTAAATGGCATTGTTTTCTTGATTTCTTTTTCAGTGTTCTCTTCGTTGGTGTTAAGGAATCCTACTAATTTTTGCACATTGATCTCATATCCTGCCACTATGCTGAATCTTTCATTTAGCTCCAATAATTTTCCTGCTGAGTCTCTGGAATTCTCTATGTATAGGATAGTACCATCTGCAAATAGAGATAGTTTTAATTCTCTGTTACCAATTTGAATGTCTTTTATGTTCCTTTCTTGTCTTATTGCTCTGTCTAGGGCTTCTAATACAATATTGAACAGGAGTGATGATAAAAGGAATCCTTGTCTAGTACCCATTCATAAAAGGAATGCTTTCAGTCTCTCTCCATTGAAGTTAATGTTGGCCATTGGTTTTCTGTGTATGCCCTTAATTATGTTGAGGAATTTCCTTTCCAGTTCTATTATTCCAGCATTTTTGTGAGGAATGGGTATTAGATTTTGTGAAATGGCTTTTCTGCATCAATTGATATGATCATGTAGTTCTTTTCCTTTGTTTTATTTATGTGGGGAATTATGTCAATTATTTTTCTAATGTTGAACCATCCTTGCATACTTGGTATGAATCCCATTTGGTTACGATATATTACTTTTTTGATATGTTGTTGGTCTATTGGCTAGGATTTTGTTGAAATTTTTTGTGTCTATGTTCATGAGGGAAATTGTTCTACATTTTTTTTTTTTAATGGTGTCCTTGCCTGGTGTTACTAGCAGAGTTATGCTTGCTTCATAAAATGAATTTGGGAGTATTCCCTTCTTTTCTGTATTCTGCAATAGTTTGAGTACGAATGGTGTCAGCTCTACTCTGAATGTTTGGTAGAATCCCCCAGTGAAGCCATCTGGGCAAGGACTTTGTTCTGTTGGTAGGTTTTTTTTTTTTTTTAATGACTTGATTTATTTCTTCCTTTGTTATGGGTATATTCAAATTTTCAACTTTAGTCTGTGTTAGTTTAGGTAGGTATTGTGTTTCTAGAAATATGTCCATATCTTTTAGGCTTTCAAATTTGTTGGAGTACAATTCTTCATGTTGTTGTTAGGTACAGTTGAGTAGTCTCTTACTCATAGTGACCAGTAGATATAAATCCATCTCATTGAGGGCCTTCCCCTCATTCATCAACCCTCCACCTTACCAAGCATGGCATCCTTCTCCAGGGAATGGTCTCTTCTGACAATATGACCAAAGTAGGTAAGACGAAGTTTGGTCATTCTCACTTCCAAATAGCATTCCAGCTGCATTTCCTCCAGGGCAGATTTGTTAGTTCTTTGAGCAGTCCACGGTACTTTCAGCATTCTTCACCAGCACCCCAACTCAAAAGCATTAGCTCTTCTTTGGTCTTCCTTATTCATTGTCCAGCTCTCATATGCATATGAGGTGATTGAAAATACCATGGCTTGTGTCAGGTGTACCCTAGTCCTCAAGAAGATATCTTTGCTCTTCAATACTTAAAAGAGGTCCTTTGCATTAGATTCGCCCAATGCTATATGCCATCTGATGCCTTGAGTGCTGGGTCCATTGGCATTAATTGTAGAACTGAGCAATGTAAAGTCTTTGACAACTCAATCTTTTCTCCATTTATTGTGATACTGCTTATAGGTCTAGTTGTGAGGATTTTTGTTTTCTTTATATTGAGATGTAGTCCATACTGCAGACTGTATTCTTCAATATTCTTCAGTAAGTGCTTCAAGTCATCATCACTTTCAGCAAGCAAAGTTGTGTTGTCAGTGTATCACAGGTTGTTAATGATTCTTCTTCCAATCCTGATGCCATGTTCTTCTTCATATAGTCCAGCTTCTTGGATTATTTGCTCAGCATACAGAAAGAGTAAGTATGGTAACAAGATACAACCCTGATGCACTCCTTTCTTCATTTTAAACCATGCAGTGTCCCCTTGTTCTATTTGAACAACAGCCTCCTGGTCTGTCTATGTACAGGTTCCTATGAGTACATTTAAGTGTTCTGGAATTCCCATTCTTCTCAATGTTATCCACAATTTGTAATGATCCAAACCAACAAATGCTTTTGCATAGTCAATAAAACACATGTAAACATCTTTCTGGTATACTTTGCTTTCAGCCAAGATCCATCTGACATCAGCAATGATATCCTTCATTCCACATCCTCTTCTGAATCCAGCTTACATTTCTGAAAGCTCTCTGGCAATATACTGCTGCAAGCATTTTTGAATTATCTTCAGTAAGATTTTACTTGCATGAGATATTAATGATATTGTTAATAATTTTCAAATTCTGTGGGATCACCTTTCTTTAGAATGGGTACAAATAGGGATCTCTTCCAGTCAGTTGGCAAGGTAGTTGTCTTCCAAATCTCTTGGCATAACCAAGTTCATGCCTCCAGTGCAGTATCTGTTTGTTGAAACATCTCAGTGGGTATTCCGTAAATTCCCGGAGCCTTGTTCTTTGCCAATTTCTTTAGTGCAGCTTCGACCTCTTCCTTCAATATCATTGGTTCTCGATCATATGCCACCTCCTGAAATGGATGAAGATCAACCAGTTCTTTTTGGTACAGTGACTCTGTGTTCCTTGCATCTTCCTTTGATGCTTCCTGCATCATTCAATATTTTTACAATAGAATCTTTCAATATTGCAATTTGAGGCTTAAATTTTTTCTTCAGTTCTTTCAGCTTGAGAAATGCTGAGTGTGTTCCTCCCTTTTGGTTTTCTAACTTCAGGTCTTTGCACACTTCATTATAGTAATTGACTTTGTCTTCTCTAGCTGCTCTTTGAAATCTTCTGTTCAGCTCTTTTATCTTGTCATTTCTTCCCTTTGCTTTAGGTACTCTCTGCTCAAGGGCAAGTTCCAGAGTCTCTTCTGACATCCATTTTGGTCTTTTTTCCTTTCTCGTCTTTTTAACGACCTCTTGCTTTCTTCATGTATGATGTTCTTGATGTCATCCCACAATTCTTCTGGTTTTCAGTTGTTGGTGTTCAATGTATCAAATCTATTCTTTAGATGGTCTCTAAATTCAGGAGGGATATATTCAAAATCATATTTTGGCTCTCTTGGACTTGTTTTAATTGTCTTGAACTTCAAGTTGAACTTGCATAGGAGCAGTTGGTGGTCTGTTCTACAATCATCTCCTGCCATTGTTTGCCTGAAGATAACGAGCTCTTCCATCGCCTCTTGCCACAGATGTAGTCAGTCTGATTCCTGTGTACTACATCTGCAAAGTCCATGTGTATAGCTGCCGTTTGTTTGTTGAAAAAGGTATTTGCAATGAATAAGTTATTGCTCTTACAAATTCTATTATGTGGTCTCCAGTGTCATTTCTGTCACTAAGGCCAAATTTTCCAACTATCAGTGATTTTTCTTTGTTTCCAACTTTTGCATTCCAGTCATCAGTGATAATTGAGACATCTTGATTGCATGTTTGGTCAATTTCAG
Source organism: Orycteropus afer afer (assembly GCF_000298275.1). NCBI lineage: Eukaryota > Metazoa > Chordata > Mammalia > Tubulidentata > Orycteropodidae > Orycteropus > Orycteropus afer. The sequence continues at coordinate 6,672,348 of NW_006921772.1, read as the reverse complement.
ACTGCAGAAGTTGATAAAAATCTTCAATTTCCTTATCTTTGGCTTTGGTGGTTGGTGCATAAATTTGAATAATAGTCATACTAAGTGGTCTTCCTCGTAGGTGTATGGATATTATCTTATGGCTGACAGCATTGTACTTTAGGACAGATCTTGAAACATCCTTTGTAATGATGAATGTCACACCATTCCTCTTCAAATGGTCATTCCCAGAATAATAGATCATAAGGTTATCTGATTCAAATGCCCAAAACTGGTCCATTTCAGTTCACTAATGCCTAGGATATCAACCTTTATGCGTTCCATTTCATTTTTGACAACTTCCAGTTTTCCTAGATTCATACTCATACAATTTATGTTCCAGTTATTAATGGATGTTTGCAGCTTTTTCTCCTCAGTTTGAATCATACCATGTCAGCAATGGAGGCCCTGAAAGCTTTACTTTATCCATATCATTACAATTGGTTCTTCTCTGATGAGGCAGCTCTTTCCCTGTTGTATTTTGAGTGCCTTCCAAACTTAGGGGATTGTTTTCCTGCACTGTATTGGACAATGTTTCCTGGCAATTCATTAAGTTGCCCAGTAATGTATCAGACAGTGTCTCTCTGCTATACATAAGTTTTTCCTTGGCCAATTCTTTGAGAAGTGGGTAGCGTCCTCCTTTTTCCTAGTCTGTCTCAGTCTGTAAGCTGTGTTGAAACCTGTGCACCATGTGCAACCCTGCTGGCATTTGAAACACCAGTGGCACAGCCTCAAGCCTCAAAGCAATGCACAAGCCACCACAGTACGATAAACTGACAGACAGGTTTCTCTCCTTTAGCTGTTAGAAACCTCTCCACCCTCCCCTTACCTGGATCCTGATGCTTGGTCATCCCCAGCTTTCCCTCTCCTTCCTGTCTCTTGGGTGGGGCCTGTCTCCCTCCCCTTACCTGCATCCTCCACTTGGTCATCCCCAGCTTTCCCCTAGCTTTCTTCATAGTGCCCTGTTATTATCCTTTTTATTCCAGTTGGTTCTGTTGCCCATTTCATTTCTTATTTGTGTTATTTGCATCTTCTCCTTATTTTCCTTTGTTAGGTTTGTCTATGGTTTGTAGATTTTATTAATCTTTTCAAAGAACCAATTTCTAGTCTTGTTGATTCTATCTTTTGCTTTTCTGTTTCATTTATTTCTATTCAAATCTTTATTATTTCTTTTCCTCTGGTGGCTGTAGGCTTATTTTGCTGTTCTTTTTCTAATTCTTAGCGGTTTAAGTTAAGATGTTGAGGTGGCTCTTTCCTGTTTTTTAATGTGTGCATTTATTGCTATAAATATTCCTCTGAGCACTGCTGTTGCTGTGTCCCAAAGATTTTGGTATGTTGTGTTTTCATGCTCATCCGACTCAAGGGATTTCTTAATTTCACTTTTTATTACTTCTATTATCCTCCTTGATCCTACTATTGATTTCTAATTTTATAACATTGTGGTCTGAGAAGATTTTTTGTAGTATTTTGATACTTTTAAATTTATTGAGGTTTACTTTGTGGCCAAACATATCTCTGAAGAGTTGCATGTGTGCTGGAAAAGAATGTATGTTGTACTTTTGTTGGGGGAAATGTTATATATATGTCTATAAGGTGAACTTGGTTGATTGTGATGTTTAGTTCTTCTGTGTCTTTGTTGAATTTCTTTCAAGTTGTTTTATCCTTTGTCCAAAAAGGTATATTAAAGTCTCCTACTATTATTGTTGAATTGCTTATTTCTTTTTCCAATCCTGTTGAAGTGTGAATTATGTATTTATTATGGATATGTTTTCTTATTTTGATTGACCCTAATGTCCTTCCTTGTCTCTTTTTCTGTTTTTGCTTTAAAGTCTATTTTACCAGAAATTAGTATTGCTAGTCCTGCTCTTTTATGATTGCTATTTGCTTGATATTTGTTTTTCCAAACTTTGATTTTTAGCCTATTTTTGTCCTTATGTCTAAGGTGTGTTTCATATGTACAGCACATTGGTGGATCATATTTAGTTATCTATTCTTCTACCCTCTGTCTCTGGTGCATTTAATCAACTTACATTCAGAATAATTATTGACAAGTATGAATTTATTGCTGTCATTTGTGTGTGTGTGTGGTGCTGCTGATTCTTTTTCCATTATAATTTTCTGTGCTGAGCTCATTTTGTTTACAGATTTTTAAAAAAATCTTCTCTTGTTTTGCTATTATTTTATTGTTTACTAAATATTTATGACTTCCCTCTTTTTTTTTTTTTTTGCTGAGAAGGTTTATTAATTTTCTTTGAGGTTACCCTGTAATTTATTATTTTCTTCGCAAGTTTTAAGCAGTCCATTGTATGGAACTTTTGGACTTGGAACTTTTAGACCCAGAAAATCAGTATGGCAAAGTGGTAAAGAATGCTGGTTCTGAATCAGACATTTCTAAGTTTGCGTTCCTAGACCTGCACTTAAAAGGGCTATTAGTTAGATTCTTTGGATCACAATTTCCTCATATATTAATTGGGGTAATGTAACTAATTCATGTGGTTTCTGTGAGGGTTAAATGAAAGCAAACCATAAAGCATTTAGCTCAGTAAAACACTAAGTAAAAGGGAGCTCTGGTGGTGTAGTGCCTAAAGTATTAGACTGCTAACCAGAAGGCTGGTGGTTCAAACCCCCTAGCCACTCGTTGGAAGGAAGATTGGGCAATCTACTTCTGTAGAGATATCGCCTTGGAAACCCAAGGAAGGGTTGCTATGAATCAACTCAACGGCAGTGAGTTTGGCTTTTAGGTAAAAGGCATATTTCCTCTTATAACACGAGTGTGTATAGGAATGCAGTCTGACCTTGTAGTGCTTCCCAGTTCATTTTTCTTCAGCTGCTTTTCCTTTCACTCCCTAGTTCAAATGAAATTACTTGGCAGTTCAATGTTCATTTAAGTCAATAAGCTTTTCCAGCACTTGCTTACAATGTCTGTATTCTTCAGATAGTAGATAAATGGCTAAAGAAGCTTTATTAAATAAAATACTACCCTCCCCCCAAAATTACTGACACACAGGGTTTGCATAAATCAACATAATACCCATTTCTATTATCAAGGAGCTTGCATACTGTTTCTCAATACCTTCAAAACTCATATAGAATGTCCTGATTTATTGTAAATATTGTTTACTATAATATTGTTTCTCAGAAGGAAGATGGGGCAATCTACTTCCGTAGTGATACTGCCTTGGGAACTCAAGGAAGGGTCGCTATGAGTTGGGTCTGACTTGATGGCACATAACAACAACAACATAATATTGTTTAATTCAATAGTAATAATCGGTTGTAAAGAATGCTTGCTTTGTGAGAGGCTTTGTGCTAAGTACTTCAGGGGGACTGTTTTATATAGTTCTCATAACCCTATTGCTTATTATATTCCCCAATTAATATGTGTAAAAACAGGCTTAAAGAGGTCAAGCAACACAGCCAGTAAGTGAGAGAGCTGGAATACAAAGCAGCACTCTTTAACTGAGGAGCCCTGGTTCTTAATGCTATAGAATATCAAAGCCTAAACATTACTGCTCAGGAAAGAGTGAACATAGCATACCTGACCCTTTGCTGGCTCCTGGGGGCTTGACTGTGGACTATTCCCTAAACTGATAAGGCCACACTATTAGTCTGCCTTGTGAAGCAATGTGATTTATGGTGAACACTTGCTTTGCTTCTGGGATCCCCCAGTGAAAATCTGGGGCTTTCAGTCTCTAACGAGTTTTACTGGGCAGAAACGCTGTGTATATGTTGCTGCATTTCACTGCTGAATGGGGTTGAGGGAGGGCAGCGAGGAGGATGTACTCTGTGTGGCCCCTTCAGGAGCTCACAAGAGGCCTACAGTTGATCTCTCCACACTCTGCCTGATGTATCTTTCCCCTTACGGAACTGGCTGTGCAGCCTTGCTGTGTTTCTGCAATAAATCATAGCCATGAGTAAACTGAATGCTGAGATCCACAAGTCCTTCTAGGCAAGCACCAAATGTGTGGATGGTTGTGGTACACAGGTGTTTACATAACTGTCTAGGGTATAAACTGTCCCTCAGTCAAGGAATTGCCTTTATATCATCTTCCTGTAACCTGAAAATGGTTGTAACCTTTCTAGGAGTTTCAGTTCCAACACCTCACCTTGGGTTAGTGTATGAAGTATAATGCATATTTGTAAAATATACATATACACATAGAACTGCTAGAATATATACCAAAATGTTCAGTGTTTATCTTCTTAAATAATAATCATCTTAAATAAGATTTTTGATGTTTAATTTTCTTTTTTGCATTTTCCAAACCCTCTATGATGTGTGTATATTACTCTTACAGTAAGATAAACTGACATTTAACAATCAGTATTCTAACGTTTTGAATATACCAGATGATCAAAACAAATTTGATTACATACACAAGACTAGAGGAGATGAATGATAAAGCGTAACAAATTGTATCTCTTATTTCTGGATCATAGACTTGTGAGAAACTTTTCTCACTTTCCACTTTCCTATTTTCACAATTTCTCTGATGAATAAACATTACTTCCATAATGAAAAAATCTTGTGTTGGTATTTATTATTTATTATGAAAGCTTGGAATCTTCTGAAGATTGAGAAGATTCATTAACTTTTTTTTCTTAATGATTACACAAACTGTTTGGAATGTACAGCATCTCTCTTCTGATCCATATTCAAAACCCATGACGTTGTTGCAAGCATTCCTTTTTAGTTAACAAGACATATTTTCTTTTAATTAATTACTAATGGCCATAAAACAGTCTCCTCCTAAGATGACTTTTTAAACATTCTCATGGTTTTAGAACAGAAAGAAGACAAATGATTCCTGTGAAAATAAAAATGCAACTAAAATTTTTCTAAAATTGAGCATTTTCTTTGCTTAGCCATTTGATATATTTGTTTTTATTTATTTTATGGTGCTATTTATTTAGAAGGAGAACCCCAAAGAAGAGAAAATTGAGGACCCAGGCAAAGCAACTAGCATAGTGCTTAGTGCATTAAAATAAGTTGCTTTGGAACCGATTCTGACTTGTGGTGCCCCCATTTATGTCAGGTTAGAACTGACATAAATGAACCCTATTTGAACTGTGCTCAATAGGGTTTTCTTTCTTTTTTTCTTTTTAACCCAAGTTAATATGTTAATATCTACACTTTAGTTTGTGGTTATTCTCCCAACATATTTATTTTTGGAAATAAGTTTTAAGTCCTGTGTCCAAGCACACATGGGCTGTTGAGAGTGGAAAGAGGTTAGGTGTGGAGCCCTGGGTACCATGGAGGAGGTGGCGAAGGATGTCCACACCACAGCACATGATAATTCAAGTGCTCTGTAATGCAACGTCTGAGGATTGGTTTTATTGACAAAGTATCACAATCATGTTATTTGATAAGCCCATAGCACTTCTGGTTTTTTTTTTTATTGTTGTTGAAGATATACTCTGCAAAATATACACCAATTCACTAATTTCTACGGGTGAAATTCAGTGACATTGATTATTCAAGTGTACAACCATTCTCACCCTCCATTCTGAATTGTTACTCTCCAATTAACATAAAATCACTGACCCCAAGCTCCAATCTAACCTTTCAAGTTGCCATTGTTAATATGATCCCATATAGATATTTCTTAAAAGAGCACAATGTTCAAGGAAGACATTATTCTTTACTAGTTAAGCTAAACTTTTGTTTGCTTTTAAGAAGACTTCAAAGGACATTTTTGGTTTAAGATTTAAAGTTTAAAGATTATCTCAGGGCAATAGTTTTGGGGATTTATACAATCTCAAGGGCTCCAGAAAGTTTGGAATCTGTGAATATTTAAAGTCCTATTCTGCATTTTACCCCCTACTGATCAAGATTCCTCTATAGAATCGTTGATCAGAACATTCAGTAATGGTAGCTAGGCACCATCCAGTTCTAGTCATATGGCAAAAGGGGGAATTGTTCATGGAGGCAATTAGCCACACATTCCATTTCATCCTCAAAGATGAACAGATCATTCCCTGGTCATAGTGATCATAGTCTAAGTGGAAGTGAGATGTGTGAATTTTGTTGTTGTTGTTATGTGCTGTGGAGTCAGACCCAACTCATAGTGACCCCTCCTTGGGTTTCTGCGGCAGTATCACTGCAGAAGTAGATTGCCCCATCTTCCTTCCAAGGAGTGGCTGGTGGATTTGAACCACCAGCCTTCTGGTTAGCAGTCAATTGCCTTAGCCACTATGCTACCAGAGCTCCCAGAGATGTGTGAATAGATAATTTCAATGTGGTAAGGACTAAGATAGAATCATTCTTAAAAACTCCAAACTAGGGGGTCGTGGAATGAATCCTCAATAAAGTGATGCTGGAACTGAGTTCTAGTCAAGTAAAGAAGATAAGAAGAAAGAAAGTTCTAAGCATAGGAAATACAGGTGGTCCCCAGGTGACAGATGTTTGACTTATGGACAGCTCCTACTTGCGCTTTATGTTAAGTAAGTCTGCCCTCACTTTGAAACAATTGAACCAACCTCTACTCATAACAAATTGTTGGATCACAATCAACTTCACTTGCATATATATGTAGCCTTTAAATCATTGAAGGTTTTAGACTTTTCTTGCATTAAAATAAGGCTAAATAGGAACTATATCCACCTGGTCCTTCTGTATAAATTCTTAAAGACATAGTTAGGAATGGATCTTGCTCATGCCCTGGGGACTACCAATAGGATAAACAAAAGCACCAAATTGTAAGAAAGCAGAGTATGCATAGAAAACTCTATCCTTAAAGCATAAAATTCTAAGGAAAATGTCTTAGCTATTTAGTGCTCCTATAACACTCCTCAGAAGGAAACTTGGGCAATCTACTTCCATAGTGATACTGCCTCGGAAACCCAAGGAGGGGTCACTATGAGTCGGGTCCAACTCGACGGGACATAACAACAATAACAACAGAACAGAAATACCACAAGTGGATGGCTTTCACAAAAAATTTTATTTTCTCCCCATTTAGGAGGCTAGAAGTTCAAATCAAAGCATTGTCTCTAGAGGAAGTCTTTCTTTCTATGTAAGATCTGAAGGACTGTCCTTGTCTTTTTGAGCTTCTGCTACTAGGTGATCTTCATGTGGCTTGGCATCTGTCTTCCCTCATATCTCTGCTCTGCTAACTTGTTTAAACTTTTATATCTCAAAAGAGATTGACTCAAGATACACCCTAAATTAAGCCTGACTCATCTATATAAATAACAAAGCCAACCCATTTCCAAATGGGATTATAACCACAGGCATGTTGTTGTTATTAGGTGCCCTGGAGTTGGCTCTGACTCGTAGTGACCCAATGTACAACAGAACAAAACACTGCCCAGTCTTTCACCACCCTCACTATCCTTGGGGCACTTGAGCCCATTGTTGTAGCCACTGGGTCAAGCCATCTCATTGAGGGTCATCTCCTTTTTACACTGACCCTCTACTTTGCCAAACATAATATCTTTCTCCAGGGACTGGTCCCTTTTGACAGTTTGACTAAAGTAGGTGAGACAAAGTCTGGCCATTCTTGTGTCTAAGGAACATTCCAGGTGCACTTCTTTCAGAACAGATTTGTTTGTTCCTCTGGCAGTCCATGGTGTTTTCAGAATTCTTCACCAACACCACAATTCAAAGACATCCACTCTTTGCTCTTCCTTGTTAATTGTCCAGATTTCACATGGATCTGATGTGATTGAAAATACCATGGCTTGGGTCAGGCATACCCTAGTCTTCAAAGTGACATCTTTGCTCCTTAACACTTTAAAGAGGTCCTTTTCAGCAGATTTGTCTTGTGCAGTGTGACATCTATTATCTTGATGGCTGCTTCCATGGGTGTCAATTGTGCATCCAAATAAAATGAAATCCCTGGCAATTTCCATCTTTTCTCCATTTATCCTGATGTTGCTTATTGGTCCATTTGTGAGGATTTTTGTTTTCTCTATGTTGAGGTATAATTCATATTGAAGACTGTAATCTTTGATCTTCATCAGTAAGTGCTTCAAGTTCTCTTCACTTTCAGCAAGGAAGGTTGTATTGTCTGCATATCACAGGTTGTTAATGAGTCTTCCTCCAATCCTCAGATTATTTGCTCAGCATTAAGATTGAATGGGTATGATGAAAGAATACAATCCTGATGCACACCCTACCTTATTTTAAACCATGCAGTGTCACCTTGTTCTGCTTTATCAGTAACCTTTTGGTCTATCTAGAGGTTCTTCAAGAGCACAATTAAGTGTTCTGGAATTCCCACTCTTCACAATGTTATCCATAATTTGTTATGGTCCACACAGTCAAATGCCTTTGCATGGTAAATAAAACACAAGTAAACATCTTTCCAGTATTCTTTGTTTTCAGCCAAGATACATCTGACATCAACAATGATATCTCTCAATCCATGTCCCTTGTGAATCTAGCTTGAATTTCTGGAAGCTCCCAGTCAATATACTGCTGCAACCATTTTTGAATTATCTTCAGCAAAATTTTACTTACATGTGATATTAATGATATTGTTCAATAATTTCCACATTGTGTGGAATCACCTTTCTTTGGAATATATATCAAAATGCTTCACCAAAAGAATAAAAAGAGAACCTATAGACTGGGAAATTTTTTTTTGGCAATGATAGACCATGTAAGAGACTAATCTCTAAAACTTATAGAAAACTTCAATATCTCAAGAAACAATCTAATTAAAACATAGGCAAAGGATATGAACAGACACTTCACCAAAGGTGACATTGAGATGGCTAACAAACATGTGAAGAAATGCTCTTGATTATGAGCTATGAGAAAGATGAAAATCAAAACAAAAATGAGATATCATGTCATCCAGCAAAGTCAAGAAACAAAAAACAATTTCTGGCAAGGGTGTGGAGAGACTGAACCCTCATACACTGTTATGTGACTGTAAAATTGTGCAACTACTGTAGAAAACAATATGGTGCTTCTTAAGAATTTGGAAATTGAAATACCATATGCTCCATTAACCCATTACTAGGCATGTATCATGGAAAAATACGAATCATGACACAAACAGATATACGTACACCTGTGTTTATCACAGCATTATTCACAATAACAAAAAGATGGAAACAACCTAAGTGCCAATCAAAGGAAGAATGGATAAACAAGCACATAATGTGATAGCATGCAACATTAAACAATAGTGATGCATCTGTGAAACTCCTCATAACATGGTGTTTTTGTTACCCAGTGCCACTCTGACAAGAATGTACCACAAATGGGATGGCTTGATGAAACAGGAGTTTATTCTCCTACAGTTCAGAGGCTTTAAATCTTAGTTCAAAGTGTCAGGCTCTAGGAACTGGGTGAAAGACCCTCAGCCTTGGGCTTCAGCTCTGCCTCCTGCTCCCAGCCCACTGAAGCTGGAGGCTTTTTTTCACTCAGCTGCTGGCTGCTGAGGCCGACAACCCCAAGGTTGACAAGTAATAAGGCACAGTCCTGATATTATCAAACCACATGGCAGGCTGTTAATTCAAGCCTATTAAAAGTCCCAAGATTGGCAGGGCATGGCAGGCTGTTGAACAATGACTCAGCTACATGCAGGATTCAAGTGTGTCATAAGCTAGAGACCATTCCCCAAGACTTCTCTTTATATACGGAAGCAGACCACATCCCTAAGGCAGCTACTCAGCTGCTCACAGTAGATTCCACCATGGAGCTGATTAGCAGTCTCATGGGGAATACTACATCCAGCTTCTCAGCCATTCAACCAGGCCTAGCCAAGTTGACACACAAACTTAACCACCACAATTCCACCCTTTGTCAACTTGGCACCTGCACAGAACTTCAATGGATGGCATCTGTGCAGATCCCCTTCACTGGGTGGCTATAATCCCCTAGTTCCTGAGTGACGACCTCACCCACTTAGCCTGGTGGGCCCCATTCCTCTACCTCTTGGGCATGGCAGCCCTACCCCCTTTCTCTGGGGCAGCGGCTATGGCTCCATCCCACTGGTAGACATGAACGAGCAGCCCTACACTCCAGAACCAAGTTGGTGAAGGTCTAACTCTTTGAAACCTAGGGGGCTATGGTGGTTCTGCCCCCAGTGGCCATGGTCCTCCCTTTGAGGCTGAGGCAACTCTGCTTCCTGGTCTCTCCACTTCTGCCAATTAATGCCAAAGGCAACCCGCTCTGCCAGAAATCTTCCTACCCCAAAGCACTCAGCTTTCTTGTTTTGTGGGCCAGTCAACCTGCTACTCCATTTTACATTGATCTCTTCTACCAGTTAATGCCCGAAGGCAACCCACTCTGGCAGGAAGCTGCCTGTACAATGGTATCCAGCTTTCTCCTCTGAGGGCTGGTAAGGCTGTAGCAGTATCATGCTGGTCTCTTGGCTCTGATACTGCTGTCTCTCATGCTGGTCTCTTGGCTCTGCTGCTGCCATCTCTCATGCCACATGCCAGGGTCTTTCTGCCAGGGTCTCTCTGCCAGGGTCTTGGGTCAAGGATGCACTTCACTCCTGTTTCCACATTTTATGTATTTATCAGAGCAGAACCCCATTCTTGGTATTCTGTTTTGGTTATCTAGTGCCACGCTGACAAGAATATACCACAAATGGGATGGCTTGAAGAAACAGGAGTTTATTCTCTCACAGTTCAGGAGTCTAGAAATCTGAGTCCAAAGTGCCAGGCTCTAGGGGCTGGGTGAAAGCCCTTCAATCTTGGGCTTCATCTCTGTCTCCTGCTTCCGGCCCATGGAAGCTGGAGGCTTCTTTTCACTCAGCTGGTGGCTGCTGAGGCTGCCAAGCCCAAGGTCGACAAGTTAAAAGGCACAGTCCCGATATTACCAAACCACATGGAAGGCCATTAATTCAAGTCCATTGTAAGTCCCAAGGTCGGCACAGCATGGCAGGCTGCTGAACAACAACTTGACTACATACAGGTTTCAAGCATGCCAAAAGCTGGAGACAATTCCTCAAGGCTTCTCCTTATATACAGGAAGCAGACCATATCCCTAAAGCAACTACTCAGTTTCTCACAGTAGATTCCACCATGGAGTTGATCACCAGTCTTATCATGGGGAATACATCCAGCTGCCCAGCCACTCAACCAGACCCAGCCAAGTTGACACAGGAACTTTAACTACCACACATGGATAAACTTAGAAGATATTATGCTGAAATTAACCAATCACAAAAGGACAAATATTGTACAAGACAATACTGTAAAAATTTAAGGTTTATGCACAGAAGCAGTCATTCTTTGAAGGTTACCAAGGGTGAGAGGGGAAGGCAGGGCAAATCACTAACTAGATAGTAGATGTGCATTAATTTAAGTGAATGGAAAGACAATGTACAATATGGCAGAGGTCAGTACAATGATTAAGGAGTGGAAGGAGCACAAGAGTTAAAGGCAACAAAGGTGAATACTGCTACATACACAATCTTGCAATAATAGTAATAACAATAATCTACAAGTGGATGCATAGACAGATGCTCAAGCTGAACAGGGATGGAAAGGCAAGGGGGACCACAACTACAACTATATATAGGTTTGACAGAGGATATCTCTACCTATGTAGTTATATGTGTTGCAAATATAGCCATATATGTAGTAGAGCATATGGGGGGAAAAGTTATTAGTCATGACCAAATACCTTTAGGAAGGAGCCACTGGATCTGGAGGCTCAGGACCATAGTGTTGGGGGACATCAAGGTCATTTGGTACAATATGGTCCACAAAGACAATAGTGGACATCCTACTTTGGTGAGTAAGGAGCTCTTGTGGTGCAATGCCTAAGGCATTTGACTGCTAACCAGAAGGTTGGTGGTTTAAAACCTACCAGCCACTCAGGGGAAGGAAGACGTGGCAATCTACTTCCATAAAGATTTACTGCCTCAGAAACCCAATGAGTGTTGCTATGAGTTGGAATTGACTCGAATGCAGTGGGTTTGTGTTGTAGTTAATGTTGTGTGTCAACTTGGTTGTGCCTGCTTGAGTGGCTGGGCAGCTGGATGTAGTGTTCCCCATGAAGAGACTGGCAATCAACTCCATGGTGGAATTTACTATGAGCAGCTGAGTGCCTTAGGGATGTGGTCTGCTTCCTGTATATAAGGAGAAGCCTTGGGGAATTGTCTCTAACTTATGGCACACTTGACCCATGCATGCAGCTGTGTCATTGTTCAGCAGCCTGCCATGCTCTACCAACCTTGGAACTTTCAGTGCACTTGAATTAGTGGCCTGCTGTTTGGTAACATTGGGACTGTGCCTTTTTACTTGTTAACCTTGGGCTTGTCAGTCTCACCAGCCAGCAACTGTCTGAGAGAAGAGATGCTTCTAGCTTCAGTGGTCCAGAAGCAGGAGGCAGAGCTGAAGCCCAAGGTTGAGGGGCTTTGACCCATCCCCTAGAGCCTGGCACTTTGAGCTTGGACTTCTAGCCTCCTGAACTGTAAGAGAATAAACTCCTGTTTGTTCAAGCCATCCCATTTGTGGTATATTCTTGTCAGAGTGGCACTAGGTAACTGGAATGGTTTTTTTGTTTTCCACTTTGTTGAGTAGTGACTGGGTCTTAAAAGTTTGTGAGCTGCCATTTAAAGTGTATCTATTGGTTTCTTCCCATCCAGAGTGAAGAAGTGTGAAGAAAATCAAATGGACTAAAGGACCATGTGAATCCCTACCTCCAAGACTCTGAGACCAGAAGAACTATTGTGCCTGGCTACCACTGCTGACCACTCTGTGAGGGATCACAATAGGAGGTCCTTGATAAAGTGGGAAAAAATGGAACAAAATTCAAAATCACAAGAGACCAGGCTTACTGGTCTGAAGAACTCTGACAGAACTCCCAACATTATGACCTTGTGAGTTTGAGAACTCTAATAGCCTCCAGGAAAATCTTTAACCAGAAACCTTTTAGTGTCAGCATTACAAACAGAACTTTTAGACTCCTTAGGG
>NW_006921772.1:6652014-6659107 GCF_000298275.1 Orycteropus afer afer | reverse complement strand
CAAAGACCCTAACTTAAGTTAGCTAATAAACTGTCCTATTGCATTTGCATTGTCGTGGGTTGGCATATTCTTCTCTTCCGAGCATCTCCTTTACAGCCTGGGTACTACAACCTTACACACCATTAAGTTGGGAAATTAACCCCTGTGGCTTAACTTTCAGGCAAATGATAGACCAGGTTATAAGATGAATAGTGATACCAGGAGGGTATGAATTCATTAAACAATCAACCATGTGAGATCAATAGGGCACCAAGTACTCAGGGATAAATCTAGGAAGGCAGGAGGGGATGGGAAGGAAGGACGAATAGAAGTAATGGGTGTGGGGAGAAGTGGGAAGAGTGCTGTTGCATTGTGGTGATTGCAGTGAATGTCACAAAACAGAATATGTGTGGATTGTTGAATGGGAAACCAATTTGCTCTGTAAACTTTTACCTGAATCACAATAAAACATAAAAAAATAAAAAAAAATAAGTGCACATTACTCAAGGAAGAAACATTCTTAGTTAAGGTAAGCTATAGTTTAGTTTTTAAGAAGGCTTCAGGGATAAAGGTTTAAAGATTAACTCAGAACAGTCGTGTCAATCTCTCCAGAAAGTCTGAAATCTATGAAAACTTGATATTGTATTCTGCATTTTCTCCCTTACTAACCAGAATTCTTTCTGTAGAATCTTAGATGACAATGTTGAGTAATGGTAGTTGGGCATTATTTTCTGGTCTCATGTCAAAGGCGGTAGTTGTTCATGGAGGCAACTAGCCACAGATTCCCTATCCTCCTCCTATTGCTGTCTTTTTTTCTTCCTCTGCTGTTCCAGGTGAAGAGGCCAATTGTGCCTTGGATGGTGGTTTGCAAGCTTTTAAGACCCCAGGCCTACTCATCAAACTGGGAGGTAGAACGGAGGCACTAAACATGTTATTAGGCCAATTAACTGGTAGGTGCAATGAAACTATGACTGTAAACCTCCAAACCAAGGAACCAAATCCCATCAGGTGTTTGGTTGTACATAAGCAGACTCAGCAGTTACTCTTCTTTATTTTGTTGCTGTAGTTAAAGTATATATCACACATTTTCCAATTCAGCTTTTTACAGTTATACAACTTGGTGACATCAGTTACACCAAAGAGCTGTACAACACTTACCATTAATCATTGTGAATTTTTCATCACTATACTCAATGCTCCATAAGGAATAACTCTCCCTTTTCCCCTCTGTCCAACCCCTGGTAACAAATAATAAACTTTGGTCCCTATATATTTGCCTATTTTTGTCTTTTTATGCAAGTGAAATCATTCCATATTTGTCCTTTAACAATTGACTTATTTCACTCAGTATAACGTCTTCATGCTCCATCTATGTTTTAGCATATATCAGGACTTCATTTCTTGTTTTGGCTGAGTAGCATTCCATTGTATGTAAGTAGTGCATTTTACTTATCCATTGCTCAGTTGATGGGCATTTAGATTGTTTCCACTGTTTGGCTATTGTGAATAGTGCTACAGCGAACACTGGTGTGTATATGTCTTTTCGTATTGCTGCTTTCAAGATCAGCACTTTAACTTTTTAATAAGCTACTTTTAGTTTGCAGAGTTCTGTAACAGACACAATGTCAAGGAATATTTATTCTAATAAATATTTCTTTTCCAATGTGAAGAAGCTGAGGCCTAAAGGACTAGAAGATTTTTTTTTCAAGAGTCATAAAAGAGTGGCCAAATCAGGCTACAATCCCTTTTGCCTGAGTTCTAAGTCAGTGTTTGAATGGCTATGTCTATTTATGTTTAAAGTGTCACTCTGCACTCACAAGATGCCAAGTTCTGGTTTAGCTACCTCTTGTATGCTTTATAGACCCAGTACAGCAAAGTAATTCTTTTATTTGCTGACAGAAGTTCATCTCTCTTGGGAGTTGCTCAAAGAAATTAGGTTTGTCAAGCCATCTGGACTAACTTCACTCTTTTTTTTTGCTAGAGGCTACAAAGAATAGTTGATACTAGGCTTCAAGCCTGAAAATGCTGAAGCTGGCCTCTTGGGTAAATAGGGATAGAAAGTGAATCTAAGAAATAATGAATTGATTTTAGAGAAGTAACTAAATAATTGGTTGGGCATCTGCTCCATAATATGAGTTGTTGGAGTCAAGCTTAGTAAGCGTCTTTCCTGTGAAGTCCAGTTGTTCCTAATAGTCCTAAGTTCAGCTTTACAGAGGTTCTATTTGCAAACTTTTTTTTTTTTTTTTTTTTTTGCACAGTATAAGCTGCCAATACCCAAACTATTGATGATGTTTCAGGGATGAATAAAAACCTCTGTAGTGGGATTAGTGGTAAATGATTTTTAATGTTTTTCAAATTATGATTGAATCAGAAAATCATTATATGATTTATTCTGTTGAATAAATATTAAATGAATTACACTAAATCTGTCTGCATGTTTCTTGAAACCTGAGATTCCATTTCAAACACATTTCCTAGTTTTTCTTTATTCTGGATGTAGGGACTTACTTGGCAGATTCTCTTGAACTGAGCTCTCTTTCCCATTTCACCTTCTTTTTGCTTCAGATTTGTTAAGCTATTTAAATATTCAAAATACACTTTGAACATAGATTCTTTAGTTTCTAAATGAAGCCCTGGTAACCAAACACCATGAGGGAATGAGTCACTTAGCTTGGGGGCTTAGGACCACAGTCTCAGGGAGGGGGGAGCTAAGTTAATTGACATAACATAGTTCACAAAGACAGTGTTCTACATCCTGCTGTGGTGAGGAGTGCCTATGGTCTTAAATGCTAGCAAAAGGGCATCTAAGATGCAAGTATTGGTCCTCCTTGTCTGGAGTAAAGAAGAGTGAAGAAAATCAAAGACTCAAGGAAACAATTAGTCCAAAGGACTAATGGGCCACAAGAACCAGTCTCTACAACCTGAGACCAGAACTAGATACTGCCCAGGTACCACTACCGACTGCTCTAATCAGAACCACAGTAGGTCCTGGATAGAATGGGAGAAAAATATGGAACAAAATTCAAAATCATAAAAAGACCAGACTTATTGTGCTGATAAAGACTGGTATAACCCTTGAGATTGTGCCCTTAGTCACTCTTCAAACCTGGAACTGAACCCATCCCATGGGGAGCACCTTTCAGTCAAACAACAGACAGGCCTGTAAAGAGAAAAATAACACTGGGTGAGGAATGTACTTCTCAGAACGATTAACCATATGGAGCATTTGCCCTAAAACAAAGTTTAGAATGCAGGAAGGGCAGGAGAGACGGTTAGAAGTGGGAAGAATGTTGTGTACATTGAAGGAATTGCAACGAATGGTATGATACAAAATGTGTATAAATTGCTGAGTGGAATATTAATTTTCTGTGTAAACTGCCACCTAAACTACAATAAAAATAAAAACAAAACAAATTCTGTAGCTCACAATGTTTTGATTTCATTGTGTACAGTGTTGCCATGAGTGGAGGGCTAACTCAATGGCAGTTAACAGACAACTAACAAAAACAAAAACAAAGAGAATCTTGGGGTTCAAAAAAAAAAAGTTATATGAGACTTTTGGGAGTTCACAATTAAGTTAGAGGTCAGTGTGAAGGAAAAAGGAAAGACCCTTTAGTGGGTCATTGACTATGCTTTATCTTATATATATGTAAGTTTAGTCATATATAAATGTATTTGATACCTGGCGGGAAATTGGAGCTTGAGTGGTATAGTAGTTAACACATTCAACTGCTAATCAAAAGAATACACCAGCTGCTCTCTGGGAGAAAGATGAGTCAGTCTCATCCCTAAAGATTTACAGCCTTGGAAGCCCCAGTGGGAGAGGTCTGCTCTGTCCTAACAGGTCACTTTGAATAGGAATCAACTTGAAGACAGTGGATGGGGAGAAAATTATGTCCTCGAATGTTCACCATAAAATTAATTAATAAAATGTCTGGGTTGTAGATTAGATGCTATTTTACCAGAGATGATACTAAGTGGGTACTGTTATGAGGCTTAACTTGGTTTGCATTTTGAAAGTCAGGTGTTTTCCAAGGCCCTATACTGTAGGCTGTATACCTGGCCTCCCACAAGCTGGGAGGCTTGTCCTGTTAGCAGTTGCACAGAAGTCTGTGTGCATGCTCACCTCCTGTTTTTATGAAATCAGGCCTGGACGCTTAAGAAACGATCTGTTCTTCCCTTGGCCAAGATTCAGTTTGGTGCTGGCTTATGTGGTTGAGGTATGACATCATAAGACTATCTTTGTTTCTTTGAATTTTCTAAGTTTTTATAAGAATGTATACATTCAGGTGAACAACAAACAAGTTGCTGTAGAGTTGCTTCTGATTCATAATGACCCCATGTGTGTCACAGTAGAACTGTGCTACATAGGGTTTTCAATTTTTTTGGAAGTAGATAGCCAGATGTTTCTTTTGAGGCACTTCTAGGTACACTCAAACCTTCAACTTTTCTAATAGCAATTGTGTGTGTTAACCATTTGCATCACCCAGGAACTTGAGGTGAATAATAGAACCATAAAAGAACTAAAAATGAATGTCTTGAGGTCACCTACCTTATACCTTTTATTCATCACTGCTCTCTAGGCTCCCTCATTTATAATGAAGTAATTGATAGTGGTGCCATCCAATGATAACTTTTAATTTCTAATTTGACACGTATTTTCTCGAAGTACTAGAAAGTAGTAAGCATGTCAAATTTCTCAGGACTTTAAAATAACCCAACTCTTTTTCAATCCACATGCAACTAATATTTCTTGGAAATGCAATGGCCAAGTTTTGAGGCACTATATTATTCCATTACATTAATCAGTTTTCCACTGATGACAACATTTCTTGTGGCAAAGAGTCAAGAAGTCTCCTAGGGTGGTGAGGTAGGATTTTCCAAGGTTCCTTTTAGACATATTCCATAATGTTGGCTTTCTTCCTTATAAATTATAGAAATTGATGCTAATTCTAGTATATTGCATGTGAGAAATAGGGAGAGAGACTGATTTTAAATTTTAAAATACTTTTGACTGAATACTAAGCTACTCAAATATTATTTAGAATTGTTCTTGACATTTATGGCATTTTGGCTCCTGACTCAATTTGGTTCCATAGAAGTTAATAGCTCTGGGGTCAAGTTGTTTCATCTCAACCATGGTCTGAGGCTTTTAATACAATTTAACAACTTTTATAAAAAATATACCACAATAATCACAATGGGCAGTGAGGGCCTTGGGTAGAAGATATGCCTTTATTTAGTCATTCTGACTAAGTCAGGATGAGTGCCAGCACTACAATTTCAAAGATTGGGTATGGATTTCAGGCAAAATAGACACTACCTGTTCTGGCAGACCAAAGGAGAATCAGGGTCTTTAAGTGAATAATGGATCCTACTTTCATCTTCAAAGGGTGTCCTTAAGAACAGGACAGGTACAATCTACAATTTGCATATAAAATTTTAAGGTAAAACTAAGAATTTCATTTTTATTTTATTGTCTGAAAAAATGATGTTGAGGGTTCTCAATATTAATTAGTGGCTAGCCAAATAATAAGGAAACCTGGTGGCACAGTGGTTAAAGCACTTGGCTGCTAACTGAAAGGTCAGTGATTCAAACCCACCAGCTGCTCCATGGGAGAAAGATGTGGCAGTCTGCTTCCCTAAAGATATATAGCCTTAGAATTCTATGGGACAATTCTACCCTATCCTACAGCATCAGTATGAGTCAGAATCGACTTGATGGCAATGTTTTTTCTTTTGTTTTGTTTTTAGCCAAAAATAATGACTTAACCATGATAGTTTTCAGTGGCTAATTTTCATATGTAGATTGCCGGGCCCTTCTTAGTCTGTGTTGGTGAAGAGTATTGAGTATGTTGTGTCCTGCCAAATATCAGTCTTGGAGGAGGTGCACCAGAACGCTCCTTAAAAGTGAGGATAGAGAGACTTCATTTTCATTACGTTGGACAGGTCATCAAGAAAGACATCATGTTTGGTAAAGTAGAGGGTCAATGACAATAAGGGAAAGCTTCCATGAGATGGATTGACATGGAAGCTGCAACAATGGGGTCAAATATAGAAATAATTGTGAGGATGGCACAGGACTGGGCAATGTTTTATGCTATTATACATAGGGTCTCCATGAATAGGAGCCAACTAGAGAGTAACTAACAACAATAACAACAACAACAAACTGTGATAGACCATCATACTGTCATACTGTGGTGGCTTACATGTTGCTGTGATGCTGGTAGCTATGTCATTGATATTTCAAATACCAGCAGGGTCAACCATGGTGGACAGATTTTAGTAGACCATCCAGACTAAGATAGACTAAGAAGAAAGGCCTGGCAATTTATTTCTGAAAATTAGCCAAGGAAAACCTTCTGGATAGCAACAGAACACCGTCTGACTCACTGGCTTTGGACACACCATTAAGAGGAATCAATCATCAGAAGAGGATATCATGTTTGACAAAGTAGGGGGCCAATGAGGACATGGGATACCACCCTCAATGAGATGGATTGGCACAGTGGCTACAAAAATGGACTCAAATATACTGGTGATTGTGAGGATGATGCAGGACAAGGAAACATTTCATTGTGTCGTACATAAGGTCATCGTGAGTCGAGTCTACTTGACAGTAGCTAACAACAACATTCATGACAGAAGCTTATTTCTCTTCAAGGCCATAGTCAGGAGATCGAATGGTCAGTAGTCTCCATGAGGTCACCTAGAGACTAGGCTCTGTCCATTATTTTGCTTTTCTTCCCTGTTGTGGTTCTCATCTTTATAATAAATGATGGAGCTCTAGGTTTTATACCCTCAGGCTAAGCAGCAGGATGAGGAAGGATGAAATGACATGGCCTCTCCCATTAAAGACAAGTTAAGAAGGAATAAACATTACCCAGGAGCTCTGGTGGTGTAGTGCCTAAGGTATACTGCTCACCTAAAGGCTGGTAGTTCAAACCCACCAGCCACTTCTCCGAAGGAAGGTTGGGCAATCTACTTCTGCAGTGATATGGCCTTGGAAACCCAAGGAGGGGTCGCCATGAGTCGGATCCGACTCAACCCCAGTGCATTTGGTTTTTTTTTTTTTTTTTTTTATTAGGATTTGGGTGAAGATTTACAGAGT
>NW_006921772.1:6626075-6644539 GCF_000298275.1 Orycteropus afer afer | reverse complement strand
AACACAGGCGTAGCTTCGGAATGAGAGAGGCAACAACTTGGTTTTGTTTTTTAAACATTGGTTTTAAAACATTTTTTTTTTTTTTTAAGCTATAATACAGCTACATGGCTACACCTAGCAGAACAGGATGCTGGGAAATTTAGTTTTTATTCTCGGTAGTCAGGTGCTAAGGAGAAATCAATGGTTCCACTCCTATAAGGGGGTGTCCTTTGGTGGTGCAAAAGGTTAAGTGCTTGAGTACTAACCAAAATGTTGGTGGTTTAAGTCCAGACAAAGAAGCCTCAGAAGAAGGGAGATCTACTTCTGAAAAACTCAGCCATTTAAAATGGTATGGAGCACTGTTCTACTCTGACACACACAGGGTTGGCATGAGTTAGAAAAGACCCAGTGTCAACTTGTTTATCCCTATGAAGACAAAGAAGGAGTGGATCTAGAAATTAGCAGTGTAACTGATATCATCTGATGGTTACAAGCACCATGGGAACTTTCAAAATACAGAATATTGGACCTCATCCCTGGTATGTGTGATTCAGTAGATCTGGTAGGTCTGGTTTGGGCTCACTGGACAAATTATTCTCAAGCTATATGTCAATAATAAGGCAAATCACCAGAAAGTAACATTCCAGTAGAATTCCCTTTGCTGAAAATCTATTTAATATTATACTCTAAGCTTTCAAAGGAAGAGATGTCATAAATAGCTATATGTGAAACATCTTGGCACTGTTTTGTTCGTAGAGCTTTTGTCAATGAAATTATATGTTATATTGTTCAGTCCTTCTGAGGTAAAGATCCTTGTGACGAATTTTTGTCAGCATTCAGACCCGAGTAAATACATGTGCATTTCATTCTTCTAAAAAGTTATTCAGCTTTGTTAGAGAGTTCTACCCAAGTAATCCACTAAAATTTTTCTTCTGTTTTAGCTGTAGAAAGAATAAAACTTTGTTTAGCTTTAGATGTTGTAGCTTTCCTTAGTATTTGTGCAGATAATTTTGTCTGTCCTGTTAGCCTTAAACATATCCTATGTTATTGATTTTTGGTGTTTCCTCTTCTGTGCATCTTTTGTGGGTTTTCTAAAACTGATATAGGTTTAGATGGAATATTAAAATAATAAAAACAGGAGACTATACATTGCAAATAGTGACAGATAATATTTATTGAGAGTTTATATGAAGCATTGTGCTGAGTGTTTTATAACATTACCACATTTAATTCTTACAACCAATTTGTATATTCTAAATAAATGCTGGGATCCAAAGTGGTCTAGTTTCTCTCCAATAATCCTTAAAGAAACATAGCCCAGGCAACAAATGTAATTAATGGCAAGACCCAACATTTACTTGTATCCTTCAAAGATGAATATTAACAGGGATACAGTTAATAAAACACAACGGAAATTCTCTAAATTTTGTTTTTTCTTCAATTTTCTTGCATTCTTTAGTAGTCAGTAGTTGCCAAGTTTCCAATACTCTTTCTGACATCCACTCAAGTGTACCGCTCCCCCCACCGCCTCTTTCCTTTTCTCATTCCTTTGTAACATGTTGTGTCATTTCCTTGCAGGAGAGGACAGGACTTCCACTCCCACTTACTGTTGACTAAGCAATGGCACTCTAGGATGGCTGGAGACTAGGCAAGTCTATGCTCCTGGTTCTTCCTACTTACACAGAGGGAATTTTTGTAGAATGCTTTGAACACATTTTCTCTCAATACTCTCTCTACCTCATTACATTTTTGTGGTAATTACAATTATCCTCATTTTTTTATGAGAAGACAAAGAGATTTTGTAAAATTAAGCACCTTCTCCAAAGTCACCCTCTAAGAGTCAAGAGTTTGAAGTCCAAGGAGTGCAAATTCAAAGCCTATGAACTTAGACATTATCTTCTTTCATTGCATCTCACAATACTGGGATGATGATACAGTTATTATTTTTTCCCATAGTTTGAAAGCATTTACAATGTCATCTTCTGAAACACTATTACTTCTGTCATATTATTTATTACATTTCATTTTAATTACTTTTTATTTTTATTTGTTCCCATTTTCCATTCCACTTAGTGTAAGTCAGTGAGATAAGTTTGGGTTTGTACACTCGTAAATTCTCACCACTAGATGCAGTATTTTGTATCAAATGGACACAAAAACACACTGAGTTGATGGCTGGATGGAAGAGGAAAAGAGTTTGCTGTATTTCCCTGTTGTTGTTAGGTACCATCGAATCAGCTCTGACATAGTGACCCTATGTACAACAGAAAAAAACACTGCCTGTTCTCGGGCCAGCCTCACAATCCTTGCTACACCTGCACCCGTTGTTCCAGTTACTGTATGAATCCATGTTGTTTAGGGCCTTTCTCTTTTTCATTGACCCTCCACTTTACCAAGCATGATATCACGCTCCAGAGAATGCTCCCTTCTGACAACATGACCAAAGTAGGTTAGAAGAAGTCTGGTCACTCTTGTTTCGAAGGAGATTTCAGCTGTGCTTCTTCCAGGACAGATTGTTCATTCTTCTGGCTGTACATGGTACTTGCAGTATCCTTTGCCAACACCACAACTCAAAAGCATCAACTCTTTTTTCTTCTACATTCATTGTCCAGCTGTCACATGCAAATGAAGAGATTGGAAATACCATGGCTTGGGTTAGGCACATCTTAGTCTTCAAAGAGACATTTTTGCTCTTCAGCACTTTAAAGAGGTCTTTTGCAGCAGATTTTCCCAGTGCAATAGGTCATGTGATGTCTTGACTGCTGCTTACATTGCTGTTGATTGAGGAACCAAGTAATATGAACTCTTTGACAACTTCAATCTTTTCTACATTTATCATGATGTTGTTTATTGGTCCCCTTGTGAAAATTTTTGTTTTCTTTATGTTGAGATGTAATCCATACTGCAAACTGTAGTCTTCATCAGTAAGTGCTTCAAGTCATCCTTGCTTTCAGCAAGCAAGGTTGTGTCATCTGCATATTACAGGTTGTTAATGAGTCTTCTCCAATCCTGATGCCACATTCTTCTTCATATAGTACAGCTTCTTGGATTATTTGCTCAGCATACAGATTGAATAAGTATGGTGAAAGGATACCACCCTGACACACTCTCTTCCTGATTTTAAACTATGCAGTATCCTTTTGTCCTGTTTGAATGACAGTCTCTTTGTCTATGTACAGGTTCATGATGAGCACAGTTAAGTGTTCTTGAATTCCCATTCTTCTCAATGTTATCCATAATTTGTTATGATCCACACAGTGGAATGCTTTTGCATAGTCAATAAACACAAGAATTCTTTGCTTTGACCCAAGATCCATCTGACATCAGCAATGATATCCCTCATTCCACATCCTCTTCTGTGTCTAGCTCACATTTCTGGAAGTTCCCTGTCAATATACTGCTGCAACTGTTTTTGAATTATCCTCAGCAAGATTTTGCTTGTGTGTGATAATAATGATACTGTTTGATAATTTCCACATTTTGTGGGATCACTTTTCTTTGGAATGGGTACAAATATGGATCTCTTCCGGTCAGTTGGCCAGGTGCTGTCCCTCCAAATTTCTTGTCATAGAGGAGTGAGTGCCTCCAGTATGGCATCCATTTGTTGAAACATATCAGTGGGTATTCTGTCAGTTCCTGGAGGCTTGTTCTCCACCAATTCTTTCAGTGCAGCTTTGACTTTTTCCTTTAATACCATTGGTTTATGAACATATACCACCACCTGAAGAAGATGAACATCAACCAGTTGTTTTTGGTACAGTGACTCTGTGTATTCCTTTCATCTTCTTTTGATTTTTCCTGTATCATTCAATGTTTTGCCCATGGTATCTTTTGATATTGGAACTCAAATCTTGAATTTTTTCTTCAGTTCCTTCAGTTTAAGACATGTCAAGTGTGTTTTTCCTTTTTGGCTTTCTAACTCCAGGTCTTTGCACATTTCATTATAATAATTGACTTTGTCTTCTTGAGCTGCCCTTTGAAATTTTCTGTTCAGCTCTTTTATCTTGTCATTTCTTCCATTCACTTTAGCTACTCTCCATTCAAGGGCAAATTGCAGAGTCTCTTTTGACATCCATTTTGGTCTATTATTCCCTTCCTGTCTCTTCAATGACCTTTTGCTTTCTTCACGGATGATGTTGTTGATGTCATCCCACAATTTCTCTGGTTTTTGGTCACTGGTGTGCAGTGCATCAAATCTATTCTTTAGATGATCTCTAAATTCAGGAGGGATATAATCAAGGTCATATTTTAGCTCACATGAACTTGTTTTACTTTTCTTCAGCTTCAAATTAAACTTGTATATAAGCAATTGATGATCTGTTCCACAATCAGCTCCTGGGCTTGTTTTGGCTGAAGATGTTGAGGTTCTCCATTGCTTCTTTCCACAGATGTAGTTGATCTGATTCTTATATACTCCATATGGCGAACCCTACATGTAGAGCCTCCTTTATGTTGTTGAAAAAGGTATTTGCAATGAATAAGTCATTGGTCTTGCACAATTCTTTCAAGTGATCTCCAGCGTTATTTCTATCATCAAGGCCATATTTTCCAACTATGAGAGATTCTTTTTTGTTCCCAACTTTTGCATTCCAATCACC
The DNA here is from genome assembly GCF_000298275.1 of Orycteropus afer afer. Lineage (NCBI taxonomy): Eukaryota > Metazoa > Chordata > Mammalia > Tubulidentata > Orycteropodidae > Orycteropus > Orycteropus afer. Next base: position 6,639,962 of record NW_006921772.1, on the reverse strand, counting down.
ACTAATAATCAACGCATCTTGATTGCATGGTTGGTCCATTTCAGACTGCAGAAGTTGGTAAATATTTTCAATATCCTTGTCTTTGGCATTGATGGTTGATGTGTAAATTTGAATAATAGTACTATTAACTGGTCTTCCTTATAGGCATGTGGATATTATACTATCACTGACAGCATTGTACTTCAGGATAGATCTTCAAGCATTCTTTGTGATGATGAATGCCATACCATTTCTCTTCAATTTGTCATTCCTGGCATAGTAGGTCATATGTTTGTCTGATTCAAAATGGCAAACCAGTCCATTTCAGCTCACTAATGCCTAAGATATCAATCTTTATGTGTTCCATTTCATTTTTGACAACTTCCAATTTTCCTAGATTCATCCTTCATGCTTTCCATGTTCTGATTATTAATGGATGTTTGCAGCTGTTTCTTCTTATTTTGAGTCATGCCATATCAGCAAATGGAGGTCCCAAAAGCCTTACTCCATCCACATCATTAAGGTCAGATGTACTCTGAGGAAGCAGCTCTTTCCCAGTCATATTTTGAGTGCCTTCTGACCTGAGGGGCTCATCTTCCAGCACAATATTGGACAGTTTCAAGCCTATTCATAAAGTTTTCCAATAATGTACCAGACAGTGTTTCACTGCTATTCATAAGGTTTTCACTGGTCAATTCTTTGACAAGCTTATGGCCCCTTCCTTCTTCTGAGTCTGTCTCAGTCTGAAAGCTCCACTGAAACCTGCTCACAAGGGTGGCCCTGGTGGAATTTGAAATATGAGTGACATAGCCTCAAGGCTCACATCAACATGCAAGCCACCACAGTACAACAAACTAACAGATGAGTGGTGGCTGTTGTTAGGTGTCATCAAGTCGGTTTCCACTAATAGTGACCCTATGTACAACATAATGAAACACTGCCCAGACTTGTGCCATCCTCACAATTATTGGTATGTTTGATCTCATTGTTGCAGCAATTATGTCAAACCATCTTGTTGAGGGTCATATTCTTTTTCACTGACCCTCCACTTTACGAAGTGGACTGGTCCCTCCTGATAACATGCTCAAAATATATGAAATGAAATCTTTCCATCTTTGTTTTTAAGGAGCATTCTGGCTGCATTTCTTCCAAGACAGATTTATTTGTTCTTCTTCAAGTCCACGATGTATTAAATACTCTTTGCTGACATCATTATTCAAAAGCATCAATTCTTCTTTGTCTTTTTTTAATCCATTATCCAACTTTTGCATGCATATGAGGCAACTGAAAATACGATGGTGTGGTAGTTAAATTTGTATGTCAACTTGGCTTGGCCTGATTGAGTGGCTGGGCAGCTGGTGGTGGTTATTCCCCATGATGAGACTGGCAATCAACTCCATGGTGGGTTCTCCAACAAGCAGCTGAGTAGCTGCCTTTCAGATGTGGTCTGCTTCCTGTATATAAGGAGAAGCCTTGGGGATAGTCTCTAGTTTATGGCATGCTTGGACCCTACATGTAGCCATGTTGTTATTCAGCAGCCTGCCATGTTCTGCCAACCCTGGGACTTAAAATGGACTTGAATTAATGGCCTGCCATGTGGTTTGGTAACATCGGGATTGTGCCATTTTATTTGTCGACCTTGAGCTTGTTAGCCTCAGCAGCCAGTAGCTGCCTGAGTGAAGAGATGCCTCTAGCTTCAGTAGGCTGGGAGCAAAAGGCACAGATGAAGCCCAAGGTCGAGGGGCTTTCACACAGCCCCTAGAGTCTGGCACTTTGAACTCAGACTTCTATCCTCCTGAACTGTAAGAGAATAAACTGTTTGTTAAACCTATCCCATTTGTGGTATGTATTCTTGTCAGAGCAGCACTAGGTTACCAGAACACACAGCTTGGGTCAAGTTCACGTTACTCCTCAAAATGACATTTTTACTTTTTGACACTTTAAAGAAGTATTTTGTAGCAGATTTGTCCAATGGAGTATGTCATTTTATTTCTTGATACAGCTTCCAGAAAACATTGAATTTATCAAGGATTTAATTTTACCTAGATCCACAATCAATACCCACAGAAATAGCTTTTCCCTACTACTATGGAATTTATTTGTCATAAACTGTATACCTATTTCTATAATCTGGAAATTTCTAGGAAATGAAAAATAATTGCTTCTAAGCAAAATCGTTGCAACTTCTCATATATAGTAATGGATCAGCTTTCTTTCATGGCTCATAAATTGATTCTGAAGAAAGTTTCAAAAGACTAGCTAAAAAAATGTTTAGTCTGAAAAGGGAACAGTCTCTAAAATGTAAAGAAAACTTCAGCATCTCAGCAACAAAATGATAAATGTTCCAATTAAAAAATGGGCCGAGGGCATGAATATTCACTTCATGAAAGAAGACATTCAGGTAGCTAACAAACACATGTAGAAATGCTTGTGATCATTAACCATTAGAGAGATGCAAATTAAAACAATGAAATATCATCTCACCCCAACATCAATAACGAAGGCCTAAAAACCAGAAGACAACAAATACTGGTGAAGGTGTGGAGAGACTGTTGTTGATGTTGTTATGTGCCATCGAGTCAGACCCGACTCATAGCGACCTCTCCTTGGATTTCTGAGGCAGTATCACTACGGAAGTAGATTGCCCCATCTTCCTTCTGAGGAGTGGCTGGTGGGTTTGAACCGCTAGCCTTCTGATTAGCAGTCAAGTGCCTTAGGCACTATGCTACTAGAACCCTCATATACTGGTTGTGAGTCTGTAAAATGGTACAACCACTGTGGAAAGTGGTGTGGTGCTTTGTTAAGAAGCTGGAAATAGAAATACTGTATGATTCAGCAATCCCACTACTATGTATATATCCTAAAGAAATAAGAGCTGTGGCACAGACAGATATATGCAACCCATGTTCATCACAGGATTATTCATAATAGCCAAAAGATGGAACCAACCTAAGTGTTCATCAACAGATGAATGGATATACAAGCTTTGGTAATACACACAATGGAATACTGCGTGACATTAAAGAGTAATGATGAATCTGCAAAACACTTCATACCATGGATGAACATAAAGGAAATTATGCTGAGTGAAATTAGTTAATCATAAAAGGACAAATATTGTGTTATATTGGCTGTAAAAAGTAAAGGAAAGTTTTACACACGGGAAGAATAATTCTTTGAAGTTTACTGGGGTGGGAGGGGAAGGCAGGACAAATCATTAACTAGGTGGTAGACATGCATTAATTTGGGTGAAGGGAAAGGCAATGCACAATGTGGCAAAGGTCAGCACAAAATGATCAAAGGAGTGGAAGGAGCACAAGAGTTAAAGGAAACAAAAGTGAATACTATTACATACACAATCTTGCAATAACAGTAATAATAATAATCTACAAATGAATGCATACATAGACCTCAAGCTGAACAGGGGTGGGAAGGTGAATGGATATATACCCAGGAGTATATATGTGCTGTCAATATATCCATATATGTAGCAGAGCATATAGGGGGCAAAGTTATGAAAACTTCTTAGTCATAACCAAACATCTTGAGGAAATGAATCACCGGGCATGGGGACTCACGACCATAATGTTAGGGGACAATAAGGTCAATTGGCATAACATAGTCCACAAAAATATTCTACATCTTACTTTGGGGAGTAGTAATTAGGGTCTTAAAAGCTTATGAGTGGTCATCTAAAGTGAATTATGGGTCTCTCCCTGTCCAGAGCAAAGGAGAGTGAAGAAAATCAAAGATGCGAGGAAACAATTAGTCCAAAGGGGTAATTGACCATGTGAATCCTGGCCTCTAAAATCCTGAGACCAGAAGAACTAGATGGTACCTGGCTACCACTACTGACCACTCTGAAAGGGATCACAATAGGAGGCCTGGATAAAGTAGGATTAAAGTATGGAACAAAACTCAAAACCAAAAAAAAAGACCAAGCTCATTGGTCTGGTGAAGACAGATGGAACCCCCGAGACTATGATCCTTAGACACCCTTAAAGCTAGGAACTGGGCTCAACCCCTGTGACTGAACTTTCAGTCAAATTATAGGTTTAGAAGGTGAATGGTGATGCTAGGAGTGTGTGTACTCATTAGAACAATCAACCAAATCAAAGGGCAGATTTGCCCAGGGATAGAGCTGGTAAGGCAGCAGGGGGTGGGAAGGAAGTTTGAAGGGAAGTGGTGGGCATGGAGGGGAAATGGGAAGAGTTTTGTTGTATTATGGGGATTGCAGTGAATGTCACAAGGGAGAGTGTGTGTGCATTGTTGAATGGAAAATCAATTTGCTCTCTAAACTTTCACCCAAATCACAATAAAAATTTTAAAAAGAAAAAATAAAAACACCCAAGAAAATGTAAAAAGGAAAACAACCAAACAACAAAAATCAAGCCATCTATATGACATCAAAAAGTTAACAATCACTCTGACATAAAGAAGAGAAGATAAAGGAGCAGGGAAAGTAGAGTACAGGAAATGAAACAACTAGATTGCAATTAAGGAGAATATAGACACGTGGTGAAAATGTGACTAATATCACTGAACAAGTTGAATAGATACTGTAAAGTAGAAACCTAATTTGGTGTGTAAATTTTCAACAAAAACAAAATAAAATATTACTTTAAAAATTAAAAAAAACTGTTTTAGCAAAGACAACACTACATGTTCTATTGTGACATAGTGGAAAAAAACAGCATTCAGAACCAGAAACTAAAGTCCCAATCCCAGCTGTGCACAGCATTGAGTAAGAACGTTAAGCAATTTAAGCTTCAAATTCCTTATGCTGGGATATTACTTTCTTTAATTCATGGTTTATTTGTTATAATTAAATGGGAGATGTTTATGTGAAATCTGTTTAAAAAATTCAGTGTGTTATTATTAAATTTCTGACCTGTTTGTTAAATGTCATGAATGATAACCACGTTGCCTTTGTGTGTACAAGTGCACAATAGCACCTCCTCTCTGTTTTTACATAAAGAGCTTGGGAAACCCTATGGAGCAGTTTTACTCTGTCCTATAGGATGACTTAAGGCACCTACTGATGAAGGTTGAAGAATACAGTCTGCAGTATGGATTACATCTCAACATAAAGAAAACAAAAATCCTCACAACTGGACCAATGAGCAGCATCACAATAAATGGAGAGAAGATTGAGGTTGTCAAGGAATTCACGTTGCTTGGTTCTACAATCGATGCCAACGGAAGCAGCAGTCAGGACATTAGACGACATGTAGCATTGGGAAAATCAACTGCGAAGGAACTGTTTCAAGTGCTGAGGAGCAAGGATATCTCCTTGAGGACTAAGGTGCGCCTGACACAAGCCATGATATTTCCAATCGCCTGGTATGCATGTGAGAGCTGGACAATGAATAAGGAAGACGGAAGAAGAGTTGATGCTTTTGAGTTGTGGTGCTGGCGGAGAATGCTGAAAGTACCATGGACTGCTAAAAGAACTAACAGATCTGTCCTGGAGGAAGTGCAGCCAGAATGCTCCTTGGAAGCAAGAATGGCCAGACTTCGTCTCACCTATTTTGGTCATGTGGTCAGAAGGGACCATTCCCTGGAGAAGGATGTCATGCTTGGTAGGGTGGAGGGTCGATGAAAGAGGGGGAGGCCTTCAACGAGATGGATTGATACGGTGGCTGTGATGATGGGCTCAAGTATAGCAGGGATTGTGGGGCTAGCGCAGGATCGGGCAGTGTTTCGTTCTGCTGTGCATGGGGTCACTATGAGTCGGAAACGACTCGATGGCACTTAACAACAACAACAACAATAGGATTTCTATGAATCAGAATCAACTCAACAGCACACAACAATAACAATAACAACATTTCAGAAGAAATAAAAGGATGGGGCATTTTTTTTTTCTTAATGGCAGTTTAAACCCACCAGTCACTTGAAGAAGGAAGACTGGGCAATCTACTTCCATAAAGATTTATCACCTCAGAAACCCAATGGGGTTCGCTATGAATTGGAATCAACTCGATGGCAGTGAGGTTTTTTTTTAATCTATCTTTGAACGATGTTGTTGCTGTTGTGTGCCATCGTCTCACAGTGACCCCTCCTTGGGTTTCCGAGGCAGTATCACTGTGGAAGTAGATTGCCCAACCTTCCTTCCGAGGAGTGGCTGGTGGGTTTGAACCGCCAGCCCTCTGGTTAGCAGTTAAGTGCCTTAGGCACTACACTACCAGAGCTCCTTCTTTGAACAATAGCTATACCTATTATCAAATGCATTCTTATTGATCAGTTCCTGAACTAAACAATATGGCCTTTATATCTATCAACACCAATGGAAGTAGCAGTCAATAAATCAGACAATGCATTGCACTGGGCAAATCTGCTATAAAAGACCTCATTAAAGTGCTGAAGAGCAAAAACGTCTCTCTGAAGACTAAGTTGTATATAACCCAAGCCATGAAATTTTCAATAGCCTCATATGCATGTGAAAGCTGGACAATGATTAAGGAAGACTGAAGAAATGTCGATGCTTTTGAGTTGTGGTGTTGGCAAAGAATACTGAAAGTATCATGGACTGCCAGAAGAACGAACAAATCTGTCCTTGTAGAAGTGCAGCCAGAATGCTCCTTGGAAGAGAGAATGACCAGACTTTATCTTACCTACTTCGGTCATGTTGTCAGAAGGGAGGATTCCCTGGAGAAGGATATCATGCTTGATAAAGTGGAAGGTCAGTGAAAAAGTGGAAGGCCCTCAACAAGATGGATTGACACAGTGGCTAAAACGAGGGGCTCAGGTATAGCAAGGAATGTGAGGATGGTGCACAACCGGGCAGTGTTTCCTTCTGTTGCACATAAGGGTCTCTATGAGACAGAGCCAACTCAATGGCATTTAACAACAGCAACAACATCATCAAACATTTACAGAGCATTAAACCATCTAGATTTTTATAAATATTCTTTGATAATGTTGTTCTATTGTTTTACATAATGATATTTTTTGTAAAATATTATTCATTTCAGTAAATAATTAGCAAAATTAAAGTCATTTTCTGACATCAGCTTGGCAAGACATAAAATGTGAGCAATAAATAAAATATAGTATCTCCATTTTGGCAGAATTAAACTGTTACAGATCTTTTCTAATTCTCTCCTGGTCTTATCAAGTATATTAAAAATCATTATGTAATATGGGTTCATCAACGAAACATACTTAATTAAGTTCTCCCAAATGAACAGTAAATTCACTTCAACAATGTCAATAATTCAGAATGCGTTAAATAAAGTCAGGACTCAAGACAATTACTTTTAATTAGGTTACAGAATATGAAGCATTGAGAGGTGGGAAGCCTCTAGAGTTCACTAGCAATTATATTTGAAAGGTCATTTGAAAACAAATATAAGAAGGATCTAATAAAAGAGTAAACCCAGGATTTCTTATATAGGAATTTTAACGCATTCCAGTTTCATAGTGCTAATACTATTCTTTCATTGGATTCTAAGAATTTGATTACACTTTAATCCTGTGTAGTGTGGTGAAACTCTTCACTTTCTCATAAAATTTATGGGAAAGCACAATTGCCTAGGATGGCTGATATTCTTGTAACTTGCTTTAGACACTTATTCATCCTATAAAGTGTGTTTTGCTAGCATAATGTACATTGAACTGCTGCATATATCCAAGAAAACTACTTTGCAACTATGTATCAACTAAATCACTGCCATTGTAGGCTTCTCATAACACTTGTCTGAAAGATAAGCGTTACAGGCCCAGATTGTTTCTGTAACCTCATTTTATTACGTTTTATCCCCATGGTCTTTATTATTAGAGCTTACTTATTATTGTACATCACTATTATCTGTAAAGCTCCAGAAACTCCAGATAGCATTAAATCTTGTTCAGGCATCTTCTTATAAGGTCTGGGCTCTCTAGATACTGGATAGTTAGTTTTTTCTAGTTATTGTTGATTCTGACTCATGATGACCCTGTTTCAGAGTAGAAATGTGCTTCATAGAGTTTTCAATAGCTAATTTTTTTTTTTTTTTTGGAAGTAGATTGCCAGGTCTTTTTTCTGAGGTGCCTCTGGGTTGACTCAAAATATCAACTTTTCAAGTGTATTAATCATTTGCACCACTCAGGGACTCCAATTTGGTTTTAAAAAGCCATTAAAGAATCCTTTGAGAAGAACTGGACCAATACTATGAGATGACATCCATAAAATTTGTAAGCTGTTAACTTAAGCATAAATATATATATATATATATAAACTTACATAGATATATTTTCTATATATTTATTAATCCATTACCAACTATCTCTTAATTAGAATGAGTAAGACTAATGAATGTTTCTGGCCTTTTTGTTGGAGGGGAGCATTTAGTTCAGCATTTTTTGCTCATTACATTTCTGTGGTTCACACCTATTCACATTTTACATTGTTCTGTGATATTTCATACTGGACAGATATATTAGGCAAAGTTTGTTTTATTGTAACCAACAGAAAGAAAATGACTCTGAGTAACTCAAGCAGAAAATGGAGTTATTGAAGGTAGGTACACACAAACCACCACCACCACCAACAACAACAAAAAGGTAAGTGATTAGGCTTCTGGGAAACAGATGAGGGCTGGGGCTGGGACCTCAGTAACTGGTTCATGGAGCATTTTAGGGTGATGTCAATGTCATGACTCAGCTGATGCCTCATGGGTCCCATGTTCAGACTGCAGTTTCTTAGGAGAAAGGCATTGACTGGTCAAGTTTCATTTCTTAGTGTCTCTGCCTCTGATCAGTCTGCCATGATCAGCAAGCAAGGTAGTGGGACGGTACAAATATGGCTGTGCTGGCAGTAGTGTGAGCCAACATGACCTCTCATTTTGTGTCTGTCACAACTGATCTCTCTCCTTAGGGCGGACATATCTTTGGAAGAGTTTCTCCTTTAAACCAGTAATTCCTCAAAATTCAATGTTTGAGCACAGAAATTCTTTACCAAGTTTATGTCCATAGATCTACTTATTTCTGTTCTCATTTGTTCTTACTCCAGTTGTGCAATGGTGTAAGTATGATTGCTGCTGCCACTTATGACAGAATGTCGACTTCCATCTGGCTTTTTACAAAGAAGAAATGACTTTTGAGCTGAGCCGAGGTCTATCTGGAAGATTCTCTCCTGGCACTCAGAAATAATTTGCTCTGCAGTTAATTTCTGTCTCCACTACGCAATATTTTCTCCTCAATTCTTACAGATCTGTTCATAATGGCCTATTGGCTTCCTCAGTTTTAACTATTTTATGTTGGTAAATGCATGAAGTGAATCTGGACAGTGCTTTATTTCAATCCATCTGTAAGGCCCTGGAGAGATTTGCTGGATATGGCAAGCTTTGTTTTAGTGTTCATTCAGTTCTTTCATGTCCATTTACTGTGGAAAAGAATAACTGAAATGAATGGTGTCTCCCTGGCACATTTACTTGCCCAGGTGGAAAACTGTTGCTGCAGTTTTCAGAAAAAACTTTCCAACCTAAATTAAGGTCATATTCCTTGAATTTAAAATGCCAAAAGATAAATCAATAAATGCTATAAAAATGAATCTTTTTTTAAAAAAATTATGCTCCTTGATAATTTCCTTCAACTATATAGTATTTCAGTTTTAATTGCCAAAAATGACATTTTTTTTTTTTCTAATTTAAGGAATAGTGCCAAGAAGACACAGTATCTATTTCTATTACTGATTCATTGCATGGCCTTAAGTAGGTCATTTGAGTTTTTGAGCATTCCCATGATTAAAATGGGAGTATTAATATTTACCTTTTTCATGAAAACCAACAGATTTTTTTGACATGAATCATCCTATTTGGTGTTAATGGTTGAGAAGGTATTGATTGCGCCCACTGTCCAAAGTGTTCCTATTTCTTCCACGTTTTGAAATTATTTAGAGATTTTGTCTATTTTACAATCTTCTTTTATGTTAAAGAGAGAATTCTAATGAGTACTTTTTATATTCAGACCAGTGAGGCACTCAAGAATTGTACATAAAACAATTTCATCACCTGATTCCTCAAGTTTCCTTCATTAAGTAGTCACCATTTCTCACCTCAGTTAGGAAGTGGAAAAATAATTTGATTTTTACAAATCTAGCAATTTATTTGGAGTGCTGAATGATTTCTTAATTTTTTTTTCTTGTGATTTGAGTGAAAGTTTACAGAGCAAATTGATTTTCCAGTCCACACTCTGCACACATTCAGTTTTGTGACATTAACTACAATCCCCACAATGCAATAGTACTCCTCCCACTTCCTCCACATACTTACCACTTCCTTTCTTCCTTCCTTCCTATCCACTCCCATCTTCTTAGCTCTATGGGCAAATGCTGCCTTCTTGATCTACTATGGTTGATTGTTCTAATGAGTGCATACTCTCCTGATATCACTGCTTACCATATAGATCTGTCTATGATTTGGCTGAAAGTTGAGCCAAGGGAGTTGAATGCAGTTGCTGGCTTGAAGGGTGACTAAGGATTATAATCTTGGGGGTTCTATCAGTCTTTATCAGATTGATAAGCCTGGCCATTTTTATAATTTTGAATTTTGTTCCACATTTTTCTCCCACTGTATTCAGGGCCTCCTATTGTTATCCCTTGCACAGTGGTCAGCAGTGGTAGCTGGGCACCATCTAGTTCTTCTGGTGTCAGGATCATGGAGGCTAGGATTCACGTGGTTGATTAGTTCTTTGGACTAATTGTTTCCTTGTGTCTTTGATTTTCTTCACTCTTCTTTGCTCCAAATGGGGAGAGACAAATAGCTGCATTTTAGATGGCCACTCATAAGCTTTTAAGGTCCCAGTTTCTACTTATCAAAGTAAGTAATTCTCTTTGTAGACTATGTTATGTCAATTGACCTTGGTGTCCCCCAAGACTACGGTTCTGAGCCCATATGTCCAGTGATTGATTCCCTCAAAGTGTTTGGTTATGACTAAGAACCAAACTTTTCTTCTGTGTGCTCTACTACATTCGTGGATATATTTATAGCACATATAAATACATAGGTAGAGATATCATCTGCCTACTCCCCCATCTTGGAACCTCCTAGCTAAATGATTTCTTAGTATTTGGAAAGATTTTAATTCTTCTAGAGCCAAATGAACCTGATTATTGTAAATGTTCTTTCTGTAATTCTCTCTATCAGATACGAAGCCTAAACAATGATTAACGTATACATTCTGATACTAAAACTATTTCCTTGGAACTTTCCTTAGCTACATTCTTTGCTCTTTGGGAGTTAACTGTTGAAGGAGATTATACCTTTGTTATTATGAAATCAAATAGAATCTAATTGTACATATATTTTTTCTTCTTCTTTGTTATATATGTTCTAGAATCTTGAGAACAAACACTAAGTATGATTCAAGAAAGGCTAATGCTTACTACGGGAGCTCTGGTAGCATAGTGGTTAAGATACTTGCCTGCTAACCAGACGGCTGCCGGTTCAAACCCACCAGCCACTCCTCGGAAGGAAGGTTGGGCAATCCTACTTCCGTAGTGATACTGCCTCGGAAACCCAAGGAGGGGTCGCTATGAGTCGGGTTTGACTTGACGGCACATAACAACAACAACAACAACAATGCTTACTACATTTATAGTTTTTGTTTTTAGAAACAGCATATGCTATGCTTTCATTGCATATCTTTTACAGTGACTTTATTTATAATGACTACTACCACAAGGAACACAGGTGGTGCAGTAGTTCAAATGTTTCATTGCTAACCAACATGTCGGTGGTTTGAACCCACCAGCCACTCTGCAGAAGAAAGATGAGGCAGTCTGCTTCCATAAATATTTACAGCCTAAGAAGAAGGAAGGTCATTGTGAGTTGGAATAAACTTGGTGACAGCTTGTGGACAGCTATCGCATCCTGATTGATAGGTATCAAGCTATAACTACTTTACATACATTGTTGTTGTTGTTGTTGTGTGCCGTCCAATCGGACCTGACTCATAGTGACCCCTCCTTGGGTTTCCAAGATGGTATCACTATGGAAGTAGATTGCCCAACCTTCCTTCTGAGGAGTGGCTGGTGGGTTTGAACCACCAGTCTTCTGGTTAGCAGTCAAGTGCCTTAGGCACTACACTACCAGAGCTTCTCTAATGGCTAATGTCAGTGTGTCAGTTGTCAAAAGACAAGATTATTTCTCCATAGGTATTAGCTATGTGCTGATCATTACATAAAAATATCGTGTAATTGTGTCATCATTGTAAGTGAGAATCTACTAGACATTGGAAAAAATTATTTTGATTTTATGTCATTCTATTATTTCTATTTAGTTATTGGGATAATTTTGGAGTTTATAATCATGCATTAATTAGAAGGGACCATTCTATTATATTTCAAAAACAGTTTTTCTTAAGCTCTTTGTCTGTCTATATTTAACTGCCTGGCAACAAAATTTTATGACATTTAAAATTGTAGTCATGCAGAAATTGCTTGATTGTTCTTGTGAGGCCAAGTAGGAAAAAGTAAGTAAACAGACTTTCTTTGTGTAAACACTGCAGGAATATTTAAAATACTGTTCTGGATCCATGAATGTTTAATCTCATTCCAATTGGAAGTCATTTTAGGTAGTGGTTAAGTACATGGTTCCGGGTTCCATCTGCCTATGTTGAAATTCATACTTTGTAAGTTTTTTTGCCATAGGATTTTGGGCAAATTACATAATTTCACTGTACCTCAGTTTTTCATCTGTAGAATAAAAACAAAAGCTTCTTCTTAAGTGGTTTCTCTGATTTGATTGTTCTCTTAAATATATGCTCCAGTTTCATTGGCTTGCATGTCTCTCATAATAAATTTCAATATACAGTGTTTATACAACTGGCTATTCCAAGAAGTAGACCTTAATTAAAACTATTGTATCAGTTGGGTTCCTTTCGATAACTTTGTGAATAAGAATCACCATGAATCCAGTCCCCAAAATGTGGATATTGATCCAGTCCCCACCTTCCCACTTCTTAATCATTTCTGACACAAGATGTCCAAGTAGCACAATCTCTCTCTGACTTTAGCCACCTAGAGCTAAAGCAGATCTCACAAGCTGAAAGAACACACCCTTTAGACTGCCAAGTACACAGATGCCAGCTATAAGTTTAGGAGTCCACATGCCACCTGCATTTTCACATGTTGGCGTCCTCTTCTCTTTGCGGGTTGATAATTCACTGGAAGAACTCATAGAACTTGTAGAGAGTACTGTAGTTATGGTTCTAGATTTATTATAGCAAATAATATATTGCAACTGTATTATAACAAATCAAGAGTGTCATAAGAAGAGACACATGAGTGAGGTCTAGGAGGATCCTCAACACAAAGCTTCTGTCTCAAAGATGGCATGTCACCCTCCCTTTTGCTGACCAGGAGGTTCTCTGAGCCTTTGTGTTCTGGACTTTTATTGGCTAGTCCTGCATGATAGGCTAAATTATGCCTCCTGAGGCTAATTGATATTGGCCTTCTTAGTGTCTTTTCTGGTCTGACCAACCTTTACTTGCCAACATATATGTCATCAGGTGTGGCCTAGAATCCCAGACCAAGGCACCCAATTACTCCAAAGGTTTTTTCTCCAGAACAAAGACTACCTTACTTCAGCTAAATCTATGTCTTTACCCAGCAGGTTCAACGGGAAAGTAGAACGGCTATGAGTGATACAGAATAATAAATTATTCCAGGATAAATTTAAAATTGCTTTCTTGATGAGTGGATTTTGAATTTTAGTGAATGTTTTGATGCTTTTATTGAGCTGTTTATTGATTTCTATGAATGAAATGGATTACAGTGATAGGATAAAACATCAGAAATGCCCCAGACATTGCACCCACACCTCCTGCAACTTCACTTACTGAGTGACAGCCACTACCTCCTTCTCCACCAATGGGCCAATGATAAAAAACCACCAAGAAGAGCTGGAATCACCCTTGACTGCT
>NW_006921772.1:6616054-6620465 GCF_000298275.1 Orycteropus afer afer | reverse complement strand
AAAAAAAAAAATGCCCCAGACATATTTGCGGACATGGTAAAGTTGACATTTATAATTAAGGGAAAAAATATAAAGTATTCCATAAAGACTTTTGAGGAAATAAGTTATCCATTAGAAAAGAAATAAAGTTATATTTCTCAAAAAAATAAAACCAAAAAACAGACTCACTGCTATCAAGTTGATTTCGGCTCATAGCAACCCCTCCTTGGGTTTCTGAGGTGGTATGTAGATTGCCCAATCTTCCTTCCGAGGAAGTGGCTGGTGGGTTTGAACCACCAGCCTTCTGGTTAGCAGTCAAATGCCTTAGGTTTTGGTTATATTTCTACTACGTAGTAAACAACAACAACAACAGAAAAAAAAAAAAAACCTCACTGCTGTCAAGTCGTAGTAAGAAAAATAGATCCTACATGCGATAAAGACTTTATATCAAAAAGCAAAACTATAAAATTAATTGTAGAAACAAATGACTATGTGTATAACTTGGGATAGCACAAGCCTTCTTAGATAAGGCACCCACAAAAATTCCCTAAAGAAAAAGATGATAAATTTGATGTCAAAATCAGAAGCTCTTTATGATAAACAGGGTATAACAAACATGGACTGGGAAAAATATTGGGTATATATGTAACTAAAATTGGATTCATATCAAGAGTACATAAAAATTCTAGAAATTAAGAAGAAAAGAGCAAGCAAACCAGTAGAAAGATGGATAAAATATTATTATGTTATGAATTCCTCTTAGGAGGGATTTGGGTTTTGGAGTAGTAATAAAAGAGGGATTTAGTTTTATGTAAAAAACCCAAAACACCAAACCTACTGCTATCAAGTTGATTCTGATTCATGTCCGCCCTTTAGGATAGAGCAGAGTTGCACCATAGGGTTTCCAAGGCTGTACATTTTTATGGAAGAAGACTGCCTCATCTTTCTCCCAGGCAGTGGCTGGTGTGTTCAAATGGTTGACATTTTGGGTTGCAGCCAAATGCTTTAACCACTATGCCATCAGTGCTCCTTTAGTTTTATGTATAGCATTATAAATTTTTTATAAGGATTTTTTGTATAGTCTAGAAGCTCTAGTGGCATAGTGTCTAAGGCATTTGACTGCTAATCAGAGGGCTGGCTGTTCAACCCCACCAGCCACTCCTCAGAAGGAAGACTGAGCAGTCTCCTTTCGTGGAGATACTGCCTTGGAAATTCAAGGAGGGATCACTATGAGTTGGAATCTACTCTACGAAAGTGAGTTTGTTTTGGTCTGGTTATACATATATACATATTCTATGCATTAATTCTTTGTTTTTTATAAGTAATCAAATATAATTTATATATCTCCTTAAGACCATGAGGGAGATTTTTTATTTAAGATGAAGTCTAAGAATGGAATTGCTGGCTCACAGTATATACTCATGTTTAAGTTTAGAAGGTACAGCCAAATTGCTTTCCAAAGTGCTTGTGACAATTTATACTCTAACAATGAGTGCATGTCTTTTCTAGTTCTTGTACACTCTTGCCAACAACTGATATATTCATTTAAAATAAGAAACATGACAGTTTAATAGAAATATGGGCAAAGGCTCTGTATAATCACTTACAGGTAAGTAAACAAAATGGCCAGTAAGTATATGATATTATGCTTG
This sequence comes from Orycteropus afer afer, assembly GCF_000298275.1. Taxonomy (NCBI): domain Eukaryota; kingdom Metazoa; phylum Chordata; class Mammalia; order Tubulidentata; family Orycteropodidae; genus Orycteropus; species Orycteropus afer. The sequence goes on along the minus strand of NW_006921772.1, from coordinate 6,618,834 downwards.
TCCTCACTCATAATCATGAAAATGCAAAATACAACAATTCTGGGGTATCTTTCCAACCATCTATTTGAAAAGAAACTGAAAAAATCCTAAAGGTGTGGGATAATGCATACTAAAATCTTCATTGTCCAGCAAAGTGAGATAAAAGAATCCTAGTTTTGTGAAATTAAAAAAAAAAAAAAAAAAAGTTTTACTTAAGGTAGGAGAGAAATTGCCCATGGCACTTGTAAAGAGAAGTGAATAAAGATCAATCAAATGTTGTTGGAGGCCAAGTACAGCCAAGTTCTGTCAGCAGACCACAGCCAGTAGTGCCCTCCAGAGTCTTCTTGTTATTACAAATGGATTGGGTAGAAGCAGACAAAGCTGAGGCTACTAAGAATCGTCAAGAAAACAAAATTGGGTAGAAGAGATGATGTCACTTACCAGAGCTCAGGACTTAGTGATCAATGTAGAAAAAGTTGTGGAGCCAAGTTGAAATATTCATATCTCATGGGGAAAAAAAAGAAAGAAAGAAAGAAAATTAAGCTCTCCAGAACTGTTACAAGGGGAGAAGAAAGAAGAGAAGTCCCTTAAGCAAGCCCACAGAACTATATGATGTTGGTGTCCAATTGGCACCAACTCATGGTGACCCCAAGCACAATTGAATGAAAAGCTGCCTGGTCCTGTGTCATCCTTAAGATCAGTTGCAGAGAAGACACTTGAGATCCATACAGTTTTCACTGCTGATTTTTGAAAGGAAATTTCCAAGCCTTTCTTCCTAGTTCATTTTAGTCTGGAAGCTCCACTGAAACCTGTTTAGCATCTTAGCAACACACAAGCCTTCACTGACAGACAGATGGTGGCTGTGCATGAGGTGTAATGGTTGGAAATTAAACTTGGTCTTCCTCATGGAAGGGGAGAATTCTACCGTTGAGTTAGCCCTGTCCCCATCCTCTCAGATATAATGCCTCCTTTTCATAACCAATATAAGAAGGATGGAGTATTGCACATGCCTGGGGAATCATGGTTTAATGTTGAAGAAGTTATTTAACAGGGGCATTTGGAAAAGGAACTTGGTCCCAGGGGCTTTGCAGTGTTAGATTAAATCTTGCAAAATTATCTCAGATCTTTCACCTGGAATTATGGCCCAAGGGTTTCTGGATATTTTCTAAGAGATCAGTGGAGCCAAGGGTAGACTAAATAGGAGGATGGGTCAAATTGGACAATGCTGAGCAATACTGGACAGTGGGTTCCATTCCGCTCTCATATATTTTAGCTATGTGTTTTAGGCATATTTTGAGACTAGAATTTCCAAAGGAAATTATGAGAGTGAGAGGATTAAGTACATATATAAGATGGTGTGCTTAAATTTCCACAGGCCAGTCAGGAGTAAGGAAGAACTTGAGCCTCTCTTAGGTAGTCAGCCATTATTGCCAGTGGTGGACTGAGGAACTGTGTGTAGCTACTGTCCTAATTTATTACCCCTGCGTTAGCACAAAACTACAGATAGAAGAAGAAGGAAAAAGGAGCAGATTCTCATGTGCCTTATCCAGAAGCGAAGGATGGAAATGGGTTTGGGACTTCAGGGTGACTTCAGTAATTACCAGTGCCTAAGAAATGGAGGTATCCCTGGTTGATGCAAACGGTTAATGCACTCAGCTGCTGGCCGAAAGTTTGAGTCCACCCAGAGGCACCCTGGAAACAAGGTCACAGCCATGGAGTGCAGTTCTACTTTGCACACATGGGGTCGACATGAGTTGAAAGTCACTTTATGGCACCTGGTTTGGTTTGATTTTTTTCTCCATATGTGGGACATGGTCTGTGTTAAAGATGAGAATCACCGAATACAATTATAATACCATGAAAATTTCCAGAGAATTCTTTGTTCTTTTCTTTAAATTTTATTTATTTTTGTTGTTGAGAATGTACATAGCAAACTATACACCAATTCAACAGTTTCTACATGTACAATTTAGTCACTGTGGTGGTTAAAGTTATATGTCAACTTGGCTGGGCCTCGTTGAGTGGCTGGGCAGCTGGATGTAGTATTCTCCATGATGAGACTGGTAATCAACTCCATGGTGGAATCTGCCACGAGCAGCTGAGTAGTTGCCTTAGGGATATGGTCTGCTCTCCTAGTATATAAAGAGAGGCTTTGGGAATGGTCTGCAGCTTTTGGCATGCTTGAATCCTGCGTGTAGCTGAGTCATTGTTCAGTAGCCTGCCATGTTGTCTGCTGATCTTGGAACTCTTGATGGACTTGCATCAATGACCTGCTGTGTGATTTGGTAACACCAGGACTGTACTTTTTAGTTTATGACCTTGGGTTTGTCCACCTCAGCAGCCAGCAGCTGCCTGAATGAAGAAACTTCTAGGTTCAGTGGGCTGGGAGCAAGAGATAGAGCTGATGCCCAAGGTCAGGGGGCTTTCACTCAGATGCTAGAGCCTGGCACTTCGAACTCAGATGTCTAGCCTCCAAACTTTAAAAGAATAAATTCCTGTTTGTTCAAGCCATCCACCCATGGTATTTCTGTTAGATGTGGCACTAGATGTAAACAAAAACAGTTACATTGATTACATTCTTCCAGTTTTGCAACCATTCTCACTCTCCTTTTCTGAGTTGTTCCTACCTCATTAACATAAACTAAGTGCCCCCTAGGTTCCTATCTAATCTTTTGTGTTACTGCTGTCACTTTGATCCCATATAGACAAGCTTTTAAGACCCCAAGGACTACACAATGAGCTAGGAGTTAGAACAGAAGCACTAAACATGTTATTAGGCCAACCATCTAGGATTCTCATGG
>NW_006921772.1:6613598-6615355 GCF_000298275.1 Orycteropus afer afer | reverse complement strand
CCTTTGGGTTCCAAGGTGGTAAATCTTTACAGAAGTAGATTGCCCAGCCTTCCTTTAGAGGAATGTCTGGTGGATTTGAACTGTCAGCATTCTGGTTAGCAGTCAAATGCCTTAGGCAGTACTCTATCAGGGCTCCTAGACATATACATACATGTAAATGTACATATGTATATGATATTTATTTATTTAATTACAGTCATAGGCTTTATGTTTCTTGGGTTTAGGAAATTCAGATACTTCTGAATTTCGCTGCAACTGGGTCTGGTTTAAAATTCCATACTTAATGTTCTATGACACACATGATTGTGGAAGCTGGTAAGTCCCAAAGCCCATGAGTCAGACATCAGACTGGAGGCTTCCCTGACTGACATAACTTCAGGGGCAGACAAACCCACTATTTCAGGTCAGAGGGAGAGCTCCACAGGCTATGGAGACTGAAATCTGAGATTGGTAGGTAAGATGGCAGGTTACTGGCTCAAGTCCAAAGAACTGGAGGTTGGATGATGATGAGGCAGATACAGGACCCAGATCAAACAAAAAGCCAAAGAGCTTTGCCAGAATGTGCATATATATTAGAAGCAGACCACATCCCCAAGGAAACTTCCTTTCAACTGATTGGCTGCTTATAGCAAATCTCATCATGGAGGTGATTACATTACATCAAATCTCTTCATAGGTGATGACTGCATTATAACTACCAAACCACTGAAAATCATGGCCCAGCCAAGTCAACAAATACCTTAATCATCACAACAAAAATGGGAGTTTTCTACCTATCATACTAATAGAGATCAACAATATGCTGTGCAAGTTTGGGTCCTCCAAAGGCCGACACAAAGATGTAGACATGCAAGATATGAATTGGGAATCCTGTAAAGGAAAAAGGAGAGGAGATTTGGAAGTGTCAGGGAGATTCTGTGGATCAAGATACTGAGCTGACTCCTGCGAAGGAGAGAGGGAAGTAAGGAGGAGCGTTAGATACAAAGAATCTCCAACTGCAAGACAGTGCTAAAGATTGTCCAGGTTGATGAGGAGTTCCTGAGCTGAAGTTGCCAGCAGAGGAGTGGACCTTTCTTTTCAGGAATGTTGTTGTTGTTGTTAGGTGCCATTGAGTCATCTCCAACTCACAGCAACCCTATGCACAGCAGAATGAAACACCTCCCAGTCTTGCACCAGCTCCACAATCTTTGCTATACTTGAGCCCATTCCTGCAGCCACTGTGTCAATCCATCTCATCAAAGTCCTTCCCCTCTTTCATCAACCCTCCACCTTACCAAGCATGACATCCTTCTCCATCTTGTCCCATCTGACAACATTACTAAAGTAGATGAGATGAAGTCTGGCCATTCTCTCTTCCAAGGCACATTCTAGCTGCACCTCCTCTAGGACAGATTTGTTAGATCTTTAGCAGTTCATGGCACTTTGAGCATTCTTTGCTAGCACCACAACTCAAAATGATCAACTTTTCTTTGGTCTTCCTTATTCATTTTCTAGCTCTCACATGTGTATGTTGTTGTTGTTAGGTGACATCGAGTTGTTTCTGACTCAGCGACCCCATGCACAGCAGAATGAAACACCACCCAATCCCACATCAGCTCCATGATCATTGCTATACTTGAGCACATTGTGACAGCCACCATGTCAATCCATCCTGTTGAAGTTCTTCCCCTCTTTCGTCGACCCTCCACCTTACCAAGCATGACATCCTTCTCCAGGGAATGGTCCCCTCTGACAACATGACCAAAGTAGGTGAGATG
>NW_006921772.1:6581761-6612528 GCF_000298275.1 Orycteropus afer afer | reverse complement strand
TTTAATTATTTTCAGTAAGCTCTTGCTTGCGTGCGATATTAATGATATTGTTAGATAATTTCTACATTCTGTGGGATCACCTTTCTTTGGAATGGATACAAATATGGATCTCTTCCAGTCAATTGGCCAGGTAGCTGTCTTCCAAATCTCTTGGCATAACCAAGTGAGTGTCTCCAGTGTGGCATCCATTTGTTGAAATATCTCAATGTTCTTCGCCTGTTCCTTCATTGCAGCTTTGACTTCCTACTTCAGTACCATTGGTTCTAGATCATATGCCACCTCCTGAAATGGATGAAGATCCACCAGTTCTTTTTGGTATAGTGACTCTGTGTATTCTTTTCATCTTCTTTCAATGTTCCCTGCATCATTCAATATTTTGCCCTTAGAATCTTTCAATATTGCAATTCCAGGCTTAAATTTTTTCCTCAATTCTTTCAGCTTGAGAAATGCCAAGTGTGTTCTTCCCTTTTGGTTTTCTAATTCCAGGTCCTTGCACATTTCGTCATAGTAATTGGCTTTGTCTTCTCCAGCTGTTCTTTGAAATCTTCAGTTCAATTATTTTATCTTGTCATTTCTTCCATTTGCTTTAGCTACTCTGTGCTCAAGGGCATGTTTCAGAGTCTCTTCTGTCATCCATTTTGGTCTTCTCTTCTTTTGTTGTCTTTTTAGTGACCTCTTGCTTTCTTTGTGGATGATGCTCTTGATGTCATCTCATAATTCTTCTGGTTTTCAGTCATTGGTGTTCAATGCATCAAATCTATTCTTTAGATAGTGTCTAAATTCAGGAGTGATATATTCAAGATCATATTTTGGCTCTCGTGTACTTGTTTTAATTGTCTTGAACTTCAAGTTGAACTTGCATATGAGCAGTTGATGGCTTGTTCCACAGTCAGCTCCTGGCCTGGTTTTGCCTGAAGATATCGAGCTTCTCCATCGCTTCTTACCACAGATGTAGTCAATCTGATTCCTGTGTGTTCCATCTGGTGAAGCCCACATGTACAGTCACCATTTGAGTTGTTGAAAAAAGATGTTTGCAATGAACAAGTCGTTGGTCTTGCAAAATTCTACCATGCAAGTTCCAGCATTATTCCTGTCACCAAGGTCAAATTTTCCAACTACTGATGATTCTTCTTTGTTTCCAACTTTTGTATTCCAGTCAGCAGTGATAATTAACTCATCCTGATTGCATGTTCAGTTAATTTCAGACTGCAAGAGTTGATCAAAATCTTCAATTTCGTCATCTTTGGCTTTGGTGGTTGGTACATAAATTTGAATAATAGTCGAATTAATGGGTCTTCCTTGTAGGTGTATGGATATTATCCTATCACTGACAGCATTGTACTTCAGGACAGATCTTGAAACATTCTTTGTGATGATGAATGCTATGCCATTCCTCTTTAAACTGCTGTTCCCAGCATAGTAGATCATATGGTTTTCTGATTCAAAATGGCCAGTACCAGTCCATTTCAGCTCACTAATGCCTAGGATATCAATCTTTATGCGTTCCATTTCATTTTTGACAACTTCCAATTTTCCTAGATTCATACTTCGTACAATCCATGTTCTGATTATTAATGTATGTTTGCCATTGTTTCTCCTCAATTTGAGTGGTACTACGCCTGCAAATGGAGATCTCGAAAGCTTTACCTTATCCATATGAGGAAGGCTGATTTTACTCTGATGATGCAGCTCTTGCCCAGTCCTACTTTGAGAGCTTTCTAAGCTAGGTGACTCATCTTCCTCCTCTATGTTTGACAATGTTTCCGGATTATTCATAAAGTTGCACAGTAAAGTATCAGACAGTGTTTCTCTGCTATTCATAAGGTTTTCCCTGGCCAATTCTTTGAGAAGTGGATGACCTCCTCCTTCTTCCTAGTCTGTCTCAGTCTACAAGCTGGGCTGATACCTGTGTACCATGTGCACCCCACTAGGTTTGAAACACCAGTGGCACAGCTGCAAGACTCACAGCAACTCGTTACCACAGTAGGACAAACTGACAGACAAATTTGTCTCCCTTAGCTGTTGGGCCCCTCCAACCACCCTTACTTACCTGAATCCCTGCTGCTGACTCCTTGATCTATTCCGGTCCCCTTTGTTTTTTCTGTCCTCTCCCTGCCTTTCCGCTTCGCTGCTTGTGGGGCATGGCCTGGGTTCCCTCTCTTCACCTGAGTCCCTGCAGCTGACATCTCAATCTATTCCAGTCCCCTTTGCCTTTTTTGGTCACTAAATAGCCACATGCTTATGAGGTGATTGAAAATGCCATGGTTTGTGTCAGGTGTACCGAAGTCCTCAAGGAGACATCTTTGCTCCTCAGCACTTGAAAGAGGTCTTTTGCAGCCAATTTGCCCTGTGCTATATGCTGTCTGATATCTGGACTGCTGCTTTCATTGACATCAATTGTAGAACCAAGAAATGTGAAGTTTTTGACAATGTCAATGTTTTCTCCATTCATTATTATGCAGCTTATAGGTCCAGTTGTGAGGATTTTTGTTTTCTTTATACTGAGATGTAATACATACTGCAGACTGTATTCTTCAATATTCTTCAGTAAGTGCTTCCAGTCATCATCACTTTCAGCAAGCAAAGTTGTGTCATCAGAATATTGCAGGTTGTTAATGAGCCTTCCTCCAATCCTGATGCCATATTCTTCTTCATATAGTCCAGCTTCTCAGATTATTTGCTCAGGATACAGATTGAATAAGTATGGTGAAAGGATACAACTGTGACACACTCCCTTCTTGATTTTAAACTATGCAGTGTCCCCTTGTTCTGTTCAAACAATAGCCTCTTGGTTTATGTACAGGTTTCTCATGAGTACAATTAAGTGTTGTAGAATTCCCATTCTTCTCAACGTTATCTATAATTTGTTATGATCCACACAATCAAATGCTTTTGCATAGTCAATAAAACACAAGTAAACATCTTTCTGGTATTCTTTGCTTTCAGCCAAGATCCATCTGACTTCAGCAATGATATCCCTCATTTCATACCCTCTTCTGAATCCATCTTGCATTTCTGGAAGTTCTCTGTCAGTGGACTGCTGCAATCGTTTTTGAATTATTTTCAGTAAGATTTTACTTGCATGTGATATTAATGATATTGTTTTATAATTTCTACATTCTGTGGGATCACCTTTCTTTGGAATGGGTACAACTATGGATTTCTTCCAGTCAGTTGGCTAGGTAGGTGTCTTGCAAATCTCTTGGGATAACAGAGTGAGTGCCTCCAGCAGGGTACCTGTTTGTTGAAACAGCTCAATGGGTATTCTGTCAATCCCTGGATCCTTGTTCTTCGCCAGCTTCAACTTCTTCCTTCAGTACTATTGGTACTTGATCAAATACCACCTCCTGAAATGGATGAAGATCGAACAGTTCTTTTTGATACAGAGACTCTGTGTATTCCTTCCATCTTTTTTTGGTGCTCCCTGCATCATTCAATATTTTTCCCGTAGAATCTTTCAATATTGCAAGTCAAGGCGTAATTTTTTTCCTCAGTTTTGTCAGCTTGAGAAATTCTGAGTGTGTTCTTCCCTTTTGGTTTTCTAACTCCAGGTCTTTGAACATTTCATTCCAGTAATTGACTTTGTCTGCTTGAGCTGCTCTTTGAAATCTTCTGTTCAGCTCTTTTATCGTGTCATTTCTTCCATTTGCTTTAGCTTCTCTTCCCTCAAGGGCAAGTTTGAGAGTCTCTTCTGTGATTCATTTTGGTCTTTTCTTCATTTCTCATCTTTTTATTGACCTCTTGCTTTCTTCATCGATGATGTTTTTGATGTCATCCCATAATTCTTCTGGTGTTCGGTCATTAGTGCTCAATGTCTCAATCTATTCTTTAGATGTTCTCTAAATTCAGGAGGGATATATTCAAGATCATATTTTGGCTCTCGTGGACTTGTTTTAATTGTCTTCAACTTCAAGTTGAACTGGCATGTGGGAAGTCGATGGTTTGTTCCACAATCAGCTCCTGGCCTGGTTTTGGCTGAATATATTGAGCTTTTCCACTACCTCTTTCCACACATGTAGTCAATGTGATTTTTATGTATTTCATCTGGTGAAGTCCATGTGAATAGCTGCCGTTTGTGTTGTTGAAAAAAGGTTTTTGCAATGAATAAGTCTTTGGTCTTGCAAAATTCTATTATGTGTTATCCAGTGTTCTTTCTCTTACTAAGGCCAAATTTTCCAACTACCAGTGGTTCTTCTTTGTTTCCAACTTTTGCATTTCAGTCACCAGTGATTATTAAAACATCTTGATTGCACCTTCAGGCAATTTCAGACTGCAGAAGTTGATAAAAATCTTTAATTTCCTCATCTTTGGGTTTGGTGGTTAGTGTGTAAATTTGTATAATAGGAGTATCGACTGGTTTTCCTTGCAGGTGTATGGCTCTTATCCTATCACTAACAGCATTGTACTTCAGTACAGATCTTGAAACATTCTTTGTGATGATGAATGCCACACCATTCTTCTTCAAATGGTCATTCCTAGAATAGTAGATCATGTGGTTGTCTGATGCAAATGGCCAAAACCAGTCCATTTCAGCTCACTAATGCCTAGGATATGGATCTTTATGTGTTCCATTTCATTTCTAACAGCTTCCAATTTTCCTAGGATCCCTAGTGCCATAGGGCCTAAGGCATTTGACTGCTAATCAGAAGGCTGATGGTTCAATACCACTAACCACTCCTCAGAAGGAAGGTTGGGCAATCTACTTCTGTAGTGATACCACCTTAGGAACTCAAGGAAGGGTCGCTATGAGTCGGATCCGACTTGATGGCATTCCCTTTTTTTTTTCTTTTCCAATTTTCCTAGATTCATATTTTGCACATTCCATGTTCCTGTTATTAATGGATGTTTGCTGCTGTTTCTCCTCAATTTGAGTTGTGCCACATCATCAAATGGATGTCCTGAGAGCATTACTTCATCCATATCATTAAGGTCAGTTCTACTCTGAGGAGGCAGCTCTTTCCCAGTCATATTTTGAGTTCCCTCTGACCTAAGGGGCTTGTCCTCCTGCACTGTATTGGACAATGTTTCTGGGCTATTCATAAAGTTGCGTAGTGATGTATCAGACAGTGTTTCTCTGCTATTCATAAGATTTTCCCTGGCTAATTCTTTGAGAAGTGGATGGCCTCTTCCTTCTTCCTAGTCTGTCTCAGTCTGTAAGCTGCATTGAATCCTGTGCACCACGTGCAACCCTGCTGGCATTTGAAACACCAGTGGCACAACCTCAAGCCTCAGAGCAACACGCAAGCCACCACAGTAGGATAAACAAACAGACAAGTGTGTCTCCCTTAGCTGTTCAGAACCTCTCCATTCTCCCCTTACTTGGATCCTCCAGCTCTTCCCCTCTTCCTGGCTCTTGGGGTGGGGCCTGTCTCCCTCCCCTGACCTGGATCCTGTGGCTCTCTCTCTCTCTTTTTTTTTCAGGAATGTACCTTCCTTATTAACCTGCCTGTAGTCAGCCACTGGCTGGCATAGCCTATGGGAAGCAAGGAGTCAGTGCATACATGGGGACTGATTTAGAACACAGATGTAGGAACTATCACTTAACTACATTTTTTAAAAATACATTTTATTGAAATATAATTTATGTACAGTGAAATACACAAAAGTAAAGTGACATGGGTCAATGCATTTTTTTTTTTTTTTGAAGTGTTTCCTCCCCTCCCCTCCACCCCTGGCAACCAACAAAGAAAGTTTCCCTCCATATATAAACCTCTCCTTGACTCTCCACAACAATGAACTAATACTATATTTGGTTAGCAATCAAGTGCCTTGGTGAAGTGCCTATTCATGTCTTCTGCCCATTTTTTAATTGGATTGTTAATTCCTTTGGTGTTGAGGTGTTGGATTTTTCCATCAATCTTAGAGATAAGTCCTTTGCCAGATATGTAATTATCAGCAAATATGAATTTGTTGCTGTCATTTTTGTCATATGCTCTTTCCTTGTGTTGATTTCTTTGTTCCATATAATTTTCTATGCTGAGCTTGTTTTGTTTATGAATCATGTTATCACTTCCTTCCCTACTATTGTTTTAGTATTTGCTGAATATTTATCTTTTTTATTTTGATGTGAAGGTTTATCATTTTTTCTTTGAGGTTACCCTGTGATTTATAATTTTCTTCCCAAGTTTAGAACAGTCTGTTCTATCTTGTAGTTGTCTTGACTTCCCCACCATCTAGAAGTTGTATAACAACACAGATTTTTTTCCCTCTTTTTGGTTTGTAGTTGTTTTCATTTGTCAGTTGGTGTCTCTGGTTCCCTGTTTACAATCTTGTAGGCTTATTTACTTTGGATACTTCCGTAGCTGGATTGGTTTCTGGGTTATATCATCATGTGTGTTAATGGTTAGTTCTTATTGGCTGTTGCCTCTTCTCTTTCCAAAGGGCTCCCTTTAACATCTCTTGTAAGGTTGGTCTGCTTTTAACAAATTCCCTTAATTTCTGCTTATATGGAAATGTCCTAATTTCACCATCATGTTTGAGGGACAGTTTTGCTGGGTACATAATTCTTGGTTGGAAATTTTTCTCTTTCAGTGTTTTATATATACCATCCCACTGTCTTCTCACCTGCATGGTTTCTGTCAAGAAATCTGAGCTTAGTCTTATTGGTTGCCCCGTGTAGGTAACTTTTTGTTTTTCCTGTGCTGCTCTCATGATTCTTTCTTTGTCTTTAGTTTTGGTGAGTTTGATGATGATATGTCTTAGTGATTTTCTTTTGGGGTCTATCTTGTTTGGGGTTCATTGGACTTCCTGAATGGATATATTCTCATCTTTCATCATATCAGGGAAGTTCTCCTCCAACAAATCTTGGACAACTTTCTCAGTGTTTCATTTTTCTCTTCCTGTTCTGGAATTCCAATGACACGTAGGTTATTCCTTTTGATGGTATCCACTTGAACTTTAGGCTTTCTTCATTTTGTTTTGATCTTTTTTCTGATTGATCCCTTTCCAAAGAAGTATTCAGGCACTTGTCTTCAATCTCATTAATTCTGTCTTCCATTGCATCAATTCTACTCCTTTGCCCTTTCAATGCGTTATCTATTTCTGACAATTTAGTATTGATCTGGATTTCTACCTGTAGATTTAGAATCATTTCTAATTTTTCATTTATTTTGTCATTGTGTTCCTGTATTTTCTTCCAAAATTTTTCTAGGGTTTTGTCCTTGTTTTCCTTGGTCTATCTCTCAATCCTTTGAAGATACCTAAATATAATTCTTTTGAATTCTTTATCAGGGAGTTCCAATGCTGAGTCTTCCTCAGGGATGTATTTTGGGTCTGTATCCTGGTCCCTTGTTTCTTCTGCTTTATCTTGCTTCTTTGTGTGGACTGTGATGCTGTGTTGTCTCCAAGGCATTGTGATGTTTTTGTGTTTATATTTAATTGGTGATTATATGTTGGAGTGACTTGCCCACAACTTTCATTTTCTTTGTTTTGTTTGTATGTTATCTGTACAGGCAGGGTATTGTGTTGTGCTCCTCTATTCACTACTTGACAGCACTTATACACTCACCACCTGTCTCCTTTCCTTTGTCATCCTCTCGTATGTCCTTGCCAACCCTGGCAAATGGAGCCTTTTCTTAGGCCCCTGGAATCTGAATGAGAATACTATCACTTTAAAATCCAAAATAGTTGCCACTTGTAAACATTCAAAATGGCTGTGCCCTCGGTCACTTTTAATATCCAAAATTGCCACTGCTTGTAAACATGGTTGCACCCTTGGTCACTTTAAACATCCAAAATGGCTGCCACATGTAAACAATCAAAATGGCTGCCACATGTAAACAATCAAAATGGCTGCTCCCTGCGGACAGCAGAAAATCCACAGCTCAGGTTGTCTCCCTCCTTACCATTTCCCTTCCTATTCATAGGCCACCAGAGCAGTTGTCCATGCAGCCCTTGGTGACTGGGACTGATCTTTAGGTCAATTCTCAGGTCCCATCACCACTTGGAAATATTTAGGCTGTTGGTCTCATCAGAGTAACTGACAGTCTGCAGCTCTGATCGTCTCTGTACTCACTATTTTTATTCAGGTTTTTCTACTAGTTGGTGCCTAATCCACTTCTGTATAGTTCCTTTCAATGCTCAGGGTTCCAGGATTATCTTCTGTATCTCTGTCAACTGGTTTTTCTTTCATTGTTGAAGAGGGTCTGTGTCGCTTATCTGCCTATTCCTCCATCTTCCATATATCAGTTAACTACATTTTATGCAACAAAAAGTCAGAATGGTTTATTTTCAAGACCACTTCTCATGCTTTGTTACAAAGGGTAGGGAAATAAGCATTCTTCTAGATTGCTGGTAGGAGTATTATCTTCATGGAAGACAATTGGTAGTACCTATCAAAATGTTACTTTACAAGTAATTTGAGCCAGCAATTCCACTTCTATGAATTTTCCTAGTGCCACATATTTACATGAATGGAATTGTAAGTTTAAGAGTACTCATTTCGGCATTGTTTATAATAGTAAAATATTGATAACAACCTAAATTTGTTGTTGTTGTTAGTTGCTGCTGTCTTGGCTCTGACTCATGGTGACCTCATGTATAAGAGAAGGAAACATTGCCTAGTCCTGTGCTGTCTTCATGATTATAGGTATGTGGAAGTTCATTGTTGTGGCTATTGTGTCATTCTATCTCATTGAGGGTTTCTCTTGATTTTGCTGACCTTCTATTTTACCAACTATACTGTTCTTTTCTAGGTATCATTCTTTCCTGCTGGCATCTCTGAAGAAAGCAAACCAATGTCTGGCCATACTCATTTATAAGTAACTAGTTAAATTACAAGATATTATGCAGCCATAACAAATAAGGAAGAAGATATTCAGCATAAATATTGTGTGATCCCAATTATATGAAATACCTGGAGTAGGCAAATGCACTGAGATAAAAGTAGGTTGGTGGTTTCAGGGGCTGGGAGAATAAGGAGTTATAGGGGCAAAAGAAAAAAAAGAATTTTTAGTTTCTTTAAGGTTTCTCTCAGAAATGTGTTAATGTAGGGAGAGCTGGATTGTGACCTGGCCCCTTCTCTTGCCACCTCCCAGTGTGTTCTGCATTGTGAGTGACCTTGCAAACATACATGTGGGCTGAAACCATTTCCAAATTCCATTTACACTCTGAAAACAGCCATCCCTTGGTACCCCTACCAGGCAGCATGGTGGAACAAAAGAAAGATGGAACCAGAAAGAGGTCCACACAGGAAAAGGGGTGGAAATTATTTGGGAATTTCAGAGTATCACATACCTGGGACCAGTCAAGAATGAGGATGGTGGCTTTTCAATATTTTACCTTGGCTACACTGAATTGGGAGCTCTGGTAGAGTAGTGCCTAAGGCATTTGACTGCTAACCAGAAGGCTGGTGGTGTAAACCCACCAACTACTTCTCAGATGGAAGGGTGGGATATCTACATCCATAGTGATACCACCTCGGAAACCGAAGGAGGGGTTGCTATGAGTCTGTTCCAACTCCGCGGCACATAACAACAACAGAACACACTGAATTAGATTTCCCTTTCCTATTTGTTTCTTGAGGAATATTTGGTGGGCAGAGGGAAGCAGCAGCTGTTTTATAGTTCACATATATTTTTGGTAATTAGTTCATTTACTTCACTGCCATGAGGCAGCAGTCTAAAAGTACTCCACCTCCCCTGTTCCTCCTTCAGAGTCTTTGATTCCTAGGCTAAGTGTACATGTCTAAATGTTTAGTTGTGTGTTGAAGGGCCCTAGCTTCTGCAGGACACCAAAACTATTAAAGTCAGAGGGAACAAGAGCTGACATGAGTTTCAGCACCTCCTCATGGGCTCCAGCTCATGCTTGTGGGTTCCACTCTTTATCTTCTCAACTTGACATCCATCTTCCCTTTCTAATTGCCTGCTCTGTGGACTTCAAGCTTCAGCATCAGATGTGAAGATAATGACCTTGCTGTGTAAGGTAAAATCCCTGCAACCAATCTCTTTCTCTCTCTTTTCACAGTAGAGCCTGAGAAAGCCAGAACCTGTGTAAGGCAGACACCTGTCAAAGAAGGAAAATGCAAACATTTTCCAAACTCATTTTAGTGGAAAATATTTGCCTTTTCCCTCTTCAACAAGCCTCTGTCTCCTACAGATTTCACCTTTCACATGTTTTACTATGTACACAAACACACACACACATTTTATCTATAAAAAACAACCCATGTAAAAGAATAAAAAATAAATTTGACAAAACATATTTTTTGGGGGGCAGAAAAAAACACCCTTAAGCAACAGCAGAAGGCAATCCACGAACAACTGCCTCCATTGCCATGAGACCAAAAGAACTGGACAGTGCCCAGTTTCCATTATTGAACCTTTTGATCCAAGATTCTATAGAAGAATCCTGGTCAAAACAGGGAAAAATGTGGAACAGAATCTTAAATTCTCATGGAATCCAGACTCTTTGGGGCTACTGAGAGTAGCTGTACCCCAGAAACTATTGCCCTGAGATCACCTTTAAACCAAAAATAGACTCTGAAATCTTCTTTAATCCAAACAATAGCTTAGCTTAGTACCTTAACAATGACAGGAGCTGTGAGTCAGCTCTGACTCATAGCAACCTTATGTGCAACAGAACAAAACACTGCCCAGTCCGGTGCCATTCTCACAATCCTTGCTATGCTTCAGCCTACCATTGTAGCCACTTTAACAGCCCATCTTGTTGTGGGTCTTCACCTTTTTCACTGACCCTTCACTTTATTGAGAATGCTATTTTTCTCCAGGAATGGTCCCTTCTGACAAAACGATAAAAGTAGATGAGACAAACTCTGGCCATTCTCTCTTCTAAGGAGCATTCTGGCTCACTTCCTCCGGAACAGATTTGTTCATTCTTCTGCCAGTCCATGGTATTATCAGTATTCTTTGTTAACACCACAATTCAAAGGCATC
The DNA here is from genome assembly GCF_000298275.1 of Orycteropus afer afer. NCBI lineage: Eukaryota > Metazoa > Chordata > Mammalia > Tubulidentata > Orycteropodidae > Orycteropus > Orycteropus afer. The sequence goes on along the minus strand of NW_006921772.1, from coordinate 6,601,636 downwards.
CACTCTTCTTCAGTCTTCCTTATTCATTGTTCAGCTTTCATATGCATTTGAGGAGGTTGAAAATACCATGGCTTGGTAGCTGAACCTTTGTCTTCAAAGTGGTGTCTTTGCTTCTTAACACTTTAAAGAGATCTTTTGCAACAGATTTGCCCAGAGCAATATGACATCTGATTGCTTTTCTTTAAATTTATTTATTTATTTATTATTATTATTATTATTATTTTATTTCTGCAGTGTTCCCTCCAGTTTCACCAGGACCATTTATTAAACAAACATTCTCTTCCCCATTATAATGGATTTCAGCCCTTTGTCAAAGATCAGCTGACCATAGGTTGACAGATGTATTTCTGGGTTCTCAATTTTATTTCATTGGTCTCTGTGTCTGTCATTATACCAATACCAGGCAGTAAATAGGTCATTTTTATGGGATAGATTCTTAGGAGTTTAAATGCTAGGTCGACTGGAACAAGTATTTTTAATTTTAATAGATTATTTTTATCAATGTACATTGTTCATATTTCTATCATAAATACAATATTACTCTCTTCTTCACAACTGTACTAGAAATAGTTGTTACAGCTCTTTCAATTTTGCCAGTCCAATGGTTGTGATTTTATATCTCAAAGTAGCCTTTAGAAGAATTTCCTAGTCTATGTGTACAATGTTATAGAAATATCACCATTAGAATTTCATTTTTTGAAGTTTAAGATAACTCTGGCAATTCATTATGTGCTTTGTGATATGTAACAAGGGAACAAAAGAGACCAGTTTCCCTCAGTATATTCCACTAACTTGAGCAATAAGCTTCAAGTAGCATAATGATTGTTGGATATGGTAGGTCAGCATTAACAACATGCAACAGGAAACAAAACAAAACAAAACAAAACATGCATTTGTGTGCAGTGACAGAAGCAACAGCCTGGAGAACTCATTTATGCTAGAAATTTAGGGTCTTAGGTAGGTGTGAGCTAGCTGACTTATAGAGGGTTCCTTGCATTCTATGGTGGGTTGGTTAAGTTCCTCCTCACTTATGAAGTGTGTCAGGAGGCTAGTTGGGATGAAGTATTTAAATAAATGATGACTAGAGAATTCATTCCTCCTAGGATATTTTCATTACCACTCATATCAAGATTAACAGGTAGAATTTTCTGTAATGAGAAGAAATAAATAAGTAACAACCAAAAACCAACCAAACAAAAATCCAGCCTATTCTCTCTGACAACAAATGAGAATGGAGGAGAAGGGAAGTTAGAAAGAGATCTTCAATAGGGAATGGAAACCTATAAATTTAACATGGGGAGGTATATAGCACTTTCACAGTTCTTGAGCAGGAGAAAGTGCTGATAGAGCTCAAGGGACCAACCAAAATATATTGGAAAATGTTGGTATTTGGAGATTTTAAAGAACTCCTAAGTGGAGAAGCAAACAGCAGATTCTGTAGAACATCCTCTAAGAACTAGACATGCTAGGGGACTTGTTGCCTGGTGTTAGGTATAGAAAAACACTTTAGCTTATCTTTAACCAGCAGAAAGAAATGGCTGTTCCTCCATTTGTGAGAATTCAATTTATTTCACCGGAGCAATTATGGCAAGATGGAATTGTTTTTTCATCTCGGAAGGAAGATGGGGCAATCTACTTCTGTAGCAATACTGCCTCGGAATCCCAAGGAGGGGTCGCTATGAGTCGGATCCTACTCGACGGTGCACAACAACAACAACATCCTCAGCATTCAACCCTCCCAACAAGCACATACAATATGGCAGGGAAAAGTCAGAGAGGCAAAAGGAGGTCTCGTGGTTGAGGATGAGATTGAAATTTTTTAATATTATAATTCACTGAAGAACTTCTGAGAGAAGGCCCATCTCAATTGTCTGAAAAATCAGATTACCTCCTTAGAGTCCAGGGTCCTTTTCTACTCTCCTTTGGATATTTTCATAATGAAACCAACTAGAGCCACTTGACTGACAACCTCTATAGGAGGTGGAGTGGAAGTGAGGCTTTTGGAGGAGAAGAGAACAGAGGAGACGGAAAGAAGGTCTCCCTTTGGGAAGCTTTTGTTTTTCTAGATGCTAGAAAAAGTGGTGGTCATGTGAAAGGTCTAGCATGAGGGTCTCAGGCCAGTTCGGGGCCTGAGTTTTGAATGAGCAGCATAAAGGATCCTACTCCTGAGCCCTCCTACCTATTATTATTTTTTTTTTCCAAAAATGGAAGATATGCTTGAACCTGAATTAAAGAGCTGTTTTGTCAATTTTTCTGGGACTTTGTGTGAATGCACAATTAAACAACAATAGAGTTGTTTAGTAATGGATATCTGTTCTTTACCCACTTAGGGTATGGCTCAGGGATTATATTTGTTGATAAATACTGTTTATGGGGCATTTTCTATGAGCCATGAGTTTTTCCAGATGCTTTTCATACTTTATCTCATGCAATTTTCACCAGGCATTCATCTCAGTTTATATACAGAAAACTAAAACTTAACCTCAGAGAGAATAAGTAATTAGTCCAAGGTGAAATGGGGTGGGGGGCAAAATTGAGTTTCAGTTCTAATTCTTCCTGACTCTCAGCTTGGTGTTCTTCCCAATCTCTCTTCTAAACCAAGGGCAAATGTAATAAGTAGGTCATGGCGCCCACTGGTGGACACCCTTGCAAGTTCAAACAGTGGCTGAAAGGGCCTTGGCAACGCAGCAGATTGCCCAGGTGCACAGGATTTGTGGCAGAACTCCCTAACAGTGCTCTCTTTGTTCAGCAACATTGAATTTCCGAGCATAATATTAGCGTCTCAGGAAATCCTTCCCAAGAAGTTATTTCCATCCGGCAGCTAGTGATTTGTTCCAAATGTTCGAATGAGCTGAAGAGAATTTCCTTTGGTTTGAAGTTGCTTGTCCTGGCAGACAGATGTCTGTACAGCTTCTTACTTTGTAACAAAATTTGCCTCTGCTGCACAAGGTTTAAGGACCTCTCACCTTTGTGCTGTGTATCTGGAGAAGCAAGATAATAAATTTGAATAGAAAACAGATCCTATCACAACTCCCTTCCATAACTGTTTCATTTATTTTTCCTGGCACAAAGATTTTGTCTTTATTTGTGTCCCTTACTATGGATGTGTCTTCTTATTTCACATTAGGCCTTGGCAGCACCAACCCTACTGTTTGAGAAGCTCTTGGAATATGCAGCAAAGCCACAGTCAAAGTTGACTTTGGCAACGTGTTTTTCAGACAGACAGATCTCTCCACTTTCCCCAAAAGGTGTCTAGGACATTAAGATGAGACCAGGTCCTGGAAAACACACAGGCCTCTCCATAGATGGGAGGTTTGCCCAGAGACAGTCTAAACGCTAACTTTTTAAACAGAGGAAAACAAGGCATCTAAACTGTTTTGCTGAAAACCAATCATCACCTCCCAGCTTCTGGTATTCACCAAGCAAAACATCTAGCACTTGTCCTGAATAGGACATAGCTAAGTAATCTCTGGTAATTTGAGATACCAGTGCAGTTATATGATTGGGAAGGTTTCTAGAGTTTTTTTGGGATGCTGTAGCAGGGGAGTTATAGATATAAGTATCATTAAACATACTGATATGCTAATTAACATTTGAAATTTCCTCTAGTCAAACTTTTTAATCTATGTATATGTCAGTTTCTGATTTATACATTTTTATTTTCCAGCCCAGACAGAACAAACAAGTCTAACCAAGCTTTTAAAAAGGACTCTTTTAAAATGGGGTAAAGGACACCTGTAAGGTCCTGTAAGGTCCTGCAGAGAGAGCACTTCGGATGGATGCAGCTGCTCAGGGGCAATTTCTCCTCTTTCCAAACGTTGGCAGGTGCTTTTTCCCACAGTAAATAAATTCTGCTACCCATTCTTCCACTTTCTGGACCTCATAGTTCCATTATTGCTTCAACTAAGATCTGGTTTTCTTCTTCCTGCATCTTTTCAAGTGAACATTGCTCATTCTGCCACAATCACTTACATCAGCACTAGGAGATCAAGTTACCATTTAGCTCCCTAATGTCACTTCTGAACTCCAATTCTTCTACTTTGATGGAAAAATACCTGATCCTTGATGCTCATAGTCTTCCTCCACATGATCATTACTCTCTGGGCACTTCCTGTCAGCTAATGTACATTTCAGCATCTCTCTCACAGAGTTTCTCTGAACCTTAAATCCTGCTCTTGTGCTACATGATTTCAAAGGTCACAGGGATTTTAACATCCTCAATGCCAAAGGGTTAAATTGACCTTCACATCAGCCACCCACTCCCTAGTCCTTGTCATGGACATTGCCACCACCCAGCACTGCTTCGCTCTGAATCCCATAACAGTAATTGTTTTATCAATTATTATAGCTTCCAGGGATTAAACACTTACTATATGCCAGGGCACTGAGCTATAAGCTTTAGATATATTGTTTCATTTAATTCTGAATTCAACTCTGTGATACCTCATAGAGATGACACTATATAGGTATATAATTTATCATACTATATAATTTACCATACTATATACAGTATATATTATACACTGTATATTATATATTACAGGAGCTCTGGTACGTGCTCTGGTAGCATAGTGCCTAAGGCACTTGACTGCTAACCAGAAGGCTGGAGGTTCAAACCCACCAGCCACTTCTTGGAAGGAAGACTGGGCAATCTACTTCTGTAGTGATACTGCCTCGGAAACCCAAGGAGTGGTTGCTATGTGTCGGGTTCAACTCAATGTCACATAACAACAACTGGTAGTGCTGTGGTTAAAACATTGGGCTGCTAACCAAAAGGTTGGTGGTTTGAAACCATCAGCTGCTTCACAGGAGAAAAATAAAGCAGTCTGTAAGATTCACAGCCTTGGAAACACTATTGGGCAGTTGTACTCTGTCCTGTAGGGTTGCTATGAGTTGAAGTAACTCAATGGCAGGAGGCTTGGCTGTGGTCAAGTTGATTCTGACCCATGGCAGCTCCATGTGTTACAGACTAAAACTGCTTCATAGGGTTTTCTTAGCTATAAATCTTTATGAACTTTGCTTCTGCAGCACTGCTGGGTGGGTCTGAATCACCAACCTTTAGGTTAGTAGTGGAGCACAGACCATTTGCACCACCCAGGGACCTCTATACTATTTATCTGTCTATAGCATAATGCACTATAAACACAGAATATATTATATACTCTGGTGCATAATTCCTAAGCCATTTGACTGCTAACCAGAAAGCTGGTGGTTCAAACTCACCAGCCATTCCTCGGAAGGAAGATTGGGCAATCCTACTTCTATTGAAATACCACCTCAGAAACCCAAAGAGAGGTTGCTATGAGTTGGGATCGACTCGATGTCAGTGAGTTTTTTTTTTTTTTTCTTTTAAATAATTACTCTTGTTTTACTGAGAGGGAAACTGAGATCGAGAATGTTTAATTAACTTTTTTTCAAGTAGGTAAATGATGGAGTTTAGATTAAAAACAAAGACATCTGCACCAAGTTCAAACTCTTAACCTTTACAGTATAAATATGCCACTCTGCGACCCTACTTGCCAGCCTCCTGACTCTTTCTCTCAGTGCCATTATGTCTGACTCAAGGTGAACTCTAGCTCCTTAGTCTAACTGTTTTCTTGTTGTATGTTAACTCATCTCTGTTCTAATGTTCTTCCCTGTTAAGCTTAGATTCTGTGGACTGTCATCAAACTGTAATTTCTTGCTTTGTTGTTGTTAGGTGCCATCGAGTCATTTCCAACTCATAGCGCCCCCATGCACAGCAGTACGAAACACCGCCTGATCCCACGCCAGCTCCATGATCCTTGCTATACTTGAGCCCATTGTCACAGCCACCGTGTCAATCCATCTCATCGAAGGCCTTTCCCTCCTTCATCGACCCTCCACCTTACCAAGCATGACATCCTTCTCCAGGGAATGGTCCCCTCTGACAACATGACCAAAGTAGGTGAGACAAAGTCTGGCCATTCTCGCTTCCAAGGAGCATCTCGTCTGCACGTCCTCCAAGACAGATCTGTTAGTTCTTTTAGCAGTCCATGGTACTTTTAGCATTCTTTCTTGCTAGGATGTTTCAATTTTTACCCTTTGTTTTACCCTAATACCTGCCTACAAAATTTCTAACTGTCTCTACAGATGGGTTGTAAAACTTTTTGGAGAAAAATCACCAAACCATAGAAAGCTCAAGTCTCACTCACTCTACTAACTTAAATGTGCAGTATATGTAACTTTTTCATTCTGTCACAACAAATTAACTTCTTTTTAAAACTCTCAGGCCATTGACTGATGAAAGTACAGTCGACCCTTGAATAACATGGGTTTGAACTGCACAGATCCACATATATATAGATTGTTTTTCAAACCTATATTGGAAAATTTTTGGAGATTTGCAATAATTTTAAAAAATTCACATATGAACAACATAAAGTAGAAATATTGAAAAAATTAAGAAAATGTGTGGTGGTTAAGTCTGTGTGTCAACTAGGTTGGGCCTGGTTGAGTGGCTAGGCAGCTGAATGTAGTATTCCCCATGATGAGACTGGTAATCAACTCCATGGTGTAATCTACTGTTGAGCAGCTGAGTAGCTGCCTTAGGGATGTGGTCTGCTTTCTGTATATAAGGAGAACATTTGAGGAATGGTCTCTAGCTTATGGCATCTTGAACCCTGCATCTAGCCACGTCATTTTTCAGCAGCCTACCAAGTTCTGCAAACCTTGGGACTTTCAATGGACTTGAATCAATGGCCTGCCATGTGGTTTGGTAACATTGGGACTGTGCCATGTTATTTGTTGACCCTGGGCTTTTTAGCCTTTCAGCAGCCAGTGGCTGCCTGACTGAAGAGATGCCTCTAGCTTCAGCTTGCCATAAGCAAGAGGCAGAGCTGAAGTCCAAGGTCAAGGGGCTTTCACACAGCCCCTAGAGCATGGCACTTGGAACTTGGACTTCTAGCCTCCTGAACTGTAAGAGAATAAACTGTTTGTTAAGGCCATCCCATTTGTGGTATATTCTTGTCAGAGAAGCACTAGGTAACAGGAACAAAATGTTAGACATGTCATGAGTGCATAAAATAGCTGCTAGTCTATTTTTTAATCTCTTAACATAAAATATGCAGAAATATATTAGAAACTTTAAAATTTATCAAAACTTAAGCACATAAACACTTACAGACCATACATGACACCATTCTCAGTTGACAGAAATGTAAACAAATGGAAGGGTGCAGTATTAAGTCATAACTGCATAAATTAACTTAGTACTTATTATACTACTACAATAATTTCATATCTGCCACCGGTTGTTATTACCATGTGCTCAAGTATTGTGAGTATACACTTAAAACACAATGTGATGTTAATTATCTCTGCATGAGTAGTTCATCTTGCCAGTAAATTGCATGTCACAGTAAAAAGTAATCTCTTGTGGGTTTCACATATTTTCACCCTGTTTAGGGTAATACTGTAAACCTTGAGTAATACCATGGGACCCATATGAAATGCCACTGTGATGTTGGAGGTGCTCCCAAGAAGCAAAGAAATGTCATGACATTACAAGGAAAAATTAAATTGCTTGATATGTACTGTAGATTGAGGCTTGCAGTTATGGTTGTCTGCTATTACAAGACAAATTAATCCATCCTAAGGACCATTGTAAAAAAAGAAAAGGAAATGCATGGAGCTTTTGCTGCAGCTATGCCAGCAATTATAAAAACCTTGCACTTCTTGTGAAATACCTTTTTATCTCATATTGAAAATGCAGCTTTTATGTGGGTGCAGGCTTACTATAAGAAAGGCATGCCTATAGACTGTAATATGATTTGAGAAAAATCAAAGTCATTGTATGACAACTTAAAGCAAAAGGAATGTGAAGGATCTAAAGCTGGAGAATTTAATACCAGCAAAGGTTACTTTGAGGATTTTAGAAAGAGGTTTGGCTTAAAAAAATATCAAGATAACAGAAGAAGCAGCTTCTGCTAACAAAGAGATAGGAGATGAGTTCCTAGATGTCTTTAAGAAAATCATTAAGGAGAAACAATATCTGTCTGAGCAGGTTTTTTAATGCAGATGAAAGTTTTTTCTTATTCTGGTAGAAACAAAAATAGCCACAAAGAACATTTATTAGTATGAAAAAGAAATGAGCACCAGAAATTAAGGTACGAAGAGATAGGCTAACTCTGTTAGCTTGTCTCTGTTTTGTGTAAATGCAGTTAGATTTATTATCAAGACTCTTTATGTTATTGATAAGCCTTCTGGTCAACAGTAGATTATTAGTAGTTAAATTTTTTGGGAGTTGAAAGTTACACATGTATTTTTTACTGTGTGTGTGAGTGGGTTGATGTCCCTAACCCCCATGTTGTTCAAGGGCCAACTGTCTATCAGTCAATTCAGAGATTCCTCCTCTTTTCCCTGAGGTGACATCTCATTCTTTTTTTTTTTTTAAGCATTTACCCATGCTTAAATGAAAGCTAATGGAGAGCTAGAGGAAGGAAAACTTTCCTCAGAATTGTCAGAAAATCACACTTAACTCCCCTGAGAGGTCTTCCTTCAGGCTGGATTTTGATGGAAAAAGGAGGTAGCTGATGCATCCCATCCTTCACTTCTGTACCAAGGCATCTCCAGGTTGGCCATTCTCTAGGTCATTAGGAGCTCTGGTAGCATAGCGCCTAAGGCACTTGACTACTAACCAGAAGGCTGGCGGTTCAAACCCACCAGCCACTCCTTAGAAGGAAGTTTGGGCAATCTACTTCCATAGTGATACTGCCTCGGAAACTCAAGGAGGGGTTGCTATGAGTCAGATCTGATTCGTTGGCAAATAACAACAACAACAACAGGCACAAGAAGCCCTGGTGGTGCAATAGTTAAGCTCTTGACTGCTAAACAAAAAGGTTAGCCAATTTGCTTTCATAAAGATTACAGCCAAGAAAACTCTATATGGCAGCTCTACTCTGTCATGTGGGATCACTATGAGTTGGAATTGACTCAGGGGTACATAAGAAAAACAACAACTGGCAGTGGCACAGAGGAGCCAGCAAGACCTCACAGATGTAGATTTGTGAGATCTGAGTGTGAGGTTTGTGGATTAGGCACTGTGTGGTTCCTGAATATCTTTATGCCTCTGCAGATGTAACAGGTAGAAATCCAGTAATGTATATTTTTCTTTTTTCAATTAGACAGAATGTAAGAGAAAATGGTTTTAATTCTCATGTATATGTCCATATATTTAATGAAACACTTTTGTCTATGAAGGTTGTTTGAAATTAAAACTATGTCCCCCCCCCAAAGAAAAATTGTTATGTTAGCCCCTGTCATAGAATTTTTATATAAAATCCTGATAGGGATATTTTACGTAGATGTTCTGATTTGAGACGTCAGATTACATTAAGGTATTAATAACTCCTTAAGATCAATATTTCTACATGATTTTCCACTTTCCAACAGGATGGAATCCTGGGCTTTGTCTATTTCAGGCTTTTAAACCATATTTTTGCCCCAATATTGATCTACTTCTAACATATTTTATGATATATTTTGTTTCCTTTTTAATTTTGAAACCCAAGGAATAGATAGTACTTGACATATGAACCTGCTATCAAATCATCTTTCTGAGTACAAAAAAATTTATAGGCAACAAACACTAGGACATGAAGTAAAATCTTAATAAACAAGCTATCTTGGGGTCAAATGATAATAGTAAGACAGGGAAAAGGCAAGCTGAAGAGAGAGTATTTACAAAACAGAAGATGCAGAAGCAGAATAGATAAAGAACTACACATAAATAAGAAAGACAACCCAATAAAAAAGTGGCAAGAGACTTGGATATTCACATTGCAAATGAAGATATCCAACTGCTCAATAAGCATATTAAGAGGGGCTTAATATCAATAATAACCAAGGAAATTAATTTAAAAATAGGAATGATGTACATAACACCTCAGAATATCTAAGAAAAAGAAGATTGACAATGCTAACTATTGGCAAGGTTATGGAAGTAACTTTCTTACATTTCTGGTGGTCATGATGGGCCTGTAAATTGGTAAACCACTTTAGAAAACTGACTTACCTGATTAAAATTGAGCATTTCTATAAATGATTAATTAGCAGTTCCCATGTGCTCCAAAAGATATAAGTGATAATATTCACAAGAAAATTATTTATAATGACACCAAAGTGGCCCCAAACAGGTACTTGGGGAGCCAGCACAATATGGTATCATGTAAGTGCAGATACAATGAGTGAGAGATGTAGTAAGGCATATTATCTTAGGTAGACTTATAGAATCCACCAACAATGACTCACACTGTCCATCAACATCAGAATAGATGGTGTTAGGTACTGTTGAGTCAGCTCCAAATCATCACAACCCTATGTACAATGAACGAAATGCTGCCTGGTCATGCACCATCCTCATAATCTTTGCTATATTTGAGCTTGTCATTGCAGCCACTGTGTCAAAGTTGAGGGTCTTCCCCTTTTTCACTGACCCTCTACTTTAACAAACTTGACATCTTTCTCCAGGGAATAGTCCCTCTGACAACACGACTAAAGTACGCAAGACAAAGTCTGACCATTCTTGCTTCCAAGGAGCATTTGGTTGTACTTTTTCCAGGACACATTTGTTCATTCCTCTGGCACTCTGTCATATTTTAAGTATTCTTCACCAACACCACAATTCAAACACAAGAAGTCTTCTCCAGTCTTCTTTATTTATGGTTGAGTTTTCACATGCATGAGGCAATTGAAAGTACCATGGCTTGGGTGAGGTGCACCTTAGTCTTCAAAGTGATATCTGTGCTTCTTAGCACTTTAAACAGGTCTTTTGCAGAAGATTTGACCAGTTCAGTATGTCATCTGATTTCTTCACTGCTCCTTCCATGGGTGTTGATTGTGGATCCAGGAAAAATGAAATTCATGACAACTTCAATCTTTTCTCCATTTATCTTCATGTTGCTTATTGGTCCAGTTGTGAGAATTTTTGTTTTCTTTATGTTGTGGTGTAATCCATACTGAAGGCTGTAGTCTTTGATCTTCATCAGTAAGTGGTTCAAGTCATCTTCACTTCAAGCAAGGGTGTATCGTCTGCATATCACAAGTTGTTAACGTGTCTTCCTCCAATCTTGATGATTCATTCTTCTTCATATAGTCCAGTTTCCCCAAATATTTGCTGAACATACAGATTGAATAAGTATGACAAAAGCATACAACCCTGACACATACCTTTGCTGATTTTAAACCGTGCAGTATCCCCTTGTTCTGTTTGAGTGACAGCCTCTTACTCTACATTCAGGCTCCTCATGAGCACAATCAAGTGTCTTGGAATTCCCATTCTTCACAGTGTTATCTATAATTTGTTATGATCCACACAGTGAAATGCCTTTGTGTAGTCAATAAAACACAGGTAAACTTCTTTCTGGTGTTCTTTGCTTTTAGCCAAGATCTATCTGATATCAGGTGTAATGATATCCCTTGTTCCATGTCCTCTTCTTATTCCAGTTCGAATTTCTGAAAGGTCCTTGTAATATGTTGCTGCAAACCATTTTTGAATTATCATCAGCAAAATTTTACTTGCTTGTAACATTAATGAAATTGTTTGACAATTTCCACATTCTGTTGGATCACCTGTCTTTCGAATGGGCACCGATAATGATCTCTTCTAGTCAGTTGGCCAGGTAGCTGTCTTCCAAATTTCTTGGCCCCCAGTACTGTGTCTGTTTGATGAAACATCTCAGTGAGTATTCCATCAATTCATGCAGCCTATTTTTCACCAATTCCTTCAGCTCAGCTTGGACTTCTTCCTTCAATATCATTGGTTATTGATCATATGCTATCTCCTGAAATAGTTGAACATCAACCTGTTCTTTTTTGTACAATGACTCTGTGCATTCTTTCCATCTTCTTTTGATGTTTCCTGCATCATTCAATATTTTGCCCTTAGAATCCTTCAATATTGCAATGCAAGGGTTGAATTTTTTCTTCAGTTCTTTCAGCATGAGAAATGCTGAGCATGTTCTTCTCATTTGCTTTTCTAACTCTAGGTCTTTGCATATTTAATTATACCATTTTATAATGGTATAATAAAATGTCTTCTTTTGCTGCCCTCTGAAACCTTCTGTTTGGCTCTTGTATCTTGTCATTTCTTCCATTTTCTTTAGCCACTCTCTGTTCAAAAGCAAGTTTCAGAGTCTCTTTTGCCATCCATTTTGGTCTTTTCTGCCTTTCCTGTCTTTTTCATGACCTTTTGCTTTGTTCACGTATGATGTTCTTCATGTTGTCCCACAACGTATCTGGTTTTCATCATTGATGTTCAATGTGTCAAATCTATTCTTCAGATGGCCTCTAAATTTAGGTGGGATATAATCAAGGTCATATTTTGGCTCTTGTGGACTTGTTTTAATTGTCTTCAGCTTCAAGTAGAACTTGCATATGAGCAATTAAAAGTCTGTTCTATAGTCAGCTCCTGGTCTTGTCTTGACTGAAGATTTCAAGCTTTTCTTTTGCCTCTTTCCAGTTGATCTGATTCCTGTGTATTCCATTTGGCAAGGTCCACATGTAGTCATTATTTATGTTGTTGAGGAAAGGTATTTGCAATGAATAAGTAGTTCGCCTTACAAAAGTCTATCATGTGATCTCTGGCATCATTTCTATCACCAAGGTCATATTTTGCAATGACTGATGATTCTTCTTTGTTTCCAATATTTTGTAATCCAATCACCAATAATCAATACATGTTGATTGCATGTTTGGTCAATTTCAGACTGTAGAAGTTGGTAAAAATCTTTAATTTCTTCATCTTTTGTCTTAGTGGTTAGTGTGTAAATTTGAATAATTGTAGTATTAACTGGTCTTCCTTGTAGGCACATGAATATTATCCTATCACTGACAACATTGTAATTCACCATAGCTCTTGAAACATTTTCTTTGGTGATGAATGTGACTCCATTCCTCTTTAATTTGTCATTCCTGGCATTGAAGACAGTATGATTGTTTGCTTCAAAATGGCCAATACCAGTCCATTTCAGTTCATTAATGCCTAAGATATCAATCTTTGTCTATTTCATTTCATTTTTGAAAACTTTTAATTTTCCAAGATTCATATGTCATACACTCCATGTTCTGATTATTAATGGATGTTTGCAACTCTTTCTTCCCATTTTGAGTTGTGCCATCAACAAATGAGGGTCCTGAAAGCTTTACTCCATCCACCTCATTAAAGTCTACTCTACTTTAAGGAGGCAGCTCTTCCCCAGCCATATTTGGAGTGTTTTCTGACCTGAGGGGCTCTTCTTCTGGTACTATATTGGACAATGTTTCAGGGCTATTCATAAAATTTTCCAGTAACATATCAGACAGTGTTTCACCTTATTCCTAAGGTTTTCACTGGTCAATTCTTTAAGAAGTGGATGGTTCCTTCCTTCTTTCAGGTCTGCCTTAGTCTGGATGCCCCACTAAAACCTATCCACCATGGGTGCCCCTGCTAGTACTTGAAATACTGGTGGCATAGCCTTCATCCTCACAGCAACACAGAAGCCACGACAGTATGACAAACTGACAGCTGAGTAGTGGGTAGAACGGATAAATATGGTATATTCATGCAATGAAATACTATACTGCAGCAGGTATGAATGGACTGAAGATAAACATAAACAGGGATGAATCTTATACTTTTTTCATTCATACAAAGTTGAAAAAAGCATCAAAAGCAATTTATGGTATTATTAATCAAGATTATGATTTGAAAGGCAAAAGGGGTAGTGATTGGGAGAGAACATGAGGGACAATTCTGGGGTGCCTAATGTTCTGTTTCTTGATGTAGATGGTAGTTGCACGGACATGTTCACTTTGTGGTAATTTGTATTTTATTATTTGTACATTTTATTTGCTTGTGTAGTGGTATGCCATTGCTGCTTCAAATTTAATTTCCTTGATTCCTATTGTGGTTAAGGACAATTTCATGTTTATTGAGCATTTGTATATCTTCATTTGTGAAGTACATGTCCAAGTCTCTTTCCATTTTGCTTATGGCTGTTCTTGTTATATTCCAGTAAAAAATGTAAAAAAAAAAAAAGAAACAAACAAACAAAAAAACCAGGGTGAAGATTGCATGCTTGCATGCCAACAGAGGCATAATTACATAGAAATTTGAAGAGCTCACCCTTACATGTCCTTTTCATAAGCATACAAATTTTATCAGTACAAGGTCATGGCTCTTTTTGTGGAAGCTCTGAAAAAGCTCATTTCAGTACTATAATTGCAATATAACCAGGAGATTCTTAAGTTTTTTGTTCCTTTGGCAGTTGGGTAAGAGCTATCAACTCATTCTCAGAAAAATGTTTTTAAGTGCATATAATAATACACCTAGAGTTATAAAGGAAAAAAAAATTATAGTACAATTATAAAAATATTAAAAACAATGTTTTACACATCTAATAGCAGGGCAGTACATATAAAATGTAGGCAAATAAAGTAAAATTTTATTTAAAAAAATATATCAGGGCGAGGACTACTTTTATATAGTTCTACCCCAATTTATAAAAGATGTTCTTCTTTACACAAAGTTAAGGAATCTCATTTGAACTATCTAGTTTCATGAAAATTTAACAACAATAAAGACAACTTACCTCCTTTCAAGTACTGATCAATAACAATTGAAGAAATACCAGAAAGCAGCATAGATGTTTGGGTCATTAGTGTGAGAATATACCATCATTTGGTGATAGAACAACTGCTAAGTGCTATGTAGTTGGTCAGCCACAAATAATAAGGAACCATAGGTAGAAAATTTACAATCACATGTTATCCATTGGAAGGTCTAATAGCCACTGTAATTTTTCAGTAGTAAGGATAATATATAATATGTGAAATATTTGCAACAACTATACTGTGATAAGGGAGATCTGGTGACATGGTGCCTAAGGCATTTGACTGATAACCAGAAGGTTGACGGTTGAAACCCATGCTCTGCAGAAGGAAAATAGGGTAAACTATGGGGCAAACTACTTCCATAAAGATTTACTGACTTGGAAACCCAAAGTGTGTAGCTATGAGTTGGAATTGATTCTATGGCAGTAAGTTTGGGTTTTTTTTTTTGTTATATTATGATATAAGAATATCTTTAGTTCCTATTAATAATCAAGTCAGACATGCTAATACTTCCATGGTTTGCTGCTTGTGTTCATAATAATGGACATGCTACATTTCAGTTAGAGGTTAGTGAAAGTAAAGTAAAGATGAAAGAAAATGTGTAATGTTTTTCCCATCCAAGTTATAGGTTCCCTGAATTGTACCCTGGGTCAATAACTGCTGTTTTAAAGGGAAGGAGTGAATGTCTGTGTTGACTCCCTAGTTGAGGAAAGAGGTTGTTGGGAAGAGATGACACAAAAAATTCTCAAAAGTCACAAGTGACCAGGCAGGCTCTCATGCAGACAAAGACCGGAATTTAGGTTAAGACTAAAGGAAAAATAAATGTTTTGAGCACTAGAGCCTAGAAGAACTAAACTTCTGGACAACAAGCCATTGGCCCTGTTCCCTTATTGCTTACTGCAGTGTAGTAAATTACCTGGTATGGCTTTTCAAGCCATAAGTCTTTGTAAACTCCATGGTGGAATTTGCTGTGAGCAACTGAGGAGCTCCTGATAGTAAATGTTATCCATCTGGGGTATTTCGGTTGGGAGTGTCACAAAGCAATGTCCTGGGAAGTTTGGTCTCTCTCAGGTGCTTAGAATTCTGATGCTATGATTGGCTAGTTTGGCCACTCTGCCAGGCTCAAAAGAAGGCCTCCTAGAGGCAGAACTCTCTCTGACTGCTGACTGAGAAGGATGTGCTGCTGAGAGAAACATGCTCTTGAGAAACACATGCTGCTGAGAAAGAGACACTGAGAGACACGCATTGCTGAGAGAGACATGCATTGCTGGGAGAGTGGCTGAGAGAGACTGTCGGCTGAGAGACGGCAGGCTGAGAGACTGAGAGTTTTTCCTGAACTTGAATTGTAGCCTGGTGCTTCCCTAATAAACCCCATAATCTGTCAGTTCTGTGTGGCCACTGCAGTGAATTATCGAACCCAACAGAAAGCTGGTGAGTGCTGTGAGAGGAATGGTTGGTGTCAGGGTTGATGAAAGGGCTGGATGGAGGCAGCATGTCTGGACTCACAGGAATAGGCCTTGGGCTACTGGTGGTGATTCTGTCTTCCTCTTGTGGGGTTAGAGGAGGTCAGAAGATGGGGCCTCCCTGCCCCTTTAGCACTTGCACTAAGACATCTCTGTGGGTTCACACCCTTGGGAGCATAAATTGACAGAAAGAAACATTTAGATATTTTAATATCTAAAATATTTAGATACTAAAATATTTAACATTTTATATCTTTAAATATTAATATATAGATAGTAATATTTAATATCTAGATATTAAAATATCATTAATGTTACATGCAAGTAAGATCTTATTGAAGATATTTCAAAAACAGTTGCAGCAGTATATTGACAGAGAACTTCCAGAGGTGCAGGCTGGATTCAGAAGAAGTGTGGAACAAGGGATATCATAGCTGATGTCAGATGCATCTTGGCTCAAAGCAAAGAATACGAGAAAGATGTTTACTTGTGTTTTATTGACTATGCAAAAGGATTTGATTGTATGGCTCATAACAAATTGTGGATAACTTGAGAAGAATAAAAATTTCAGAACACTTAATTGTACTCATAAGGAATCTGTACATAGACCAGGAGGCTGTTGTTCAAACAGTAAAAGAGAATACTGCATGGCTTAAAATCAAGAAGGGAGTGTGTCAGGGTTGTATCCTTTCACATTCTTATTCAATCTGTATGCTGAACAAATAATCAGAGAAAATGGACTATATGAAGAACGTGGCATCAGGATTGGAGGAAGAATCGTTAACAACCTGCAATACGCTGATGACACAACTTTGTTTGCTGAAAGTGGGGATGACTTGAAGCACTTACTGATGAAGATTGAAGACTACAGTCTGCAGTATGGATTACATCTCAATGTAAAGAAAACAAAAATCCTCACAACTGGAGCTATAAGCAGCATTACGATAAATAAAATAAAAGATTGAAATTGTCAAAGACTTCACATTTCTTGGTTTTACAATCGAAGTCAATGGAAGCATCAGTCATGACATCAGACGACATATAGCACTGGGCAAATTGGCTGCAAAGGACCTCTTTCAAGCGCTGAAGAGCAAAGATGTCTCCTTGAGGATGAAGGTGCACCTGACACAAGCCATGATATTTCCAATCGCCTGGTATGCATGTGAGAACTGGACAGTGAATAAGGAAGACCGAAGAAGAGTTGATGATTTTGAGTTGTGGTGCTGGTGAAGAATGCTGGAAGTACCATGGACTGCTAAAAGAACTGACAGGTCTGTCCTGGAGGAAGTGCAGCCAGAATGTTCCTTGGAGGTGAGATAGCCAGACTTTGTCTCACATACTTTGGTCATGTTGTCAGAAGGGACCATTCCCTGGAGAAGGATTCATGCTTGGTAAGGTAGAGGGTCTATGAAAGAGGGGAAGGCCCTCAACAAGGTGGATCGACATGGTGGTGGCAGTGATGGGCTCAAGTGTAGCAAGAATCATGGAGGTGGCTCAGGACCAGGTCATGTTTCGTTCTGCTGTGCATAGGGTCACTATGAGTTGGAGATGACTCGATGGCACCTAACAACAACAACAACAATGGTATTTTAATAAGGTTTATCCACATAAAAAACGTTCTGGTGGAATACTACCTAAAGCATTTGACTGCTAACCAGAAGGCTGGTGGTTCAAACCCACCTGCCATTCCTTGGAAGGAAGATTGGGTAATCTATTCCCATAGTGATACCACCTCAGAAACCCAAGGAGAGGTCACTATGAGTTGGATCTGACATAAATGGCATGGTGTCTAAGCATTTGACTGCCAACCTGAAGCCTGGTGGTTCAAACCCATTGGCTACTCCTTGGAAGGAAGATTGGGCATAGTGATACCCCATCAGAAACCCAAGGAGGGGTCGCTATGAGTTGGAGCTGACTCGATGACAGTGAGATTTTTTTTGTTACTGAATAAGATGACTTATTAAGTTCTACTTAACCTTAACCACCACTCATTGGTCAGTTTGTTGTACTGTGGTGGCTTGCATGTTTCTGTGAGGCTGGAGGCTATGCCACCAGTATTTCAAATACCAGCAGGATCACCCAAGGTGGACAGGTTTCAATGGAGCTTCCAGACTAAGACAGACTTGGAAGAAGGAAGGGACCATCCACTTCTCAAAGAATGGGCCAGTGAAATCCTTATGAATAGCACTGAAACATTGTATCGTATATTACTGGGAAACTTTATGAATATCCCTGAAACGTTGTCTGATATAGTGCTGGAAGATGAACCCTTCAGAAGACACTCAAAATACACCAGGGGAAGAGCTGTCTTCTCAGAGTAGAGCTAACCTTAATAATGTGGATGGAGTAAAGCTTTCAGGACCTCCAGTTGCTGATGTGAAGAAAATGAGAAGAAACAGCTGCCAACATCCATTAATCATCAGAACATGGAATGCATGAAGTATGAATCTAGGAAAATTGGAAGTTGTCAAAAATGAAATGGACACATAAAGATCAATATCCTAGCCATTGGTGAGCTGAAATTGATTGGTTTTGGCCAATTTGAATCAGATAATTGTAGGATGTACTATGCTGGGAATGACAAATTAAGAGGAAAGGTGTGGCATTCATCATCACAAAGAGCATTTTATCTTTATCTTGAGGTACGATGCTGTCAGTGATAGGATACTATCCATATGCCTACAAGGAAGACCAGTTAATACTACCAATACTCAAATTTACTCACCAACCACCAAAGTCAAAGGTGAGGAAATTGAAGATTGTTATCAACTTCTGCAGTTTGAAATATACCAAACATAGTAATCAAGATATGTTGATTATCACTGGTTATTGGAATGCAAAAGTTGGAAACAGAAAAGAATCACTGGTATTTCAAAAATATGACCTTGGTGATAGAAATAACACTGGAGATCACAAGGTAGAATTTTGCAAGACCAACAGATTATTCATTGCTAATATCTTTTTCAACAACACAAATGGCAGCTATATATGTGGACTTCACCAGATAGAGTGCATAGAAATCAGATTGACTATATCTGTGGCAAGACGTGATGGAAAAGCTCAATATCTTCAGCCAAAAGTAGGGCAGGAGCTGACTGTGGAACAGATCATCAACTGCTCATATGAAAGTTCAACTTGAAGCTGAAGACAATTAAAACAAGTCCATGAGGACAAAAATATGACCTTGATTATATCCACCTGAATTTAGAGACCATCTAAAGAATAGATTTGAGGCATTGAATACCAATTACCAAAAACCAGAGGAATTGTGGGATGACATCAAGAACATCATCTACAAAGAAAGCAAAAGTCATTAAAAAACAGAAAAGGAAGAAAAGACCAAAATAGATGTTGGAAGAGACTCTGAAACTTGCTTTTGAACAGAGAGTAGTAGCTAAAGCAAATGAAAGAAATGGCAAGATAAAAAAGCTGAACAGAAGATTTCAAAGAGCAGCTCAAGAAGACAAAGTCAATTATTATAATGGAATGTGCAAAGACCTGGAGTTAGAAAACTAAAAGGGAAGAACATGCTTGGCATTTCTTAAGCTTAAAGAACTGAAGAAAAAAATTCAAACCTCGAGTTGCACTATTGAAAGATTCTGTTGGCCATATATATATATATATATATATATATATTTATTATTATTATTATTGTGATTTGGGTGAAGATTTAAAGAGCAAATTCACTTTCCATATAGCAGTTTACATATACTTTGTCTCATGACATTGACCACAGTTTACCACAATGCAACAGCTCCCCTCCCACTTCCTCCCCATAGTTAACTCTTCCCAGTGTCTATCC
>NW_006921772.1:6573297-6578421 GCF_000298275.1 Orycteropus afer afer | reverse complement strand
CATCCATTTCAGGAGGTGGCATATGATCAAGAACCAATGGTATTGAAGGAAGAAGTTGAAGCTGCACTGAAGGAATTGGTGAAGAACAAGGCTCTTGGAATTGACAGAATACCCACTAAGATGTTTCAACAAATGGATGCCACACTGGAGACACTCACTTGGCTATGCTAAGAAATGTGGAAGGGAGCTACCTGGCCAACTGACTGGAAGAGATCTATATTTATACCCATTGCAAAGAAAGGTGATTCCATAGAATGTGAGAATTATGAAACAATATCATTAATATCACACACAAGTAAAATCTTAAGATAATTAAAAAACCATTGCAGCAGTATATTGACAGAGAACTTCCAGAAATGCACACAGGATTCAGAAGAGGTTGTGGAGTGAAGGATATCATTTCAGATGGATCTTGGCTGAAAGCAAAAAATACCAGACAAAAGTTTACTTGTGTTTTATTGACTATGCAAAAGCATTTGATTGTGTGGGTCATAACAGATTATGGATAACATTGAGAAGAATGAGAATTCCAGAACACTTAATTGTGCTCATGAGGAACCTGTACATACACTAGGAGGCTGTTGTTCAAACAGAAAAAGGGCATACTGCATAGTTTAAAATCAAGAAGGGAGTATGTCAGGGCTGTATCCTTTCACAATACTTATTCAATCTGTATGCTGGGCAAATAATGAGAGAAGCTGGACTATATGAAGAAGAGCATGACATCAGGATTGGAGGAAGACTCATTAACAACCCGCAATATGCAGACGACATGACTTTGCTTGCTGAAAGTGAAGAGGACTTGAAACACTTACTGATCAAGATTAAAGATTACAGTCTAGAATATGAATTACAGAAGAAAGAAAAAAATCCTCACAACTGGACCAATAAGCAGCATCACAATAAATAGAGAAAGATTGAAGTTGTCAAAGATTTTATATTATTTGGTTCCACAATCAACACCAATGGATGCAGCTGTGAAGTAATCAAATGACATATTGTACTGGGAAAATCTTTTGCAAAACACCTCTTTAAAGTGCTGAAGAGCAAAGATGCTTCTTTGAAGACTAAGGTGCACCTAACCCAAGCCACGGTATTTTTAGTCACCTCATATGCATGTGAGAGCTGGACAACGAATAAGGAAGACTGAAAAAGAGTTAATGCTTTTGAATTGTGGTATTAGTGAAGAATACTGAAAGTACTATGGACTGCCAGAAGAACTAACAAATCTGTCCTGGAAGAAGTGCACTAGAATGCTCCTTGGAAATGAAAATGGCCAGACTTCGTCTGACTTACCTTGGTGATGTTGTCAGAAGGGACCATTCCCCTGAGAAAGATATCACACTTGGTGAAGTGGAGGTTCAGCAAGAAAGGGGAAGGCTCTCAATGAGGTAGACTGACACCGTGGCTGCAACGATGGGCTCAGGTATAGCAGGGATTGTGAAGCTGGCACAGGAGCAGACAGTGTTTTGTTGCATTGTACATAGGGTCACTATGAGTCGGATCCAACTTGACAGCACCTAACAACAACAACTTAACCTTCAAGTGTCAGCTCAGTTTCTTTTCTTTTCTTCTTCTCCTTCTTTTGCCTTTTTAAAATCATGGTTGAGTGAAAGAAAGTTCACAGAACAAATTAGTCTCCTATTCAACAATTTATGCACATTTTATTTTGTAACATCGGTTGCAATTCTCTCAATGTAGCAGTACTCAACCTGTTTACTCCTCGGTTTTCTCTTTCCATTTCCTTTCTTTCCTGCCCCTTCCTGTCTTCTGAGCTTTATTTTTGGGCCAATGCTGCCCTTTTGGTCTTGTATGAGTGATTATTCTAAGGAATTCATTCCTCGGTAGTAGTATTGTTCACTCTATAGGCCTGTGAACAAGGTGATCCCTGGGGATGGGTTCAATTTCAGGTTTGAAGAGTGTCTAGAGGCTATACTCCTGGAGATTCCAGCAGTGTATACTGGACCAGTAAGCCTGGTATTTTTTTTATGGTTTTGAATTTTTTTCTACATTTTTCTCCCATTCTGGCAGAAACTTCTGTGGTCCCCATCAGCTGGCATCACCTAACTCTTCTGGTGTTGGGGTAGTAGAGGCTGTGGTTCATGTGGCTTGTTAGTCCATTGGACTAATCATTTCCTTGAACCTTTGATTTTCTTCCCTCTTCTTTCCTCCAGATAAGAAGAAATCAATAGCCGCATCGGAGATGGTCACTTGCTAGCTTTTAAGACCCCATTTGCTCAGCTCAGCTTCAATATAATTTCCTCCAAGTGCCTTTTCATGACGCCTGCTTCCTGTTTCCAAAGCATTCACTTGGAACTCCCCCATTTGTAGCATTCAACACCCTGGTAATTTTTGGTGTAGGGTTTGTTTTTTTCAGTTTACTCAATTTTAAGCTTCATGCAGACATACAGTAATATCTATCTTATTCATTGCTCTGTCCCCAGTGAAAAGTACTATGTCTGGTATATAGTAGATACTAAACAAATATTTCAATGAACTAGTAAACAAGTAAGTTATCAAATGCTTTCTAAAACCATTTCTATTCTGTTAAAGTTAGTCATGATGAAGAGGATGAGGAAGGAAAAGCACTACAGTCCCATGCTTAGGGCACCCTGGAAATTCTGGTTCAAGCATAACACTGACACAATGCAGAATGATTTTAAGGGTTTTTTGAAAAACTGAAGATTGGAATATCAACATATCAAGCAGATACAAAAACTTCACTGACTAATGGAAGAGTTAACAAAAATGAAAGCAGAAATGTCTTATTTTTCTTCTTTTATATGAGCAAGCCTCTAAAATCCTGTATGTGTTTTCCCTCGATTTTACCTAAGATATAATAATTCTCATTATTATATCTTTTAAAGTTGGGTAACTAAAGTAATAAAAAGCAGGACTGCATTTTGATGAAAGTAGCTCTTTTCAAAGGGTTACTGAAAATTACATTGTTGAGTAAATTAAATTAGAGCTGTAGAGGGAGATCAGCTGTGACTAATCTATGTCTTTTTTTCACATTATTCCTTGATTTATTTTTTCCCAATCCTTCAGAGGCAATCAACTTTCCTTTTGAGTGATTCTGATCTATGTTTTAATGGAAAATGACTTCTTTGTGTTCCAAATGAGTAGCTATTGTAAAAGGAATATATTTTCTTTTTTTACCACATTGGCTCTGCTGGCATTAACTAAAAGAGGGACGAGATTTATGGTTTTAATATATTTCCTTGATTACCGTTACATGTTGTAAAATATTGTTATAATACCACAAGAATTAGGGCAATGAAGAATGACCATCAGCACTACCATCTCCCTTTGTTTTCATTTTATAACTTTATTGTTTGATATTTCTTTTAGATGAACTACGTCTATGCCCTCAATCCATACAGAACAGGAAACATATGCTCCTCTATACAGCATTGTTTAGGAGCCCTGGTGACATAGTGGGTAAGGCATCTGGCTGCTAACTCGAAGGCTGATGGTTCAAACCACCAGCTGTTCCACAGGAGGAAGATGAGGCAATCTACTTCCATAAAGATTTACAGCCTTGGAAACCCATTGGGGGGTCAACGTGAGTTGGAATCAACTCAATGGCAGTGAGTTTGGTTTGTTTTTTTTGGCCAGGAGTAAAGTTAAAATGTAATTGGTCTTGTCATCTAACTATTGCCATAAAGAATCTGACAATACGAATGGAAAACAATCCATTTCCTGAGGCAAGTAGTTTCAAAATATGGAGAGTTAATATTGAATAGCTCTACCTTTTGAGGACTTTAATTTTTCTGATCAGAGAATACATTTTATAGCTAATTTATGCTGGCACGCATTACCAGAAGTCAAGGAGATTAAAAATATGTGCTAAGGGAGCACTATTGACGTTTATCCCCATTTATGGGGTTGTGACTGGTAGCACTCCACATCAAAACATTTCCTGGTTAAAGCATCTTGCATGATGCATGAGGCTGTTCACTTGGCTAATCAAGTGCTGAATCAGGGCCAAAACTTTTCCCAAAAGGAAATCTTGGCTGTGCATGGAATTACTTCTGTGCTGTCCCTCCATACAGATGTTCTCCTGTGGGAGTATACTAGCTAACTTTCTTTCTTTCTCTTAACATCAACAATACCATATGAACACTACCTGCTCCCTTGTTCTCCAAAATATCCAGATCTCCTCTCACTCATCAATAAATCACTCTACTGTGCTTTTCTTTTCCCGTGATTCCTTCTGAGGATTAGCTCTGACTTCCCCACTACTGGCGGTCAAAGTGGCCCCAACTCGGGATGACAATTGACGAGGATCAAGGGATTGCCTATTCTGTGCCTGTAAGAACGGATTCGTGCCAGAGAAACTCATCAAGTGGAGGCGGAGAATAAAGACCGTTCGGGGCTTGTCAATGCAACCATTGCTTTGATGGGAGGCTTCTCAAGGTCCTCAACCAAGAAGACTGAGGTTGGAATCCATCAGCTGATGCCCTAACACTTCTCTGACTGCTCCCTTCTGTCTTGCCTGCAGATGGGACATTGAGGTTGGTGGCCAGTTAGTGAAACTGCCGCACAGTTTACCCAAAGAGCCAGTCAGTAGGGGTGAAGTCTATGATGACTCGCCATCAGACTGGTTATTTGGTATAGAATTGTCAGCCTCCAGCCTCCTCTTTCATTTCTCATCCCAGACTTCATACTATTTTAATTCATTTTTGACTGTGTAGTCACTTGCTGAGCTGGCAAAGAAAATGCTCTTTGGTTTCTTAATTCCTCTTTACAAGGATTGCTGTTAACTCTGAGAAAACTCTCATTATCTATGGGGAAATGTTACATATTACATATTTGGGAACTGAAACTAAAGTAGGCAGAGAGCTCAGATTTAGAATATATAGTGCTTTGTGGGAGAGGGACCGGGTCTCTGGGAGCAAGGTAAGCACGGGTGGGCTGGTGCTTACTCATTGATCTGCACTGAGCACTTTCCCTTGTTACCCTCCTGAGAGGGACTGGGTCTCTGGGAGCAAGGTAAGCACAGGTGTAGCACAGAGTAGCAGGCCGGAAGAGCAGGAGAAAGGGGTAAAACCCAGGGAGCCAAAGAGAAGAGCAATCAGCCGAAGGGATTAGGTGAGGAGGGGAAACTCAGGGACGCCCAAA
>NW_006921772.1:6566258-6570240 GCF_000298275.1 Orycteropus afer afer | reverse complement strand
TCGTCTCACCTATTTTGGTCATGTTGTAAGAAGGGACCATTCCTTGGAGAAGGATGTCATGCTTGGTAGGGTGGATGGTCGACGAAGGAGGGGGAGGCCTTCAACGAGATGGATTGATACAGTGGCTGCGATGATGGGATCAAGTATAGCAGCGATTGTGGGGCTGGCACGGGATTGGACAGTGTTTCGTTCTGCTGTGCATGGGGTCACTATGAGTCGGAAACAACTCGACGGCACTTAACAACAACAACAACAACTGTGCTTACCACATTACTGAATCATATACACAATATCCCATTGCCTGATCTTCATCTGACTGAGATGGATTCCCTAGGGAAGGGTTTCGCAGAGGAGATACCATTCATCTCTTCTTGATTCATTTATTCTGGGTTCAATTTAAGGACCATGGTCACTTAACCATTTATAAAAGCACTTTCACTAACTTGACCATTCATATACTGTTTGAGATTTATTCAAAATTGCTTTAAGAAACAACTGCTTGCCTTCACTTCTGCTTCTGGTGATATTTTAAAAATGTGTAACCTGTTGCAGTTGAGTCAAATCTGTGTCATAGCAACTCTATTGGACAGAGTAGAACTGTCTGTAGGCTTTCCAAAGCTGTAAACTTTATGGAAGCAGACTGCCACATCTTCCTCCTATGGGACGTAGCTGGTGTGTTCAAACTGCTCACCTTTTGGTTAGTAGCTGAGCACTTAATCACTGTGACACCAGGGCTCTTTATTTAAAATGTATGCTAAAGGTTAATTTTTACAACAGAATTTCCTAGTAAGAAATTTATTTTAGGATTTATTACTAGAAAAACTAAACTAAACTAAACTAAATCTTTATTTTCTCAGAGAAAAGCTGTTTTACTTCCTTTATTAAAAAAAAAAAATATGTGAGGCTATGCTATCCTATTTTAGCTGACTCCCAGGAGACTGCGAATGAAAACTGAATTATAATTACAGCAACTGTATTAACCATTATGGTTAATATATTTAGATCTAACTTCACCTTCATTGCTATTTTAAAATTTCTATTTTATTACTCAAGTATATATGTTTCATAACATTTTTCCACAACTGTCAACCTCCATGACCAAAGAGCTATGTATTTACTTAGTGCCTAGAACAGTGTCTGGTCTTTCAGTGCCTGAATGTAGACCAAATGAATGAGGTCTATAATCAATACATACATATGCATGTTTATATGGGATTGCTTTCTAGGGTTGGATAAATGAAATAGAATCAGACAGGAAACAGAAATCAGAACACTGAGAGAACTAAAAATATGTTTACAACTGGTAACATGCATAACATACTCATTTAACTTGTTATTATTAGGTGCCGTCAAATTGGTTTTGACTCATAATGATGCTATGTACAACAGAATGAAACATTATCTTGTCTTGCTCCATCCTTACAACCATTGCTATGCTTGAAGTTTATTGTTGTAATTGGTTTGTGTCAGTCCATCTTGTTGAGGATCTTCCCTTTTTTTGCTTACCTTCTATTTTACAAGCATGATATCCTTCTCTAGGAATTGGTTCCTTCTAACAACAAGACCAAAGTATGAGAGATGAAGACTGGTCATTTTCACTTCTAAGGAGCCAAGAAAACCCATTGCTGTCGAGTTGTATCCGACTCACGGTGACCCCTCCTTGGGTTTCTGAGGTAGTATCACTACAGAAGTAGATTGCCCAACCTTCCTTCTGAGGAGCAGCTGGTGGGTTTGAACTGCCAGCCTTCTGGTTAGCGGTCAAATGCCTTAGGCACTATGCTACCAGAGCATCTGGCTGTAATTCCTCCTCTTCATTCTTCTATCAATCCATGGTACATTCAATATTCTTTGCCAACACCAAAATTAAAATGCATCAATCTTCTGCCATCTTCTGTATTCATTTTCCAGCTCTCATATGCATATGAGGCAGTTGAAAATACTATGGCTTAGGTCAGGCGTACCCCAGTCTTCAAAATGACATCTTTCCTCTAACACACTTTAAAGAGGTGTTTTGCAGCAGATTTTCCCAATGCAACACATCATTTGATTTCTTGAATACTGCTTCCATGAGTGCTGATTGTGGATCCAAGTACAATTAAATCCTTGACAACTTCAATCTTTCTTCCACTTGTCATGACATTGCTTATTGGTCCAGTTTGTGAAGATTTTTGTTTTCTTTATGTAGAGTACAATCCTTACTGAAGATCCTAGTCTCTGATCTTGATCAATAAGTGCTTTAAATCTTCTTCACTTTCAGCAAATAAGGTTATGTCATCTGTATATTGCAGATTGTTAATGAGTCTTCCTCCAGTCCTGATGGCATATTCTTCATATAGTCCTGCTTTTCAGATTATTTGCTCAGCATACAGATTGAATGATTATGGTGAAAGGATACAACCCTGACACACAGTCTGCTTGATTTTAAACCATGCAGTATCTACTTGTTCTGTTTGAATGATAGCCTCTTTGTCCTTGCACAGGTTCCTCATGAGCACAATGAAGTGTTCTGGAATACCCATTCC
The DNA here is from genome assembly GCF_000298275.1 of Orycteropus afer afer. Lineage (NCBI taxonomy): Eukaryota > Metazoa > Chordata > Mammalia > Tubulidentata > Orycteropodidae > Orycteropus > Orycteropus afer. The sequence goes on along the minus strand of NW_006921772.1, from coordinate 6,567,718 downwards.
CTGCAATGTTATCCACAATTTATTACGATCCACATAGTCAAATGTCTTTGCTTAGTCAATAAAACACAGGTAAACATATTTCTGCTATTCTTTGCTTTCAGCTAAGATCTATCTGACATCAGCAATGATATCCCTCTGTGGTAGGTAAGTTGTGTGTCAACTTGGCTGGATTGGTTTTGAGTGGCTGGGCAGCTGGATATAGTTATTTCCCATGATGAGACTGGTAATCAGCTCCATGCTGGAATCTATTGGAACAGCTGCCTTAGGGATGTAGTCTGCTTCTAATACATAATAAAAAGCTTTGAGGAAGTTCTCTAGCTTTTTGGGATACTTGGACCCTGCATGTAGCTGAGTCTTCATTCAGCAGCCTGCCATGTTTCCTGTCGATCTTCGGACTGTCTCTGGACTTGAACTATTGGGCTGCTACGTTGTTTGGTAATTTGGGACTACACCATCTTATCTGTCAGCCTTGGTTTGTTGGCCTCAGCAGCCATCAGCTGTCTAAGTTAAGAGAAGCCTCCAGCTTCAGTGGGCCAGGAGGGGAGCAAGAGGCAGAGCTGAAGCACAATGTTGAGGTGCTTTCATCCAGCCCCTAGAGCTGGCACTTTGAATTGTAAGAGAATAAATCCCTGTTTGGTCAAGCCATCAGTTTTGTGGTATTTTCTGTTAGAACAGCATTAGAGAACCAAAACACCCTCGTTCCACATCCTCTTCTGAATCCAGCTTGCATTACTGGAATTTCCCTGTGTCAATATACTGCTGCAACCATTTTTTAATTATCTTCAGCACAATTTTACTTGAGTGTAATATTAATGATATTGTTTGATAATTTCCACATTCTTTTGGATCACCTTTCTTTGGAATGGGCACAAATATGGATCTCTTCTAGTTGGTTGGCCAGGTAGCTGTCTTCCAAATGTCTTGGCATAAACAAGCAAACACTTCCAGTGCTGCATCCAATTGTTGAAACATCTCAGTGGATAATCTTGTCAATTTCTGGAAATTTGTTTCTTGCCAGTTTCTTCAGTGCAGCTTGGACTTCTTCCTTCAGTGCCATTGCTTCTTGATCATATACTACATCCTGAAATGTCTGAATGTCGACCAATTCTTTCTGGTACAGTGACTCTGTGTATTCCTTCCAACTTCTTTTAATGTTCCCTGCATTGTTCAATATCTTGCCCATAGAATCCTTCAATATTGTAATTTGAGGATTGAATTTTTCTTCAGTTCTTTCAGCTTGAGAAATGCTGACTGTGTTCTTCCTTTTTGATTTCCTAACTCCTAACTTTACATGTGTCATTAACATACTTTACTTTGTCTTCTCAAGCTGCCCTTTGAAATATTCTGTTTAGCTCTTTTATTTCATCATTTTTCCATTTGCATTAACTACTTTGTGTTCAATAGCAAGTTTCAATCTCTTCTGACATCCATTTTGGTCATCTCTTCCTTTCCTGTCTTTT
>NW_006921772.1:6551689-6559998 GCF_000298275.1 Orycteropus afer afer | reverse complement strand
ATTGGTTTCCCTTTTCTTTGTTGAAGAGGGTCTGTGCAATCCTTCTGCCTAGTCCGCCATCTTGCCCCGCCTCCCTTTCCTGTCTTTTTAATAACCTTTTGTTTTCTTCATGTATGGTGTTCTTGATGTCCTCTCATAATTCATCTGGTTTTTGGTCACTGGTGTTCAGTGCATCAAATCTGTTTTTTCAGATGGTCTCTAAATTCAGCTTGCATATGCTCAAGGCAATATTTTGGCCCTTGTGGACTTGTTTTAATTTTCTTCAGTTTCAACTTAAGCTTGCATAAGAGGAATGTACCACAGTTAACTCCTGGTCTCGTTCTCACAGATAATATTGAGCTTCTCCATTGCCTCTTTCCACAGATGTAGTCAATTTGATTCCTATGTATTGCATCTGGTGAGGTCTACATACATAGTCACTGTTTTTGCTGCTTAAGAAAGGTCTTTGTCCAAAACAAATCATTCCATGCAAAATTCAATCATGTGATCACTGGTGCCATTTCTATCCCCAAGGCCATATTTTCCAACTACCATTGCGTCTTCTTTCACATTCCAATCACAAGCAACTATCAATATACTTCACATATTTGGTCAATTTCAGACTGCAGAAGTTGGTAAAAATCTTCACTTTCTTCATCTTTGGCTTTAGTGCTTGGTGAATAAATTTGAATAATAGTTGTATTAACTACTTTTCCTTGTATGTGTATGTATATTAACCTATCACTAACAGCATTGTACTTCAGGATAAATCTTGAAATGTTCTTTTTGATGAGGAATGATATACCATTTTTCTCTAATTTGTCATACCCAGCATAGTAGACCACATTATTGTCAGATTCAAAATGGCCAAAACTAATATATTTCAGCTTATTAAAAAAAAACAAAACAAACCCACTGCTATTGAGTTGATTCCAACTCACAACAACCCCCACTGAATTTCTGAGGCAGTAAATCTTTATGGAAGTAGATTCTGCAGAGTGGCTTGTGGGTTTGAACCATTAACCTTCTGGTTAGCAGTCAGATGCCTTAGGCACTGTGCTACCAGAGCTCCTTTCAGTTCACTAGTGCCTAAGATATTGATCTTCATGTGTTTTATTTCAACTTCCAGTTTTTGACGACTTCAAGTTTTCCTAGATTCATGCTTCATACATTCTATGTTTGATTATTTATGGATATTTACAGATGTTTCTTCTCATTTTGGGTCATGCTTCATCAGCAAATGAAGGTCACAAAAGCTTTACTTCATCTTTGTCATTAAGTTCAACTCTACTTTGTAGAAGCAGCTCTTCCCCATTCAATTTGTTAGAGTTATGAAATTGTGACACTGAAGAAAATTCTCACTGGGAAGGATTTTTAGTTAATTTTGAGTGGTAGATGTGTAGAAGTATGTGCATATTTGTGTGATGTGCTCTCATGTGCATTTATATTTTTGGAAGATTAGAATGAGGGCAGTTGGAGAAAAATCACAGTGGTATAATACACCATTTTCATCATATCCATTAAGAGTAAAGAATAGTATTACCCATTTCCCTTCTGCAGGAGAATTTGACACCCAGTTAAATTTCTAGTTTTTTTTTTTTTTGCTGGAAATCCAATAAAGATCAAAGGTCAAATGGGTTATTAGGAAGCAATGCTTGTGGTAAAAGTGTATCTTGATTAGTGTATTAGTCAGGGTTCTCCAGAGACACAAAATCAGTAAGATATGATATCTTTATCTATCCATCTATGTATCATGTATTTATGTATCTATTTTAAAAGAAATTTACCCACATGATTTTAGGGGCTGGCAAGTCCAAAATCCACAGGTCACACAACAGACTGGGGACTTTGAAAGTCTTGTGTGTGAAATCATGTCAGGCTGACAACTCTGGCAACATAGCTATGCCACAATCTTGAGGCAGAATCCATGTCTCTCAGGAAACCTCAATTTTTGGTCTTAAGGTCATCAACTGATTGGATGAGGCCCACCCAAAATTATCGAGGGTATTCTCCTTTACTTAGAGTCATCTGATTTAAATGTTAATCACCTGCAAATACCTTCACAGTGACATTTATATTAGCATTTGACCAAACAACTGGGAACCATAGCCTACCTAGTTGACACATAAAATGGTAAATTACATCTGGACTTGAAAAATTATTTTTGAAAAATTACAAGTATTCTGGGATCAGTAAGTTTTGGTCTTACATATTTTTGGGAAGGTAAACTGATTACCTGGCACCTAGTAAAGAGGCCATTCTGAATGATCTGTCCTTGAGCATGCTGGGAGAGGTCAGAAAAACAATACAAAACAAAAAACCAATTTGGGATATTTGTGGACTCTTTGAAAAACCTTAAGGCTTTTGTATGGAGCATATGTGACAGGCTGTCTCTTTGTACTTTCTCTCAGAGTCTTTTCATTTTAAAAAAGAGAAAAACATTACCAGTTGCTCTTGAGTCAATTTGGTCTCATGGCAAGCCCATTGTGTGTCAGATTACAACTGTGTTATGTAGGGTTTTCAGTTGCTGAATTTGTGGAAATAGATCACCAGACATTTCTTTTTTCCTTTAATTACTCCAGGTCTACACTATTTTCTCACTGGAATTTTTTGGCACATTCAGACAGCCTTGGCTTGGGCAATATGATGGTAGACATGCCTTCTAAGGGATGAATGTATTTTTGAAACAATTACATAGGTTCAGTTAATCAAGTCAGAAATACTGCTCAAATACCTATGGATACAACAGAGGAAAACAAAAGTGGAAAAGGAGGCACCTTTGACTCATTTTAATCTTTTTAATGGTCTTTTAAATATAGGTCATACATTTGAAGAGAAGTGTGTTTAGGACTTGGGAAAATTATTTAAATATGTTAAAAACTCACTGCCATGGAGGTGATTCTGACTCATAGTGACCTGCATTGGGTTTTCAAGGCTGTAAATCTATGGAAGCAGACTTCTGCATCTTTCTTCTGCAGAACTGCTGGTGGGCTTGAACCACTGACCTTCTGGTTAACAGTCTAATGTTTTAACCACTACACCACCAGAGCTCCTTTAAAATATATTATAATTCTAAAACTAAAGTATATTTGGGCAGATAATGGATTGCTGCAAAATTATTATACACACTTTATCTAAAAAGCTGTCAAGAATTTACAAATGAATATTACATTGTTTGAAGTACTTAGAGAATACAGACAGCTTCCTTAGACTAATGCTAGCTAGCTGTCAGCTGTTAATGCATAATAATTATGTCTTCACTGATAATTCTTAAGAACTTGTTTTCTATACACTCAGTCCTTGGGTTACAAATGTCCAACTTATGTGAAACCTACAGTTATTAAGCACCCTTATAAAGCCTATTATAATAAAAATTTGAGATACATACAATGGCTAGTAATAACAATCAGGTACAACTTTGTGATGTGGATCAAAACATTATTATTACATTACTGTATTTTATGTTAAAATATTTTAGTGTGTCTAGAAGTCTTTCCTCAGTGTTTCTTATACAAAGAAAGGTACACTATATACTATACACAAAGGCACACATTTGTCTAACTGATATTAGATACAAACTGTATCTAGCTGTTCTGACCTATGTTCAAATGTGACTAAAAGACATATTTAGGAACAGCACTCATTTATAATCTGCAAACAAACACAACACACTGCTGTCCAGTTGGGTCTGACTCATAGCGACCCCTCCTTGGGTCTCTGAGGTGGCTTCACTATGGAAATAGATTGCCCAACCTTCCTTTTGAGGAGTGGTTGGTGGGTTTGAACCTCCAGCCTTCTGGTTAGCAGTCAAATACCTTAGGCATTACACTACCAGAGCTCCACTTTATAATCTGGGGGCTGCCTATATCTCCGTATTATAATTCTCTTCTTCCTCTTCCACATCCTCCTCCTTTTATCCTTACCTTTTTGACATTTGTTATTTAATATATGCAAAGATGTATTCTCCAGGATATGAAAGAATTTAATAGATGACAGGATTTGTAGAGACACAGATAGCACATTGAAATCTAGAAATATGGCATTAACTTAAAAAAAAAATAAGAAAACATCTCCAGAACTATTCTAGATAGTTTTGCATGTCACAGATGAAGCATTATGTAATAATACAAAAATTTGGACTTAAGCTATGGGGAAATGGGACCTTGGCAGAAATTCACTGAAATTCAGCAAAACTGAGTTTAAACCAGTTGAGTGTAGACACTGTGTGATATGAGTTGAATTGTGTCCCTCCAAAATATGTGTTCTAAATCCTAACTCCTAGACCTGTGGTCGTAATCTCATTTGGGAATGACTTTTCTTTGTTAAGAGATCATATCCGTCCATGTAAGGTGTGGTTTAAGCCAATCACCTTTGAGATATAAAAAGAATGGATTAGGCATAGAGAAGCAGGCAGAGATGGAGGAACAGAAATGCCAAGCCACGTGAGCATCACTCAGGCATGGAAGCTCAGAAGAGGCAAGGACCTTCCTCTAGAGCTGACACAGAGAGAAAGCCTTCCCTTAGAGCCAGCACCCTGAATTTGGACTTCTACCTTCCTAAACTGTGACAGGCATTTGACTGCTAACCAAAAGGCTGGTCGTTCAAATCCACCAGTCCCTCCTCAGAAGGAAGATTCAGCAATCTACTTCTGTAGAGTTCACTCACACTCACTCACTGCCCTGGAGTTGGATCCGACTCATAGCGACCCCTCCTTGGATTTCCCAGGTGATGTTACTACAGAAGTAGATTGCCCAAATTTCCTTCCCAGAAGTGGCTGGTGGGTTTGAACCGCCAGCCTTCTGGTTAGCAGTCAAATGCCTTAGGCACTACACCACCAGAGCTCCTTCTGTAGAGATATTGCCTCAGAAACCCAAAAGGGGGTTGCTATGAGTCTAATTGACTTGATGGCAGTGAGTTTGGTTTTGGTGAGAAAATAGTTTGTTTAAGTCATCTTCTTGTGGCATTTCTGTTACAGCAACACTACATAACTAAGACACTGTGCTAGGTACCATAGGAGTTAGAAACGTAAGACCCCATGTGTCCTTACGGAATTTATGATCAGACTGATTTCCTTATTACTCAGGAATCTACTCCTTGAGAACATGGGTGACTTCTAGCTGTTTTTTTTTTTTTTTTTTTTAATTCCTAGTACCTAGTACAAGACCAGTCAATGTTGAGGAAATAGTTATTGGACTGAGTACAAATAACTGCCTTATAGGAAAAAAAAAATGTGAATTATCTAACACAATGGATAATTCATAAGAAAGCCATCATATTCATTAATCAAGAAATCTTTCTCTGTAGCACCAATAGCCTTTAAAAAGTATCTGTCAACTCTTTTCTTATGACTTAATGGAAAGCATCATCTTGATCTAACAGATTAGGAAAGGAAACCAAAATAAAAATCACCACTTATTGAAATATTGAATCCTTACACTGCACTGAGTATTCTACAAGGTGTTTCACATGTTTCATCTCACTTAATTCCCACATAATTCTATGAAGATATGACAAAACAACTGAAACTCAGAGCATTGAATAAGTTTCCTAGAGATATATAACCAGTATTTTACCTGAGTGGTACAAATCGTTAAGTACTTGGCACCTAACTGAAAGGTTGATGGTTCAAATCTACCCAGAGGCACCTAGGGGGAAAAATAAAAACAAAACCTAGTGGTCTATTTCTGAAAGATTGCAGCTGTTGAAAGATGTATGGAGCATAGATTTACTGTGAATCACATGAGTCACCTGGAGTTGGAATTGACTCCATGCATGGTGACTGGTTACAAGGTAAGGTAAACTGCAGTGTTCGTAAGTGAATAATCTGAAACTGGTGTTTAAGACGTTTTCCCTCTCATTCTCAAATTCCATTGCAGTATATGTTATGGCAAAAATATATGTGAGGTTTGATTATGACTTCCAAATATGTGTGAGTTTTGACTGCTTTCCTTTTTTCTAGGTTTATATACCAATGAAGAAGAGAGGAATGGAAATTAATGTTTTAGGGATTTATACATACTGAGTATTTAGTAAGGAGCCCTGGTGGTGCAATGGATAAGCACTGGGCTGTTAACTGAAAGGTAGGTGGTTTAAGTACACCAGCTGCTCCATGGGAAGAAAGACCTGGCAATCGGCTACCACACAGATTACAGTCTAGGAAACCCTATGACACAGTTCTAGCCTGCTCTGAAGGTCATTATGATTGCAATTAACTGGACAGCACACAATAATAGACTTTTAGTAGTAATAATAGCAAAATGTAACCTCCAAAACCCATTTTCTGACACCAAAGCCCATTTTCTTTCCACTCTATGATACCAATTCCCCAGGAGTTACTAATAGGTCTGACAACTATTGGGTTGTGCTAATTCTAACAAAATCTAGCTGTAAATAATTGAACAAATCTCATTAAGCATCAGTTTGCTCATTTTAAAATGGGATATCTTATTGATATCAGTGATTATCATGCAGGGTTTTAACATTAAATAATTAAATTTGCTGAGCAGCATGCCTAACAAATAGAAAATCAGTCCAATCTTTTCATGACACTGGCAAAATAAAATATGTCACATTTTATTTGTCTAAATGAAATTAAATCTCGATTTAACACCTACAAGTCAAGATTGGTTACATGGGCAATATCGGTAAAATTTGAGGAATCATCCCTCCACTGTATTAGAAAGCAGCACCAGAACTTATTCAATTACAAAAAAAATAATTAAAAAAAAAAAGATCGAGGAGCATGGTCTTTTCCCTTGTTGACCATGATGCTTAGCCTCTTGTGTTAAGCAATGGTCTACCACCAGGTGCTGGCATAGCTGAGGCTGCAGGCATAAGATACACATAAACATATACATATTTCTCTATTTTTTTAGCTGGAGTGCACAAGACCAAGGTTCCAAGTTTGCAGCCCTCCCAAGCACTGATGTTTCCTTGAGGACTGAGGTGCGCCTGACACAAGCCATGATATTTTCAGTCTCCTCATATGTATATGAGAGCTGGGCAGTGAATAAAGAAGACCGAAGAAGAGTTGATGCTTTTGTGATGTGGTGCTGGTGAAGAATACTGAAAGTACCATGGACTGCTAAAAGAACTAACAGATCTGTCCTGGAGGAAGTGCAGCCCAATGTTCCTTGGAAGTGAGAATGACCAGACTTCGTTTCACCTACTTTGGTCATGTTGTCAGAAGGGACCATTCCCTGGAGAAGGATCTCATGCTTGGTAAGGTGGAGGGTCAACGAAGGAGGAGAAGGCCCTCAACGAGATGGATTGACACAGTGGCTGCTGCGATGGGCTCAAGTATAGCAAGGATCGCAGAGCTGGCGCGGCACAGGGAGGTGTTTCGTTCATTTGTGCCTAGGGTTGCTGTGAGTCAGAGACAACTCGATGGCACCTAACAACAACAACAACAACAACAACAAGCACTGATGTAGCTGTCCCCGTAAGTGTTCCCTCTGCCTCAGAACTGCTGTGAGCCAGGGGTACTTACGTTGCTACCTTTATCAGGTAGGGGGGTTTCCACACCCTGGACAGAAACCTTGCCCCTCTCGGTGGGTAATACTGCATAACCTCTGCCTCTTACCTTTTCAAATAGAACCAGATCCTCCTCTCAATAATCCAGACTTTACAAAAGGGCCCCTGTGTGGGTTTTTCTGCTGGCTTACTCAATGTGTGTTTTCCATTTCAAACTTGAAACCCTGACAGGTTGTTAAGAAATTCCCCTCTTCCCACCTCATACCAAATAATAACAAGGCACACACACAGACACACACGGTATACGGGAGCTCAGAAGTTAGGAACTCAAAGACATAGCCTCTCATTCCTGGGGGTCAAGTGGGAATAGGAGTCTCTGAATGGTGCAAATGGTTAATGCACTTGGCTGCTAACTGGAAAGTTGGCACTTTGAATCTACCCATAGACACCTCTGAAGAGAGACCTGATATTCTACTTCCTAAAAATTGGTCACTGAAATCCTATGAAATATAATTCTACTCTGACACACATGGGGTCACCATGAGTCAGAAATGACTGAACAGTAACTTGTTTTATGGGGAATAAAAAGGGAAAGGATGAAAGCACCATTTATCATATAGTTGTAAATCTTTCTAGAGATATTTTATACTTATAAACATATGTATGTGTCTTTATTTTTTGTAGAATATTGTATACCAGGTACTTCTCAATCTACTTGTAGTGAACAATTTTTTTAAAAAAATTTCAGTTAGAAACAAAAAACTTTAAAAAGTAGGAGCTCTGGTAGCATAGTGCCTAAGGCACTTGACTGCTAACCAGAAGGCTGGTGGTTCAAACCCACCAGCCACTCCTCGGAA
>NW_006921772.1:6538663-6543684 GCF_000298275.1 Orycteropus afer afer | reverse complement strand
AGATTATCTTCTGTGTCTGTGTTAATTGGTTTCCCTTTTCTTTGTTGAAGAGGGTCTGTGCAATCCTTCTGCCTAGTCCGCCATCTTGCCCCGCCTCCCCTAATTGAATTTTTTTTAAACAATTGTTCACTACAAATAGATTGAGAAGTAAATGTGGCACCATAAAATTGCTATATTGTTGTTGTTGTTATATGCCATCGTGTTGGACCCGACTCATAGTGATTCCTCCTTGGGTTTCCGAGGCAGTATCACTACGGAAGTAGATTGCCCCATCTTCCTTCCTAGGAATGGCTAGTGGGTTTGAACCGCCAGACTCCTGGTTAGCAGTCAAGTGCCTTAGGCACTATGCTTCCAGAGCTCCCATAAATTGCTATAAAGCTTTCTAAGTGCTTACTCTCAATTCTCTGTATATACCACATCATGAACTGATATAACACTAGTCTACAGACTGTATTTTGAATAGCCCTGTTATACATGCCACATCATAATATACATATTTCTCTATTTTGATTTTTGTATATTTAATAGTACATCTTGGAGGTCTTTCAATAAAAGTCTGCCTAAGAGCAGCCTGCACGCAATGTGAAGCTGGGTAAGGCAAAACTTCATTTTGTAAGGCACTGAGACTTTCAGGATTGTTTGTAACAAAATATTACCAGGTAACAGTTGAGGAACAAAAATATTTCTATTTTACTAACAATATAGAATTAATCAATGTCAATTATTTCCCTTTTAAACAAGAGAATTAACAATGTTTTACTGTTCTATCTCCTCAACTTTGTTTCTTACATACTGAGTCATTGTCCTAGTTTTTCTTTCTGCTACAATACATTGTAGAATAATTCTTACAGAGGAAGTCTCTGGGTAGTAAACTGAGTTCTCACCTGTCTTAAATTACTGAAATTTTGCCTTCACAAATATGGTAGTTTATTTGTGTAGAAAAGACCTCGCTCAGAATTACTGTTCCTCATAATTTTTTTTTTTTAATTTATTGTGATTTGGGTGAAAGTTTACAGAGCAAATTCATCTTCCATACAACAGCTCACATACACTTTGTCTCATGACATTGACTGTAATCTCCCACAATGCAACAGCTCTGCTCCCACTTCCTCCCCATAGCCACCTCTTCCTGTGTCCTTCCCTCCCATGCACTCCTGCCTTCCGAGCTGTCTCTCTGTGCATACACAGCCCTTGTATTCTTCCATGATTGTTCTCTCCAAGCAGTGTATCTACCTAATGTAAATGCTCAGCTCATATGCCTATCATTTATGTGACTGGAAGCCACAGGAGTGGGTTCAATTCCAGATTTGAAGGGCAGCTTGGAGCCATAATCTCAGGGGTTCCACTGGGCTCTATCAGACCAGCAAACCTGGTCTTTTTTTTTTTTTTATTTTTTTTACTTTGAGTTTTGTTCCACATTGTTCTCCACTCTATCCAGTATTCCTCTCCAAGTGGTTGACAGTGGTATTTGGGTACCATCTACTTCCTCTGGTCTCATAGTCATATAGGCTGAGGATTGCATGGTGTACCAGTCCTTTGGACTAATTGTTTCCCTGCGTCTTTAGTTTTCTTCATTCTTTTTTGTTCTGGATGAGGAGAGATCCATTGTTGCATCTAGATGGCTGCTTGCCAGCTTTTAAGGTCCCAGCCACTACTCACCAAGGTAGGATGTGGAACAATGTTTTTGTATAGCCTGTTATGCCAATTGAGCTTGATGTCTCCTGCGACCATGGTCCTGAGCTCACAGGTCCAACTACTCACTAGCTCTGGGTAGCTGGCTCTGGCTAAGATGTCACCACAACCTTGTCCCTTGTCAGCTCTACTACATACCTGGACATTCTCACAGCACATACAAACATACTTGTAGAAATATCATCTGCCACCCCTATACATGGTCATGGGCACACTACCCCTTTCCTAGACATACCTGATCATTCAGCGTGTCCACCTATCTATCTACTCATAGATCAATGTCTGCCATCACAATGTAGTACTGTATGTGTGAAAGGGTTCACCTTTGTTATCTGTACCTCCTATGCACCTCTCTATGTGTTCCTCTTCCTCAGTGCCACCATGTACATTGCCGTTCCCTTCACCCAAATCAATACTTGTCTCTTCCTATCTAGCAGTGTTCCCTGCCCTCCCCTCCCACCCCTGGTACCCAAGAAGAAAAATTTCCTTCCACATATAAACCTTTCCTTGACTTTTGACAATAATGGGCTAAACAATACTTGTCCTCCTGTGATTAACTTATTTCACTCAACATAATGTCCTCTGAGTTCATTCATGTTATGTGGTGTTTTGCAGATTCTACATTATTCTTTAGGTTTGTGTAGTATTCCATTGTGTGTATATACCATAATTTGGTATCTATTCTTCTGTTGATGGGCACTTAGGTTGTTTCCATCTTTTGGCTATTATAAATAGTGCTGTGATGAACATGGGTGTGCATATATCTGTTCTTGTCCTGGGTCTCACTTCTTTAGGATATATACCTAGTAATGGAATTGCTGGGTCAAATGGTATTTCTAGTTCCAACTTTTTAAGGAATCACCATACTGCTATCCACACTGATTGCATCATTTGACAGTCCCACCAGCAGTGTATGAGAGTTCCAATCTCTCCACATCCTCACCAGCATTTGTTATTTTCTGTTTTGTTGAACTTTGCTATTAGTTCTGGGGCCAGATAGTAACTCATTTTTGTTTTGATTTGAATCTTTCCAATGGCTAATGATCATTAGTATTTCTTCATCTGTTTGTTGGCCACCTGAATATCCTCTTTGGTGAAGTGTCTATTCATGTCTTCTGCTCATTTTTGAGTTGGATTATTTGTCTTTCTGTTGTTGAGGGGTTGGAGTTTTCTAAATTTTAGAGATAAGTTTCTAGTCAGATATGTTATTGACAATTATTCTTTCCCAATCTGTAGGTTCTCTTTTGACTCTTTTGAAGAAGTCTTTGGAAGCACATAAAAATTTAATTTTTTGAAGATTCCATTTATCTAGTTTCTCTTCTGCTGTTTGTGCATTTTGGGTTATGCTTGATAGTCTACTTATGCCATATATTGTTGTTGTTGTTATTTGCCATCGAGTCGGCCCCGACTCATAGCGACCCCTCCTTGGGTTTCCAAGGCAGTATCACTACGGAAGTAGGATTGCCCAACCTTCCTTCCAAGGAGTGGCTGGTGGGTTTGAACCGCCAGCCTTCTGGTTAGCAGTCAAGTGCCTTAGGCACTATGCTAATTAGGACCCCTAAATTTGCCCCTATTTTTTCCTTGAAGAACTTTATAGTTTTAGAATTCACATTTAAATATCCTCAGATTTTTTTACTATTACTTCTTTTTCTTGGACTCAGCATTGCCAATGTGAAATCTGATATCACTATTGTTCTCATGCAAGTATTTTAATTTGGTATTCCTTTGGCTAGATTTTATTGTCATACATTTGTCTATTATCCTGAGGATTTTAGATATGCTAAGATTTTATACATTTGGTAATATATATCTGTTGGTCTTACACTTGAAGGATTATTTTGCTGGGTTAAAATATTGGGTTATACTATGTTTTCCAATAACAATGTAGGCAGATTTTGTTGACTCTGCACATGTGGTATAGCTACAGAGAATCCTAAAACAACCTGGCTTTTTTTCTTTTCTTTTTTTTTCTGATCATGACTTCCTTTCTATTTGGATGTCCACATACTTTGTTCTTCACCTATAATCTTTCTTCAGCTAAGTTCACTACCAGGTCATATCATGTTCCTTATCATTTTAAAACCAAATTTTCCTGAGGCACCTGGGAAATTGAATGTTCCTTACATGTTCAGATTTAATTTTTCCTACATTTTGAAGTAAAAAGAAAGAAAATTTCATGTTTTTCAGTTTTATTCTTTATGAACTTTGTTTAAAGAGCACTAAGCATACACATATTGGACCTCTTGATTTAAATTTAGACCTACCATCTTATCCATAATTATGTCTAAATATTTATGCTTTTCCATTTAACTTTATTTATAATTTCATCTGGGTTGTCAACATGTACCTGAATGTGATTTTAGTCATCTGTCCTCTACTCTTAGCTGCTTTTAATATATTCCTTTTCTCTTTATTTTTCTCTCATTTTATTGCTACATTCAGTCAGCTCACTTTTTATTTTATTTTCTCTTATCAACTTTTTCTTGAGCCATTTCTCTCTTTTGTGTGCTCTTTTTTTATGGACATGTACTGTTATCTGAGATTTATTTGGGACCTTGGAGAATTATTTCTCTGAACTCCTAAAATTTTGGGTAATTATTCTTGCCATGTATTTTCTTCACCTGTCTGCATTTTCTTTTTCCTTCACACTATGAGTCAGAATCAACGTGACAGCACAAAACAATAGCAACTACAACATGCATAGTTTTTAAATTCTTGTTTTTCATGGATCAAGTTATTTGCTAAAGAAGATTGTTGGTAAGTTGAATGGAGATGGTACAAATTGGAACACTGTACGTTTGATTCAGGTTTCTCATATTAAAAACCATCTTAGAAAACCTGTCATTTCCTTTGTTTTGCGATAGCTCTGATCTTAGTTTTCAGTATATTAACAGTTCTTATAGCATAACAAAACTCCATGTATCACAGCTATTCTTCTGAGATCTGGCACTACACTAATAACTGGAAATAGCTGTAATAACCATCCTCTTGCCTTCATCCCACTTTATCCATCTATGAGAAGACTAGCTTTAGACAAGGGAAATGGCATTGTCAGCATGGTTTTTTCTTTTGGTTTCACTTTCCTTTTAGCCCTGTGGAGTTGGACAGTCTCTGTTCCATTATATATATGTTGTTGTTGTTGTTATGTGCTGTCGAGTCAAACCCGATTCATAGCGACCCCTCCTTGGGTTTCTGAGGCAGTATCACTACCGAAGTAGGATTGCCCAACCTTTTTTCCGAGGAGGGGCTGGTGGGTTTGAACTGCCAGCCGTCTGGTTAGCAGGCAAGTGTCTTAGCCACTATGCTACCAGATATATATATATATATAT
>NW_006921772.1:6533143-6538563 GCF_000298275.1 Orycteropus afer afer | reverse complement strand
GCTCATTTGGGACAGAGCCATTTGCCTTTAAGAAAAGTGATTCTTATTCAAGACTTAAGTCTATATATGCCTATTCTTAACATCCTCCCTTGTTTTGGTCCAATTTTCCCAGTATGGAAAACATGCCTTCTATTTTAAGATCTAATTGCACATAAAATTTTTTCTCTTTGCATTCTTTTTTTTTTTTTTTTTTAGTAGGTTCTTGAAGGTAGGAATATAATATCATGTGCCTTTTCTCCATCATCTTTAACTGGAAAACCAAACAGCTTTTAAAAGGATAAATTAACATAGTGAAAACTTTCTCCTAATAATTTATATTATAAGGATTACAGAGGTAGAATCAACAAAACTTGCAGGAAATAACCCAAGGAAAAAGGGAAAAATTAAGGACACTATTTACATTTTCTTGGGATGGGCTACTAGGTTGACAATGGTGCCAATCACACATTGAAGAGTGGCAGTCCAGGTTGCCCTGTGAGGGTGTTTGAAGGGTTGCATTTAAGATGTGTTAAGATTAAGATATTTCGTAGATATCCAGGTGGAGAATTCAAGTATGTTCTTTGATATGAGTTTGGAGCTTAAGGAAAATCAGGGTTTAATATAAATTTGTGCATGTAACACCAAATATAATAATTGAACCTTAGGAATGGGTAAACTTTTATGTGTGTGTGTGTGGTTATATAGATAGAGAAGAGTAGAAGACTTAAGTTGTCTCACATTTAGAGATCAGGTTCTAGAGAAAGAGCAAAGGAAGTGAAGGGAGGAAGAAAACAAGGAAAACACAGTATTTCTGAAATGAAGTGATTGTAGGACTTCAAGGAGGAGTGAATACTCAACTGCATCAAATGAGATTGAGAGATAGAGGGAGATGAATAAAGGAGGTGTCTACCATATTTGACAACATGGAACTCACTCATAACCTTAACAAGAGCAGCTTCTGTGAATTGGTGGGGTAAAAAGTCAGACCGTAGCAGTTCAAATTAGTGAAGTGAAGTGAGGTAGAAAAGGGAAAGCAATAAACTTTTTTTTTGAGAAGTTTAGCTGTGAATGGTAGCTGAGAAACAGGGTGGTAAGAGGTAGCACCAAGGTTATTTTTATTTATTTGATTTGAATGTGAAAGATACTATGGCATGTTTGTATCTTAATAGAAATGATGCATAGAAGGAAAGATCAATGATACAGGAAAGATATGAGTGACTGACATCACATAGTCCTTAAAAAATTGAGGGGGACCTTGATCCTCAGGAAATGTTAAGGGATTGGCCATGGGCAGGTGCATGGCATATCTTTTGTTGAAACAGGATGGAAGATGGGGATATGGGTGGTGATGCAGGAAGGATTTTAAATTTGATGACAAGAAGATAGAATTTATTTCTGATGGCTGTATGTCATCTGCAAAATATGAGGGGAAGTCATCAGTTTACTAAGGTTGAAGGGTTTTATGAGGCTTGAGATAATAAAGTAGAAAACCTTTCATTGTTAAGAACTCAAAACATCTGTTCTGTTATGCTTAATATATTTAAATTATCATTCATAGTCAAGGCTTATTCTTCTAGAAGAGCTCTTAATGAAACTGTAAATCAAGGTTAAGTGCTTGTTGATACATTACTACATGAGTTAGTTTCTATTAGTGCATCCATTTTACAGATTAAAACATCTGAACCTTCCAGATGTTAAATAATTTGCTCAATGTGACACAGCTAATAGATGAAAGAATTGAAATTCAGTCTAAGCCATCTGATCTTAGAGCCTGTGCTCTTAATCACTACATGGTATTGTCTTCACTCATCATAATATTTAAATTACATATACACATGTACATAATTAAAAGATGATGGCATTGTTTTCATTCTCTAGTGCTGCTATAACAGACATACCACAAGTGGATGGCTTTAACAAACAGATTTATTCTTTTACAGTCTAGCAGACTAGAACTCCAAGTTCAAAGTGCTGACTCTAGGGCTGGGTGAAGGTCCCATGATGTCGGGCTTCAGCTCAGACTCTGCTACCCAGCCCACTGGAGTTGGAGGCTTCTTTCTGACTCACACAGGTACAGGCTACTGATGCTGACAGACTCAAAGTCAACAGGTAAAATGACACAGTCCCAAAATTAACAGGCAATAAGCAGGCCACTAGTTCAAGTCTAGAAACAATCCCAAGATCAGCAGGTAACCTGGCAGGTCACTGAGATGAAGATTTAGCCAAACACAGGATCCAGATGTGCCCAAGAGCTCAAGAAGTCTGAAAACTTCTCCTTATATACTGGAAGCAGGCCACACCCTGAAGGCAGCTACTTGGCTGCTCACTGCAGATTCCATCATGGAATTAATTACCAATCTCATCAAGAGGAATAACTACATCTAACTGCCCAGCCACTCAAAAACAGCCCAACTAAGTTGACACACAACCTTAACTACCACAGACATGAATGTTTTCCTCATTACTGTCTTGAAGAACCAGATTTCTTTATCTTGTTTTAAAAGTTCACCTACCCTTGACCATTTTTTTTTTTTTTTAGAGAGCACAAGACTGTGCGAAGGAAAAAGATTAACTGTAATATGGTCTCAACAGAGTCATAACCAACATTGTGGGGGAGCTCAGAAGCATACATGGCCCATCACAGTGTCTTACATTATAGGCTTTTCTATTCCATCTCTATGAGTCTTTGGATGTAGGCTACCTTGGGGAGGGTATGATCTTGGGAAAAGAAGCATTCAGTAGTTGGAGCAAATTCTGGAGGAGCTGCCAGCTGGAGACTGCCGACAACTGGGACACAAGTCCTCCTTTGAAGCAAGATTTAGAAAACATATCTCCATGTGCACTGCACATGGCAGCTAGTTCTAGTGAACTAAGATAATCATGGAGAAGAGGGTGGTGGTGGCAGCTTTCCTAGAGATTTACTAGGCCATCCTAATCTTCTGGTTGGGAATGATAATGTACTAAACAAATGTTTTGACAAATAGATCACTCCTTCAGATTGAGTCTCTTCTGTGTTTCAAGATGGAATCCTTATGGGCATCTTTCATGTCCATCATTGTCTTATCAACTTTAATGACCACGTGGAAACATGTTGGTGCTTAATCTGGTGTAGTAGAAAGAATAGCCAATGAGTTTGTAGATTTCTGTTCTAAATCTGCCTCTGGTAGCTGTGTGACCAAGAGAGGATCATTTAACTTTTCTGATCTAAGATTGAGAAGCTCTGTTGGTGTAGTGGTGAAAGCATATGACTGCTAAACAAAAGGTCGGTGGTTTGAACTCACCAGCTGCTCCAAGGGAGAAAGATGAGACAGTCTTGTTCTGTTAAGATTTACAGCCTTGGAAACCTTAGAGGGCAGTTCTATTCTGTTCCATAGGGTTGCTATGAATTGGAATTGACTCACTAGTAGGTTTGGTTTTAGTTTAGGAGCTAGGATTCCTCAATTGTACATGGGGGTATTAATCGAAAAAATACTTTGAAAACTGTAAAGTAGTATTAATTTACTTTTTGTCTTTCCTTTCACCCAAGTTAATGTGTGTCTAGTAGTGTCTAAGGCATTTGACTGCTAACCAGAAGGCTGGTGGTTCAAACCCAGTAATCACTTCTCGGAAGGAAGGTTGGGCAATCTATTTCTGTAGTGATACTGCCTCCGAAATCCAAGGAGGGGTAGTTATGAGTTAGACCTGACTCCAAGGCAGTGAGTTTGGTTGGTTTTGGACCCTCTAGGGAGTAGTTTATCCTCTTCCCAACCAACCCCTGGTGATCATCAAAGAATCTTTTCTCTTTCTTTCTTTCTTTTTTTTTTTTTTTTAAATAAACTCCTTTATTGACTTTTCATGTACTTTTTCATCTGTCTTTTTCTGAGTGACTAATTTCACTCAGCATGATGTCCTGTAAGTTCATCTATTCTGCCCATCACTTTTTAATTTTTAAGATTATGGCTAACATTAGCACTTCATTTTGTACATCATTGAAATAAAGAGAAGTGGGAATGAAACTATTCATTCTCACTTTAACATTTTCCATACATGTGAAAAATATCTTTATTTTTAATCTTTAATAAACAAGAAATGATGAGCTAATGAGAAACTTGACAGCACTCTGTAACTTACAGCATGACTGTATGTCTTCATGAATAATCACTGCTTGCAATCTGATTTTAACATTTGCTTTCATTAACATGCTATTTTTTCCTATGCTATGCTTTCCTTTCACTTTTCTTTTTTAATAAGACAAAAACAAAAATTCAGAGATTTGAGAGAGTATCTATATAAAGCAGAGAAGAACAAAAAGATGCAGTCTTGTCGCTGAGTTAATGAAAGAGTTAAAAGAACCATGAAAGATCTTGGAATAATGTGGGTGTGTTATTCATGAATCCTGTTTGTTTCTCTTGCTTTTCTCTGCTTAGGCATGCTGTCTACAATTTAGATGCAAAAGTTTGATGTGACATTTCAATTATTAAAGATAATTTAAGAATAGAAAGAAGATCCTTAGTTACAGAGGAGAAATGTAATAAAAAGAAAGAATCCATTAACATGGGAGAGATATGAAAAGGATACTGATAAAAGTTTCTTTGGTTCCAGAATTTGATAATATAGTGGTCATTTTTTATAATCTTCTGTGAAAGAAGCTTGAGTTTGTATGGAGAAGTGAACAAGGGTAGGTGAAGTTTTAAAACAAGATAAAGAAATCTGGTTCTTCAAGACAGTAATGAGAAAAACATTCATGTCTGTGGTAGTTAAAGTTGTGTGTCAACTTAGTTGGGCTGTAGTTTTGAGTGGCTGGGCAGCTAAATGTAGTTATTCCACTTGATGAGATTGGTAATTATATGGAGAAGTGAAACATCAAAAATATGTAAAATTTGTTTTGAGGTAAAAAGTATATTAATAGTGTATAGAACCTTAGATTTATGTCTCTTTCCTTTATTTTTTTTTCCCCCTGACATTCTTCTTAGTTACTTTACATCAGGAAATGTTAGGTTGGTTGTGGAGAGGTTACTTGTGGCTAAAATTAGCTCTTAAAATTCATGATAATACTGAAAAACTTACAAAGGTGACAATTAAAATGCAAATGTAACAGGAAGAACTTAATATAAAATTAAATTCATCTTGAGATTTCAATGATATCCAGATGTGTTACTCTGTTTTAAGATCAACTTCTGTTGGGGAGCAGAGAGAGTTAACATTGGGCCACAAAATTGGAGAAAAGGGCACAAGATGGAGTACTTAGCTAGAGGCACTAAATGCCGACTGTGCTTACTTCTTTATTTGGTTTCTTGGTAGAGTGGCCTTGACTTTGATAGCTGTCTGTATATATATATATACACACACACATATATAATATACATAAACATAAGGCATTTGAATGCTAACTAGAAGGCTGGCTGTTCAAACCTACCAGCCACTCCTTGGAAGGAAGATTGGGCAATCTACTTCTGCAGTGA
>NW_006921772.1:6514857-6532468 GCF_000298275.1 Orycteropus afer afer | reverse complement strand
TAGCAGTCCATGGTACTTTCAGCATTCTTCACCAGCACCACAACTCAAAAGCATTAACTCTTCTTCAGTCTTCCTTATTCATTGTCCAGTTCTCACATGCATATGAGGCAATTGGAAATATCATGGCTTGTGTCAGGTGTACCTTAGTCCTCAAGGAGACATCCCTGCTCCTCAGCACTTGAAACAGTTCCTTTGTGGTTGACTTTCCCAATGCTACACATGGTCTAATACAGGAGAAAGGGGATTAAAAGCCAGAAACCTGGACAGGGGAGTAGTCAGCCACAGGGATGCAGGTGAGGAGAGGGAACTCAGGCACGCCCAAAGCAGCAAGGTGGGAGAATGGGAAAAGGGGGATTAAAAGCCAGTAACCCACACAGAGGAGCAATCAGCCACAGGGTTCCAGGTAAAGAGAGGGAACTCAGGCACGATCAAAGCAGCAGGGCGGGAGAGCAGGAGAAAGGGGATTAAAATGCCCAGGAATTTGGACAGAGGAGGAGTCAGCTGCAGGGACCCAGGTAAGGGTGGTATGAGAGGTTTCCAACAGGGAGACAAACTTGTCTGTTGGTTTGTCCTACTGTGGTGACATGTTGATGTGAGTTTTGAGGCTGAGCTAATGGTGTTTCAAACCCAGCAGAATGCACATGGTGCACAGGTATCAGCCCAGCTTACAGACTGAGACAGACTAAGAAGAAGGAAGAGGCCATCCACTTCTCAAAGAATTGGCCAGGAAAAACCTTATGAATAGCAAAGAATCTTGGATAATATGTTCTTTTAAAGACAAACAAATTACAGATATTATTGGTTATGTATTCTTTAAAAATTTTCTTATTTATTGTGATTTGGGTGAAAGTTTATAGAGGAAATGAGTTTTCCATTAAAAATTAATACACATTTTGTTTCATGTCATTAATTGCAATCTAATCAATGTAACATAACTCGTTCCATATCCTCCTTGTTTCCATTCCTCCTTCTCTCCTAACCCTTCCTGCCTTTTGAACTTTGTCCTTGAGCAAATGCTGCCCTTTTGATCTTGACTCGTTGATTGTTCTAAGGAGTGTCATAAACTTTTCCTAAAATTTTTGTTCACTTGTAGATCTGTCAATTGTTTGACTGAAAATTCAGCTATAGGAGTGAGTTCAGTTCAAGCTCTGAAGGGTGACCAAGGGCATATTCTTGGGGGTTTTTACCAGTCTCTATTCAACCAGTAAACCTGGTTTTTCTTACAATTTTTAGTTTTGCTCCATATTTTCTCCATTGTATTCAGGACCTTCTAATGTGATCTCTTTCAGAGAAGTTGGTGGTGGTAGCAGGGAATTATCTAGTTCTTCTGGTCTTAGGGTTGTGGATGCTGAAGTTTGTGTATTCCTTTAGTCCTTTGGACTAATTATTTCCATGTGTCTTTGATTTTCTTCACTCTTCTTTGCTCTGGATGGGGAGAAACCAATAGTTGGGCCTTGTATAACCACTTGCAAGGTTTTAAGATCCCAGTTGCTACTAACCAAAGTAGGATGTAGAAAACTGTTTTTGTGGACTGTTGTTGCTGTTATGTGCTGACGAGTCGTCTCCTACTCATAGAGACCTTATGTACAACAGAACAAAACACTGTCCAGTCCTGTGACAGCCTCACCATCCCTACTCTACTCAGATCTGAGCCCATCACTGCAGCCACTGTGTCAATCCATCTTGTTGAGGGCCTTCTCCTTTTCCATTGACCCTCCACTTTACCAAGCATGACATCCTTCTCCAGAGAACAGTCCCTTATGACAATATGACCAAAGTAGGTGAGATGAAGTCTGGCCATTCTCACTTTCAAGGAGCATTCCAGCTGCACTTCTTCCAGGACAGATTTGTTAGTTCTTTTAGCAGTCCACAGTACTTTCAGCATTCTTTGCCAACACCACAACTCAAAAGCATCAACTCTTCTTCAGTCTTCCTTATTCACTGTCCAGCACTCACATGCATAAGAGGTAATTGAAAAATACCATGGCTTGGGTTAGGCACATCTTAATCTTTAAGGAGATATCTTTGCTCTTCAGCACTTGAAAGAGGCCTTTTGGAACAGAGTTGTCTAGTGCAATACATCTTTTGATGTCTTGACTGCTGCTTCCATTGGGATTGATTGTAGAACCAAGTAATATGAAGTCTTTGACAACTTCAATCTTCTCTCCATTTATCATGATGCTGTTTATTGATCCAGTCGTGAGGATTTTTGTTTAACCCATATTAAAGACTGTAGTCTTTAACCTTCATCAGTAAGTGCTTCAAAACATCCTCACTTTCAGCAAGCAAAGTTGTGTCATCAGTGTATCGCAGGTTGTTAATGATTCTTCCTCCAATCCTGATGCTACTTTCTTCTTCATAGAGTCCATATTCTCAGATTATTTGCTCAGCATACAGATTGAATAACTATGGTGAAAGGATACAACTCTGATGCACTCCTTTCCTGGTTTTAAACCATAGAATATCCTCTGGTTCTGTTCGAATGACAGACAGCCTCCTGGTATATGTACAGGTTCCTCATGAGCACAATTAAGTGTTCTGGAATTCCCACTCTTCTTAATATTGTCCACAATTTGTTATGATCCACATAATCAAATGCTTTTGCATAGTCAATAACACACAAGTAAACATCTTTCTAGTATTCTTTGCTTTCAGCAAAGATCCATCTGACATCAGCAATGATATTCCTTGTTCTGATATTCCTCTTCTGAATCCAGCTTGCATTTCTGGAAGTTCTCTGTCAATATACTGCTGCGATCATTTTTGAATTATCTTCAGTGAGAGTTTACTTGCATGTGATATCAATGATATTGTTCGATAATTTCCACATGCTGTGGGATATCTTTCTTTGGTATGGGTACAACTATGGATCTCTTCCAGTCAGTTGGCCTGGTAGCTATCTTTCAAATCTCTTGGCATAGACTAGTGAATGCCTCCAGCGTGGCATCCGTTTATTGAAACATCTCAATGGGTATCCACCCATTCCTGGAGCCTTGTTTTTAGCCACTTCCTTCAGTGGAGCTTCAACTTCTTCCTTCAATATTATTGGTTCTTGATCATATGCCACCTCCTGAAATGGATGATCATCTACCAATTCTTTTTGGTACAGTGACTGTGTATTCCATCCATCTTCTTTTGATGTTTCCTGCGTCATTCAACATATTGCCCATGGAATCTTTCAATATTGCAATTAGAGACTTAATTTTTTTCCTCAGTTCTTTCAGCTTGAGAAATATTGAGCGTTTTCTTTCTTTTTGGTTTTCTAACCCCAAGTCTTTGCACATTTCATTGTAATAATTTATTTTGACTTCTTGAGCTGTTCTTGAAATCTTCTGTGTAGCTCTTTCATCTTCCATTTGCTTATCTTCCATTTGCTTTTGCTACTCTCCATTCAAGGGCCAATTTCAGAGTCTCTTCTGACATTCATTTTGGTCTTTTCTTCCTTTCCTGTCTTTTTAAAGACCTTTTGCTTTCTTCATAGATGATGTTCTTGATCTCATCTAACAATTCCTCTGGGGTTTTAGGTGATTGTGTTCAATGCATCCAATCTATTTTTTAGATGGTCTCTAAATTCATAAGGAATATAATCAAGGTAATATTTTGGCTTTCATGGACTTGTTTTAATTGTCTTCAACTTCATCTCGAACTTGCATATGAGCAGTTGATGGTCTGTTCCACATTCAGCTCCTGGCCTAGTTTTGGCTGAAGATATTGTGCTTCTCCATTGCCTCTTGTCACAGATTTAGTTAACCTGGTTCCTGTGTACTCCATTTGGTGAAGTCCACGTGTATAGCTGCTGTTTGTGTTGTTGAAAAAAGGTATTTGCAATGAATAAGTCATTGGTCCTGCAAAATTCTATCATGCGATTTCCAGTGTCATTTCTATCACTAAGGCCATATTTTCCAACTACTGGTGATTCTTCGTTTCCAATTTTTGCATTCCAGTCACCAGTGATAATTAACACATCTTGATTGCATATTTGGTCAATTTCAGACTGCAGAAGCTGGTAAAAATCTTCAAATTCCTTATCTTTGGCTTTGATGGTTGGTGCATTAAATTTGAATAATAGTAGTATTAACTGGTCTTCTTTGTAAGCATATGGATATTATCCTTTCATTGGCAGCATTGTATTTCAGGATAGACCTGGATACATTGTTTGTGATAGTGAATGTCCTGCCATTCCTTTTCGATTTGTCATTCCTGGCATAGTAGATCATATGATTGTCTGATTCAAAATGCCCCAAACCAGTCCATTTCAGCTCACTAATGCCTAAGATATTGATCTTTATGTGTTCCTTTTCATTTTTGACAACTTCCAATTTTCTTAGATTCATACTTCATACATTCCATGTTCTGATTATTAATGGATGTTTGCAGCTATTTCTTCTCATTTTGAGATGTGCAGCATTAGCAAATGAAGGTCCCAAAAGCTTTACTCTTTCCACATCATTAAGGTCAGCTCTACTTTAAGGAGGCAACTCTTCCCCAGTCCTATTTTGAGTGCCTTCTGACCTGAGGGGCTCATCTTCCAGCAGTATATTGGACAGTGTTTCGGGGCTATTCATAAAGTTTTCCCATAATATATATCAGATGGTGTTTCAGTGCTATTATAAGGTTTCACTGGCTAATTCTTTGAGAAGTGAATGGCTTCTTCCTTCTTCTGAGTCTGTCTTAGCCTGGAAGCTCCACTGAAGCCTGTCCACCATGGGTAACCCTGCTGGCATTTGAAACATTGATGGCATAGCCTCCAATCTCACAGCAACACACAAGCTACCACCGTAAGATAAACTGACAGACAAGTTTGTCTCTCTTAGCTGTCCCAAACTGTCCTGCTCACCTCCTGGTCTCCTTGACATCCACTTGCCAGTGCTTGGCTTGCACCATGCAACTATGTCATGGACTATGTTGTTCTAACTGAACTTGATGTCATCTGAGACTATGATCTTGAGTTCCCTAGCCCAGCAGCACATTCCTCAGGGTTTTTGGTTATGGCTAAGAAGTTTTCATAACTCTTCCCCCTGTATACTCTACTATATTCATTGATGTATTGGCAGCATATATAAATACATATGTAGAAATACTTCTGTCAAACCTACACATATTCATGAGTATAGTTCCATTCTCCTTTCCCACCTGTTCACTTGTGTATCTATCTATGTATTCACTCATAGATTATTGGTTTTTGTTATTGTTATTGGGTTGTTTATAATTACTAATTCATACACAATCTTGCAATATTGCATATATTTTTTTAAAAAAGACCTCAATTAATTAGCTCTTATAAATTGGCAAAATAAGAGAAATTTCTTATAAAAAATGTTGAAAAATATTGCATTTTTCCCCTGTAAGGATGGATATCAGAAAAAGCAGAGGACTATATTCAACTATCCCACACATACTACTTACCAATATTCTTGGTACTGGTATTCACTGTTTAATTTCATAGTCCTAGCCAAGAAGAAGAAGTGGCCTCCTCTCAATGGAAATTAAAGTTATTTTCCTGAATCATATTATTTTCAACTGATGATCCTTTAATGAAAGTTGATGACCCAGAACTCAGCAAATGCTTTAAAACTATGCCATAGCCTAAAGGAACTAAGCATATTATCTAGATATTCTTGCATATTCTAGAAGAAGAATTTAGCTCTATTTTATATTTTCATATAAAATATGGAAATATTTCATTTTAAAATATTTTATTTTTATAACAGCTCCATTTTTATATTTTACAAGTAGAATTTACACAAATAGTAGTACTGTTTTTTTTTTAGCTTGTGTTTCTTAGTATTCCAGAATTCTCTCAATTTAAGCTATTTCACTCAGTTTTTCATAGCAGTCCAGTGAGATACATATGAATTGTCATTATCATTGATGAAGGAATCAAATTCCTCCAAAACTCACTGCTTTAAGTTAAATCACTTCAATGAGCTGGTAAGAATCAGATGGCAGTTCCAGTCCATCGAATGTTTGATATACTCTCCATAGCTTCAGTTCATATACTTTCTCACCTCTAATTTACTGAAGAGTAAGATATCAGTTAGCAGAACATCAAACTAGCAGCACTGAAAATGAAGGGGCCTGGAGAAAATGATACATCCTTAGAGGTGAAGCCTAGGGAGGAAATGGATTGATTAGATTTCATCTTCTATCCCAGGACTTTGTCTCTGCTTCTTTGGTGATTAAACTGTAGGCAACAAATAAATAAATAAATAAACAAACAAACAAATAAATAAATACTAGAAAAAAAGGAAAGGAACAACAAAGAAACAAACAAACAAACAAAAAAACACTCACATGATAAAAGTGGAGACTACTAGCTGCTGTGATTTTAAAAATTAATTTAAAACAGTTGTAAAAGTATTGTTGTTGTTGTTGTTGTTAATGTGCCGTCGAGTCGGCGCCGACTCATAGCGACCCCTCCTTGGGTTTCCGAGGCAGTATCACTATGGAAGTAGGATTGCCCAACCTTCCTTCCGAGGAGTGGCTGGTGGGTTTGAACCACCAGCCTTCTGGTTAGCAGTCAAGTGCTTTAGCCACTATTAGCTGTGGATATTATAATGGCATTTTTTCAGAAAAAGCCTAGGGCTGTGAGAAGAGGATAATCAAGCCAGCATGATGGCAATCAATGTGAATTCATTGATTGCAAAGCAGAAAGCAAACCCACCCCAATGCCGTTGACTCATAGTGACCCCTCCTTGGGTTTCTGAGGCAGTATCACAGAGGCTATAGCAGTAGATTGCCCAACCTTCCTTCTGAGGAGTGGCTGGTGGGTTTGAACTGCCAGCCTTCTGGTTAGCAGTCAAATGCCTTAGGCACTATGTCACCAGAGGTCCCAGAAATTGTCCTCTATTTACAAATATTTTCAATGGTACACGGTTATGAAACACTTTTGATGTTGAAAAGCAATGAAACAAACAAACAAATAAAAGAAACAAAAAAGAAGCAAACAAATAGAAAAATCCTGAAAGAAATAAGATCTTCCATCATGGTGTATTTTATCCTCTGAAATAATACTGGCTGCCCATTTCTCTAAGATATGTAAAACTTCTCTTAGCTAAGATCATCCTTTATATGCATCTATTTGCTGCTTTTTTTCTGATTATAAAAATTAATATGTTTGGTGCAGAGAAAATTAAAAAAACATACAGAGGGGCACAAAGAAAAATTTTTGAAATGATTCATGTTGTTACTACTCAGAATTAACCAACTTTGATATTTTGTAGGATAGTCTGTTATTTTTTTCTCTATTTTTTTTCAAATTGCAGTGTCATACAAATATTTTTGTGTGTACCTTTTATAAGTACACAGAAAATAACCAAATATAAACACAAAAATATAGTTTGAAGTAGTTTTCACTATATGTATGCTTGAACAATTCCTCTTAGAAAGATCAGGACAAGGCCAGTCCCCATGAGGTGAAGTTAAAGATGTCCCAAATGTCTAAACTACTGTGCCACTCCATCATTTCAGACATTAACTACTCTTCTTCCTCCCAGTAAGCTCCCCCTTCTTAAGGTTCTGTATTTCACTGTAATGTCTCACAGAACTCACAGACACCCAAAGGATCATCTCGCGTAGTAGTGGTGGAGGCTGGCAGGCTGGCGAGTCCCAGGTCTGTGAGTGGGTCTGGAGGATTCTCCCAGTTCTCGGGGTTTGATGAACCTCAATCAGCAAATCAGATGATGGCTGCTGTCCCAAATCCAGGGATGAGATGAGAATGAGACAAAACACAGAACCAGAGCAAGAGGAGGGTAAACTTTCCCAGGAAATTTGTAGGTAGACCCTCAAGGAAGCTAAGGTGGTGATTTGAATTATACCCTCCAACAAGGCAGGTCTCAAGTTTCATTCTACCTGTTGCTCCAACAGAAATAACCCAAGTGGATGGCTTTAACAATCAGCAGCTACTCAGTTGCTCAAGGCAAATCCCACCACAGAGCTTATTGCCAGTCATTATAGGGAATGACTACTACCAGCTGCCCAGCCAAGTATGGTCAGCTGCCATACCTGACCATAACTACCACACCACCCCAAACAGGCATGGATAGTAGGATTTAGAATACATCACAGAATGGAGGACAATGGCTAGAAGGGTGCATCTGCGGGCATTGATTATAGATACAAATGAAATGAAATTTAAAGTGTTTAAAATAGATAATATATTAAGTATTAATAAAAATGACATATATTTATTCCTAATTTCTAGCTACCACAGAAATTTGTTTCTTTTATTATGGGTAAGATTGGGCTCATGTTAATTATGTTTATTTCTTTTTTGTTTACTATGTCTATTTAATTGTGAGGGTAATATTATTATATGTTAGGTTTGGTGGTTTCCCTCTGCATAACCAGGCATTTCCTGCTCCCCCCCCCAATATCTCATAATTCTTAAAAAACTCTAGGTTGCAGTTTGATAGAGGGTATTTCTTTGGTCTGTAGAGAATCTTTTGAAAACTTTGCAGTGAACGTAGGTTCTGTCTGCTGTAGACTCATCTTTGTTGCTGGTCAATACCTGGTAGGGAGGACTTGGGGCAGGCATAACTTGTGAGTCACTTACATTCAGGATATCGGCTTCTCATAACTTCATTTTGGTTTTAAGTTGCCTGAGTCACTTCTCAGATTTATTGGACTATTTTGGGAGAGTCTTCTGTGTTAATACACTCTCTGGTTTAGTGAGGATACAAGCAGAGCAGATGTTGCTAAGTCAATGACTCAGACACTAGAGAAATTTCTTTAGCTAAAATGTGTGTTCTTCTCATTACCACTGAAGTTAAATATCTTTATATATTTAATTGCACATTCATATTACATTTTTATGAATAATTTCTATATATATGCTCCTTTTTTTCCCATTGGGAATGTGTGTGTGTATGTGTTGTTTATTTTTCAAATGATTTAAGGGAACTTTATATATATGTCTGCTATATATATTAAAAATATTTCCTCCCAGTATATTACTTGGGAGCTCTTGTGGCATAATGCCAAAGCCACTTGACTGCTAACCAGAAGGCTGGTGGTTCAAACCGATCAGCCACTCCTTGGAAGGAAGGTTTGGCAATCTACTCCCATAGTGATACTGCCTCGGAAACTCAAGGAGGGGTTGCTATGAGTCGGAGATGACTCGACGCCACAAAACAACAACAACAGTATATTACTTACATTTCATAAGTGACTGGATTTTTACCATTCAGAAGTTTTAAAATACTATTGTAGTTAAATGTGTCAATACTTTCTTTCTAGCTTCTGCTGTTTAAAGATGTTTAACAAGAGTTTCTTTCCTTCATCCAAGGCTATATGTATAATTACTTCTTCATCTCTAATATTTTTTTAAGATTTGGATCTTTAACCTTGCTGAAATTTAATTTGGTAAATGAAGCAAGAAGAAAAACACTTTAAACTTTTTTTGCCTACATGGAAGTATAGTTGTCTACCTCCTTTTGTTGACTTGTTTGAATATTTCTCAATGCCTTGTAATACCATCTCTATCATGAACCTCTGCTTCCTAGACTTGCCTATTCTGTTTTGTTTAGTTACCATCTTAAACTAAAAAATTATTTAACTTTATAATTTATTTTTGAATAGAATTATTGTATATCTTTCTTAGATTTATTTTTTGATATTCAATTTTTGTGTTTATTTTGAATGGACCATTTATCATGGTGCTTACATAATGTCTGTGTTGTTGATGTTATGTGCTGTCAAGTGGGATCTGACTCATAGCAACCCCTCCTTGGGTTTCTGAGGCGATATCCTACAGAAGTAGATTGCCCAACCTTCCTTCCAAGGAGTGGCTGGTGGGTTTGAACCTCCAGCCTTCTGGTTAGCAATCAAATGCCTTAGGCACTAGGCTACCAGAGCTCCTATATTGTTTATAGGTATTTTCATGCTGCAGTGGTAGAGTTGTGTAGTTGTAGCAGAGACCATATGGCCTGCAATGTTCAAAATATTTACTCTGTGGCCCTGTGTAGAAAAACAAAAACCAATTCTTGATTTATTGGATGATTTAGTTAACCACATGAAGGCAGAAGAAGGTGGATGTTGCAGACTGAGGATGTAGGAACTGATAAAGCATGCTGATAAATAGAGATTTTGGTCTGAAAGTTGGGAGGGAGGAGACAGTAGGATCTGAGACTGGGTAGAAAATGACCAGCTAGAATATATGCATTTTATCCTGAAAACATTGAGGTATAGAGAAAGATTTTAAGTAGCAGATGTACATGCTGTGATTTGTATTTTAGAAAGATCACTCAGATTCAGTAGATAATCAGTAGATAGCAAGCACAGAGGCAGAGACACCAGTAAGAGAACAAAATGAAAAGCCTATCTTTAAGACTGCTGTTTAGATGGGGTGAGAGCTCTGGTGGCGTAGTGTCCAAGGCATTTGACTGCTAACCAGGAGGCTGGGGGTTCAAACCCACCAGCCACTCCTCAGAAGGAAGATGGGCACTCTGCTTCTGTACTGATACTGCCTTGGAAACTCAAGTAGGGTTTTGCTAAAGGGGCAAGGAGGCCACATCTGCCAACCTCCTCTAACCCCACAAGAGGAAGATAGAATCACCATCAGTAGTCCAAGGCCTATTCTTGCGAGGCCAGACATGCTGCCTGTCTCCAGCCCTTTCACCAACCCTGACACCAACCATTCCTTCCACAGCACTCACCACCTTTGCGCTGGGTTCAATAATTCACTGCAGCGGCCACACAGAACTCACAGATTATGGGGTTTATTAGGGAAGCACCAGGCTACAATTCAAGTTCAGGAAAAACACCCAGTCTCTCTCAGCAACCCCTGTCTCTCATCCAATAGTCTCTCACAATCTCTCTCCCAGTAGTGCATGTCCCTCAATGTCTCTCTTAGCAATGCATGTCTCTTGCATTCTTTCCCAGCAGCATGTGTCTCTCAGGAGCATGTGTCTCTTTCAGCAGCACGTCCTTCTCAGGCAGCAGTCAGAGAGATTTCTGCCTCTAGGAGGCCTCCTTTTGAGCCTGGCAGAGTGGCCAAACTAGTCAAACATAACATCAGAATTCTAAGCACCTGAGAGAGAGCAAACCTCCCAGAACATTACTTTGTGCCACTCCCAACAGAAATACCCCAGGTGGATACTTTTGAAATTAGGAGCTCCTCAGTTGCTCACAGCAAATTCCACCACAGAGTTTACAAAGACTTATGGCTAGAAAAGCCATACCAGGTAATTCAGTACACCGCAGGGATCTGACTCAAAGGCAGTGAGTTTTTTTTTTTTTTCTTCTTCTTTTTTTTAGGCTTGGTAATAAACTTTTCCTTAACCAAACTAGATGATGTTTTTTTTTTATTTATTTTTTTGTTTTTTTTTTTAATAAACTTTTCCTTAACCAAACTAGATGATGTTTTTTTTTTATTTATCTATTTTTTTAATTGCTTTTATCTCATGTAGATGAAAGCCCAATGATTTATTTCTTGGATATTTTCAGACCTTGTTACAAATTTGTCATGAGAATGATTTACTTAATTTTATGGCCTGAGGCAGTGTATTCTTATTCTCAGTAGATGTTTTCAGCCCTTGTAATAAATTTTGTAATTAGGTCAAATTTTACCTATGAGAATATTTTCAAGAAGCACCATTTACATCTATGCAGAAGAGAAATGTTTCAAGGAGCATTTCCACCTGAATATTCCTCTGATTTGGAGCTTTCTCTAAGTTCATGTAAAAATGAAATATTTAGGAATTAATTAATCTTCAAAAGACAAAATTCTGAGTACACAGAGAATTAATTCTTCCTGTAAATACAAAACAGAACTTTTCAACAATATTTTTTTAAAACAGAACTTTTCAACAATATTTTCAAACTTCTACCACTTCTACACAATTACATTTTAAATTATTGATGAAGAGTGCTGTCAGCTAGAAGTAAATGGTTAAAGTGAACAATTGGGTGAGGAAATTTTATCACATTTCTGAGGCCAATTGACTCAGTAAATATCTAAGTTATTTCCATTACAAAATGATGTGTAAAATGGGCTGTAGTATGTGTTAGACAGGCTTGTCACATTGCCATCATATATGACTAGACTTTATACATACACAGTTGCATTATAACAATGTAATTATGACATTATATAAGCATGGCCAATCAGTTCAAGACTGAGGAGGGTCTGACTATGATGCCATATGTACTAAGTCATAGTGTAAAGTTGTTCCATTACTTATGATGCTCTTATAATACTTGGTAGGGTGTGCCAAACACTTAAGGACAGCTTAAAATATTTTCTGGAAAAAATAATGTTCTAAATATTTTTGAAAAAGAAGTGTTAAAACACATCTTGCTAAGGAATAGCTCTACTTAATATTTAAAATATTCCCCAAATTATTTTATAATCCTACAGAGTAGGAACATGCCAAACTTTGTTTCTCATGGAATCTATTGTTGGATCTCAATGTCCAATATTAAAAAACCAAACAAGCAAATAAATAAATAAATAAAAATTTAACACTAACATAAATCTGTACTAGATGCTAATATAACTCTGCAAACTGTTACCAGGTCATTAATTTCATGAATCTTTCTGCAGGTAGAGCAACTGGATGAAATCCAGACTTTCTTTGGCAATACAGCAGCTGAGAAGTACACTTGCAGAATCAGAACATCACATGAGGTTGAGGGAGAAAAGTGGACTGTGAAAAGGAAAATGGTAAGTTGACACACTGAAAATGTAAAGTAAACTAGCAACAATGAAACTAAGGCAAAGTTAAAGCAGTGTTTAGTAAAATGCATGTCCTTTTAGGGTACTTGACTTCTCTTTGGAGTGACAAGCACTTCAGAACCAGAAAGATTTTTTCAAATTAACCAGCCTTGCCCATTAAACTATGTTTAAATGCACCTGAGTCTAGTTGAGTATGTGTAATATTCTCTAAAGGGCAGTAGAGAAAGCTCTGGCATCTCATCTTTCTGTTTCCCTATAAATAACTCAGGGCTGGACATTAGAATTAACCTGTTTGCTCAAAGTTCAGAGGGAACACATTAGCTTTTAGTTCCCCTTGGTACCTCTCATGCAGAAAAATTGCTTTATTCATAAATAGAAATGGAAGAATTTGCTCTTCTGAAGGGAAAAAGGTACTCCATTCCATCCTTTCATTCTCAACTATAAAAAGCAAAAAAAAAAAAAAAAAAAAAAAAAAAAAAAAAAAGCCAATAAACCACCAATAGTCATGAAGTTGATTCTGACTAATGGAAGTCCCATGTGTTTCAGAGTAGAACTGTTCTCCATAGGCTTTTCAACTGCAATGATCTTTTGGAAGCAGATTGCCAGTTCTTTCTTCTGAGGTGCCTTAGTTGACTAAAACCTCCAAGTGTTTGGTTAATAGCCAAATTCTTAAGTTTTTGCATCACACGGGGACTACTCCAAACTAAACAGATAATTTCTTTTTAAAAATTAAGTTTTCTGAAGCTAAGGAATAATATACTGAATTCTTTTTTAGTTTTATAGTTTTTAAAATTAAAAAATATGTAGGTTGGAAATTAGGTCTATGAGTTTTGACTGTACTGAAGCCAATTTCCTAGTGATGCAGTTAAAAAAATTATTGTGTTGTTGTTGAGAACATACACAGCAAAACACACACCAATGCAACCATTTCTACAGGCACAATTCAGTGACATTGATTACATTCTTCAATCATGCAACCATTCTCACACACTTTTTCTGAGTTGTTCCTTCCCCCATTGATACAAATTTACTGCCCTTCTATGGTTCCTATCTAATCTTTTGAGTCTCTATTGTCACTTTGATCTGATATAAATAGTTCTTAAAAAAGGATAATGCTCAAGAAAGACAGTTTAAAGTAGTTTAGCTAAACTATTGTTTGTCTATAAATGGTGGCTATACATGTGGATCTCACCAGATGGAATACACAGGAATCACATAGACTACATCTGTGGAAAGAGGCAATGGGGAAGCTCACTATCTTCAGCCAAAACAGGGCCAGGAGCTGACTGTGAAACAGACCAGCAATTGCTCATATGCAAATTCAAATTGATGATGGAGAAAATTAAAACAAGCCCATGAGAGCAAAATATGACCTAGATTATATCCCACCAGAATTTAATGACCATATAAAGAATAGATTTGGCACACTGAACACCAATGACCCCAAAACCAGATGAGTCGTGGGATGACATGAGGAACATCATACATGAAGAAAGCAAAAGGTCATAAAAAAGACAGGAATAGAGAGCAGCTAAAACTAATGGAAGAAATGATGAGATAAAAGAGTTGAACAGAAGATTTCAGAGTGGCTTGAGATGGCAAAGTAAATTATAATGAAATGTGGAGACCTGGATTAGAAAACCAAAAGGGAAGAACACACTCAGCATTTCTCATGCTGAAAGAACTGAAGAAAAAATTCAAGCCTCAAGTTGCTATATTGAAAAATTCTATGGACAAAATATTGAATGACACAGGAAGCATCAAAAGAAGATGGAAGGAATACACAAAGTCATTGCACACACACACACACAAATGTTGGATGTGCAACTATTTCAGAAGGTGACCTGTGATTAAGAACCAATGGTATTGAAGGAGGACATCAAAGCTGCACTGATGGAATTGGTGAAAAACAAGTCTCTGGGAATTGATGTAATACTTATTGAGAAGTTTCAAGAAGAGGATGCAGTGCTACAGGCACTTATTCATCTATGCCAAGTAATTTGGAAGATAGCTAGCTGATCAACCCACTGGAAGAGATCCATATTTGTGCCCATTGCAAAGAAAGGTGATCCAACAGAAAGATGAAACTATCAAACAGCATTGTTAATATCACAGGCAAGTAAAATTTTGCTGAAGATAATTTAAAAATGGTTGCAGCAGTATATTGACAGGAAACTTCCAGAAATGTAAGCTGAATTCAGAAGAGGACATGGAATGAGGGCTATCACTGATGATGTCAGATGGATCTTGGCTCAAAGCAAAGAATCCTAGAAAGATGTTTACTGGTGTTTTATTGGGTATACAAAGACATTCAACTGTGTGGATAATAACAAATTATGGATAACATTGAGAAGAATGGGAAATCTAAAACTTCATTGTGCTCCTGAGAGACCTGTACATAGACCCGGAGGCTGTCATTCCAACAGACAAGGATAAACTGCATGGTTTAAAATCAAGAAGAGTGTGCATCAGATTTGTATCTTTTACCATACTTTTTCAATCTGTATGCTAAGCAAACAATTGGAGAAGCTGGACTATATAAAGAACATGACAACAGGATTAGAGGAAAACTCATTAACAACCAGTGATATGCAAATGACACAATCTTGCTTGCTGAAAGTGAAGATGACTTGAAGCACTCACTGAAGAAGATAAAGACTACAGTCTGTAGTATGGATTACATTTTAACATAAAGAAAATGAAAATCCTCATAAGTGTACCAATAAGCAGCATCATGATGAACAAATAAAAGTTTGAAGTTGTCAAATATTTCATTTTACTTGGATTCACAATCAATACCCATGGAAGCAACAGTCAAGAAATCAGACATCGTATTGCACTGGCAAATCTGCTGTAAAAGACTTTTTTTAAAGTGTTGAAGAGCAAAGATGTCACTAAGATGACTAAGATGACTAAGTTGTGCCTGACCCAAGGCATGATATTTTCAATTTCCTCATATACATGTGGCCCCCGGGGATGGCCTCAGGGCCTCGGGCAGTCAGCTGCCACACCCAAGGCTGGCGGTTCAAACCCACCGGCCACTCCCTGCCAGGTAGCTGGGCCCTCTCTTCGGAGCTCTGGTAGCACAATGTCTAAGGCACTTGACTGCTAACCAGAGGGCTGGCAGTTCAAACCCACCAGCCACTCCTCAGAAGGAAAATGGGGCAATCTACTTCAGTAGTGATACTGCCTCAGAAACCCAAGGAGGGTCGCTATGGGTCGGCCCGACTCGACAGCACATAACAACAACAACACAACAACACATATACATGTAAAAGCTACACAATGAATAAGGAAGACAAAAGAAGAGTTGATGCTGTTGAATTGTGATGTTGGTGAAGAATACTGAAAATACTATGGACCACCAGAAAAATGAACAAATCTGTTCTGGAAGAAGTACAACTGGAATGCTCCTTGGAAGCAAGAATGGTCAGATTCTGTCTGACCTCATTTAGTCATGTTGTCAGAAGAGACCATTCCTTGGAGAAAGATATTGTGCTCTGTTAAGTGGAGGGTCAGTGAAAAAGGCAAAGACCCTCAATGAGATGGACTGACACAGTGGCTGCCACGATGGGCTCAGGTATAGCAAGGATTGTGAGGATGGTGCATGACCAAGTAGTATTAAATTCTGTTTACATAGGGTCACTATGAGTCAGAGCTGACTTGATGGCACTTAACAACAACAACAATAACAACACTGTTAAGTTTTAAGATGATTTCAGGGGATACATTTGTTTTAAATTTTAAAGATTATCTTAGTGATAGTTTGAAGGGTTCATCCAGCTCCCATAGCTCTGGAGAGTGGAGTCCATGAGAATTTGAAATTCTGTTCTGCATATTCCCCCATTTTTTTTCTTTTTATTATAAAATATAAAAAGTGGTTAAAATTAAAGAAAATAAAAACTAGAACAATACAGTTAGTTCCTGCCTTGTGACATATTTAAGTTATGATGAACCATACTGATAACCATCTTTGGTTTGCACTTTGTTTTTACATATAATCATTAATCTTCCATTTGCTTTAGCTTGTTGTTGTTGTTGTTCTCAGGTGCCATTGAGCCATCTCTGACTCATAGAGATCTCATGTATAGCAGAACAAAACACCACTCAGTCCTGTGCCAGCCCCACGATCTTTGCTATACTTGAGCCCATCGTTGCAGCCAGTGTCAATCCATCTCATCGAGGGTCTTTCCCTTCTCTGTTGTCCCTCCACTTTACCAAGCATGATATCCTTCTCCAGGGAATGGTCCATTCTGACAACATGACCAAAGTAGGTGAGATGAAATTTGGCCATTCTCGCTTCCAAGGAGCATTCCATCTGCAGCTCTTCCAGGACAGATTAATTAGTTCCATGGTACTTTCAGCATTCTTCACCAACATCGCACCTCAAAAGCACTGACTCTTTCTCAGTCTTCCTTTTTCATTGCCCAGCTCTCACATGCATTTGAAGTGATTTGAAAATACCAGGGCTTGTGTCAGGCACACCTTAGTACTTAAGGAGATATCTTTGCTGTTCAGCACTTGAAAGAGGTCTTTTGAAGCTGATTTTCCCAGTTCTATACATTTCCAACAGCTAAGGGAGACAAACTTGTCTGTCAGTTTGTCCTACTGTGGTGACGTGTTGCTGTGAGTCTTGAGACTGTGCCACTGGTGTTTCAAACCCAGTGTGGTGCACCTGTTGCACAGGTATCAGCCTGGCTTGCAGACTGAGACAGACTAGGAAGAAGGAGAGGCCATCCACTCCTCAAAGAATTGACCAGGGAAAACCTTATGAATAGCAGAGAAACACTGTCTGATACATTACTGTGCAACTTTATGAATAGTCCAGAAACATTGTCCAATACAGAGGAGAAAGATGAATCACTTAGCTTAGAAACCTCTCAAAGTAGGACTGGGCAAGAGCTGCATTATCAGAGTAAAATCAGCCTTACTCAT
>NW_006921772.1:6513238-6514337 GCF_000298275.1 Orycteropus afer afer | reverse complement strand
TTATCACTGGTGACTGGAATACAAAGGTTGGAAACAAGGAAGAATCACTGGTAGTTGGAAAATTTGGCCTTGGTGACAGAAATAATGCTGGAACTCGCATGGTAGAATTTTGCAAGACCAACGACTTGTTCATTGCAAACACCTTTTTTCAACAACACAAATGACAGCTCTACACGTGGACTTCACCAGACAGAACACAATCAGATTGACTACATCTGTGGCAAGATGCAATGGAAAAACTCAACATCTTCAGCCAAAACCAGGCCAGGAGCTGATTGTGGAACAGAGCATCAACTTCTCACATGCAAGTTCAACTTGACATTAAAAACCATTAAAACAAGTCCACGAGAACCAAAATATGATCTAGAATATATCCCTCCTGAATTTAGAGACCATCTAAAGAATAGATTTGATGTACTGAACACCAACGACTGAAAACCAGAAGAATTGTGGGATGACATCAAGAGCATCATCCATAAAGAAAGCAAGAGGTCATTAAAAAGACAAGAAAAGAAGAGAAGACCAAAATGGATGACAGAAGAGATCTGAAACTTGCCCTTGAGTGGAGAGTAGCTAAAGCAAATGGAAGAAATGACAAGATAAAAGAATTGAATTAACGATTTCAAAGAACAGCTCGAGAAGAGAAAGCCAATTACTATAATGAAATGTACAAAGATCTGGAGCTAGAAAATCAAAAGGGAGGAACACGCTTGGCATTTCTCAAGCTGAAAGAATTGAGGAAGGAGTTCTGATACGATGACAGACTAGGCAGAAAGACTGTGTAGACCCTCTTCAACAAAGAAAAGGGAAACTGATTAACACAGACACAGAAGATAATCCTGGACCCCTCAGCCTTGAAGGGAAGGATATAGAAGTGGACTAAACCCCAACTAGCAGAAGAATCTGTATGAAAATATGAAAAAGGAGACAGACGGAGCTGTGGTCTGGCAGCGATTCTGAGGGCATGGCACAGGCAGCTTGGAGAGTCCTGAGTGGTGGTAGGACCTAAGAATTAACCTAAAAATCAGCCCTGCTAGCCAGGGACTGCACAGAGGACTGCTCTGGTGGCTGGGGAATAAACGGAGAAGGTGAAGAGAAA
>NW_006921772.1:6476693-6492185 GCF_000298275.1 Orycteropus afer afer | reverse complement strand
TAGTCCAATTCTGCATCCTTTCCTTCAAGGCTCAGGGGTCCAAGATTATCTTCTGTGTCTGTGTTAATTGGTTTCCCTTTTCTTTGTTGAAGAGGGTTTGTGCAATCCTTCTGCCTAGTCCGCCATCTTGCCCCGCCTCCGAGAATTGTTTCTTGAGAGCTGTACATATGCTACATATGTTATCCTTCTCTGACTTAAAAGGAAGAATAGTGAATAAATAGCAACAATTTAATCTGTATTTATATCTCATTCAGAGGCATCATATTGTGTTAATGTTAGGGTTATGTGCCTAAATGATATTCTTAAACTCTTTAGTAATCTTATTTTTAGACACAAATAAGAAAATTCAGTAATAATCATTAAGTATATCTGATCATTTTTGTGGGGAATTATTTTCCAGACACTCTATATTTATGAGTAAAATATTCATGTGTACATTGTAGACAAATGTTTATATTATATTCATCCAAGTGAATACTGAGCCAAATGTAACTGTAGTACTAATAAAAGTAGGTAGAGCTAGCACAAACTTTATGATTCAATTGCTGTCTTTATGACAGTGAAGAACTTTTGAAAGTTATTTGAAAATTTACTTTCAAAAGAAATTTCTGTAAGTCCAAACAGGAAGGTTGAGAATTACTCTTATTTAAATATATAAAAAAAGAATTGGACATCACCTTAATAAACATATATGGTGTTAAAATGGCAGCCTTTTTCCTTTGAGAAAGAGGCATTAAAAACGCTATTACTGTGTCTTTTACTGAAAGGTTGCCAAAGGGTCTTCCATCCCAGTACATGCCCTTTTGCAAATGATTAAGCAATTAATTACCCTCCCCTAGCCTCTCTGCTAAGCTAAATACCACATTGATTGAGAGGCTTTGAGTTGGTTTATGCCACTTTCTAGATCAGATCATATGTGGTTCTTATAAAATAGCTTGTACTTTTTGACATTATAGTTACTTATTAGAAAGGTCAGAAAAGTAGAAACGACTGATTGAGGTTTGAAGTTTTTAGTTTATTGTATCTTTGTGGAATCCTGACCTGTATTTTCTTGGAGCAGAGGATAATTAATGTTTCCTGTGATTTATGCTTTCTATTGTTAAGAAATTATAGGATATTACTCTTACCTGCTAACTCTCTCTTTTCTCTGTCTATAGATATGTTGAAGCAGAAATGTAGCTTTTGTTCACATATTCCATCTTTTGAGATTGGTTGTGGTATTTCAGTTGCTATACAACAGAGCCTATTTCATATTAATGAATTCATATCAGCTTGATACTGTAGTCAAATCTGAATGCCTACTGGCTCATTGTATGGCTGGGGAATATAAAAGTGGGGGCAATTTCAGCTTTTGACCTTTGGAGCAGAAAGCAGTTCTAATAACTCTGGTTGCATACCTGTAATCAGAAAGGCACCTTCTTCACTGTACTGCTGCAGGATATTAAGCTGGAAAGCATGAAAATCACCCTGTGAACAGCTGTGCTCATCACAGTGAAGCAAGAGGCTATGGCTGCCAAGAATGGAGGACACTCGTACTCATCAACCCCAAAGAGATGGCTTTGGCCTTGAGAGAACATTGCTGAGCATAGAAATGATTGATCAATAGGAAAACTGTTGATAAGGCAATAACCATCATCCCTGAGCTACTTAATTCACTGAAACAATATTACAGTTTCTTGGTACTTAATCATTTTAAATGTCTCTTAGACTTGTTGATTGTGTTCAGGAGG
This sequence comes from Orycteropus afer afer, assembly GCF_000298275.1. Classification (NCBI taxonomy): domain Eukaryota; kingdom Metazoa; phylum Chordata; class Mammalia; order Tubulidentata; family Orycteropodidae; genus Orycteropus; species Orycteropus afer. The sequence continues at coordinate 6,490,455 of NW_006921772.1, read as the reverse complement.
AAATGGCACATAGACCAAGAGACAATTGTTTGAACAGAACAAAGGGATAATGCATAGTTTAAAATCAGGAAAAACATGAGTCAGGGTTGTGTCCTTTCACTGTACTCATTCAATCTGCATGCTGAGCAAATAATCTGAAGTTGGACTATATGAAGAAAAACATGGCATCAGGATTAGAGGAAGACTCGTTAACAACCCGTGATATGCAGATGACACAACCTTGCTTGCAGAAAGCAAAGAGGACTTGATACACTTACACATGAAGATAAAAGATGACAACCCTCAGTATGACTTATACCCTAACATAAAGAAAACAAAAATCCTCACAAGTGGACTAATAAGCAATGTCATGATAAAGAGGGAAAAGATTGAAGTCATCAAGGATTTAATTTTATTTGATCCACAGTCAGTGCCCATGAATGCAACAGTCAAGAAGTCAAATGATGTATTGCACTAGACAAATATTCTGCAAAGATGTCACCTTAAGGACTGAAGGGCATTTAACCCAAGCCATAGTCTTCATTTTCCTCACATGCGTATGAAAGCTGGACAAAGAATAAAGAAGACAAAAGAAGAATTGATGTCTTTGAATTATGGTGATGATGAAGAACATTAAATATACTATGGAAGGTCAGAAGAACAAATAAATCACTCTTGGGAGAAGTCCAGACAGAATCCTTGGAAGCAAAGAGGCAGCGACTTCGTCTCACATTTTTGGACATATTATCAGGATGGATCAGTTACTTGTGGTAGATCCCACCACAGAGTTGATTGCCAGTCTCATCATGGGGAATAACTACCACCAGCTGCCTAGCCACTCAACCAGGCCCAGCCAAGTAGACACACAAACATAACCACCACAATTCCACCCCTTGTCACCTTGGCATCTGTACAGATTTCTTCCACTGGGTGACTCCAGTCCCCTAGTTCCTTTAAGTGGTGACTTCACCCTCTTGGCCTGGCAGGCCCCATTCCTCTACCTCTTGGGCATGGCAACCTGCCCCCTCACTCTTGGGCAGCAGCTATGGCTCCATCCCACTGGGTCACATGAAGGAGCAGCCCCACACTCCAGAACAGAGTTGGTGAAGATCTGGCTCTTTGAAATCCAGGAGTCTGTGTTGGTTACACCCCCAAAGGCCATGGTCCTACCCTTTCAGGATCAGGCAGCTCTGCTTCCATTTCCTTGGTCTCTCCGCTTCTGCCAATTAATGCCTGAGGGCAACCCACTCCGCCAGGAATCTTCTTGCCCCAAAAGCACTCAGCTTTCTTCTCTGTGGGCTGGTCAACCTGCTACTCCATTTTATACCAGTCTCTTCACCAATTAATGCCCCAAGGCAACCCACTCCACCAGGAAGCCACCTACCCAAAGACATTAAGCTTTCTCCTCTGTGGGCTGGTAAGGCTGTTGCTGTCTCATGCTGCCTCTCTGGGCTCTGCTCCTGTCATCTATCATGCCGGTCTCTTGCCGTCTGTCATGCCGTATGCCGGGGTCTCTCTGCCATGTCTCAGGTCAAGGCATGGCACTCCACTCCTGTTTCCAAATTTTAGGTATCTGTCAGAGCAGCACCCCACTCTCTTGGTACCAAATTCTGTTCTGGTTACCTAGTGCTTCTCTGACAAGAATATACCACAAATGGGATGGCCTTAACAAACAGGAGTTTATTCATACAATTTGGAGGCTTTAAGTCCAAGTTCAAAGTGCCAGGCCCTAGGGGCTGGGTGAAAGCCCCTCAACCTTGGGGTCTAGCTCTGCCTCCAACTACTGGCCCACTAGAGCTAGAGGCATTTCTTCACTCAGACAGCTGCTGGCTGCTGAGGCTGAGAAGTTCAAGGTTGACAAGTAAAAAGGCATGGTCCCAATGTTACCAAACCACATGGCAGGCCATTAACTTAAGTCCGTTGTAAGTCCCAAGGTCAGCAGAGCATAGCAGGCTGCTGAACAACAACATGGCTATGTGCAGGGTCCAAGTGTGCAATAAGCTTGAGACTACCCCCAAGGCTTCTCCTTATATACAGGAAGCAGACCACATACCCAAAGACAGCCACTCAGCTGCTTGTGGTAGATCCCACCATGGAGTTGATTGCCAGTCTCATCATGGGGAATAACTACCACCAGCTGCCTAGCCACTCAACCAGGCCCAGCCAAGTTGACACACAAACATAACTACCACAGTGACCCTATGTACAACAGAACGAAACACTGTCCAGTCCTGTGGCCTCATGATCCTTGCTATATCTGAGTCCATCCTTGCAGCCACTGTGTCCATCCATCTTGATGAGGGCCTTCCTCTTTTTCATTAACTCTCCACTTTACCAAGCATGATATCCTTCTCCAGTGAATTGTTCCTTCTAATAACATGACCAAAGTAGGTGAGACGAAGTCTGGCCATTCTCGCTTCCAAGGAGCGTTCAGGCTGCACTTCTTCCAGGACAGATTTGTTAGTTCTTTTAGCAGTCCATGGTACTCTCAGTATTCTTCACCAAGACCATAACTCAAAAGCATCCACTCTTTTTTGGTCTTGCTTATTCATTATCCAGCTCTCACATGCATAAGAGGTGATAGAAAATACCATGGCTTGGGTAAGGTGCACCTTAGTCTGCAAGGAGACATTTTTGCTCTTCAGTACCTGAAAGATGTCTTTCACAGCAGATTTGCCCAATGCAAAACGTCATCTGATGTCTTGACTGCTGCTTCCATTGGTGTTGACTGTAGAACCAAGTAATATGAAGTCCTTGACAACATCAATTTTTTCTCCATTTATCATGATGTTGTTTATTGGGCCAGTTGTGAGGATTTTTGTTTTCTTTATATTAAGGTGTAATCCATAATGTAAACTGTAGTCTTTAATCTTCATCAGTAAGTACTTCAAGTCATCTTCACTTTCAGCAAGCAAAGTTTTGTCATTTGCATCTCACAGGTTGTTAATGAGTCTTCCTCCAATCCTGATGCCATGTTCTTCTTCATATAATCCATCTTCTTGGGTTATTTGCTCAGCATACTAATTGAATAAGTGTAGTGAAAGGATAAAACCTTGCCACAGTCTCTTCCTGATTTTAAACCATGCAGTATTCCCTTGTTTTGTTCGAACGGCAGCCTCCTGATCTATGTACAGGTTCCTCATGAGTACAATTAAGTGTTCTGGAATTCCCATTCTTCTCAACATTATTCATAATTTGTTATGATCCACACAATTGAATTATTTTGCATAGTCAATAAGACACAAGTAAACATCTTTCTGGTATTCTTTGCTTTCAGCTAAGATCCATCTGACATTAGCAATAATACCCCTCATTCCATGTGTCCTCTTCTGAATTAGAGAGTAACTATTCAGCATTAATTCCCCAGTAACTCTAGTTCTGACTTAATTAATTTATGGTTCTAGTACTTTCCATGTCATAACCAAATCCAAACCCTCTGCCATTGAATCGATTCTGACACATAGCTGCCTTATGGAACAGAGTAGAATTTCCCCATAGGATTTCCAAGGCTATATATTTGTACAGAAGCAGAGTGCCTCATTTTCCTCCCATGGAGTGACTAGTGGATTCAAACCAATGACCTTTAGTTTAGCAGCCAAATGTTTTAACTACTATGCCATCAGAACTCCTTTTCTGTGTCATAGAGAGCAAAATTTATGCTGCTCAGCTATGGTCCAAAGAGGATGAACAAGGGTCAGTTTTTGTTATTGGGAAAGTGGTTTTAGGAAGGTGAGAGCAGCCTGATTTGAAAGATTGATGACCTTTTCCTGGAGGCACATATCCCTAACTTTGGTTAGGCAGAAACTCATTGGTTATGCCCAAAAAGTAAAGATGAAAGAAAAGCTGGGGAATGTTAGGGGAAAACACTTATTCCCCATGCCTAACATCTCTTATTATGTGGAAGGACACTTTCTTTCCTGTGTCCCTCACTTCTCCTTGGAGGAGAATGAACTAACCTCATTGCAGAGTTTGGAGCAAGGCACAGGGGACGCTTCGCCTACTGTTCCCCTTTCTTCCTTGAGATTTGGTATACTATTCGTTATGTGGAGGGAGGATTGTGATTATCCATTGCCGTTGTTGACTAGTGCGTAAGTATGTACTTCTGGGCAAGAGTTATAGAAACCATCTCTTCCATCCAATTTTATTACAATAAACTTGATAGTTTAATATTCTTAACTTTACTCTTTTGCTCTCAATTGGCGTATATCTGGCAGGGAAAAGGAGTATCATTTATCAACCTCCTTCAAACTTCAACAATCTCCATGTTATTCTGAATATCAATGTAATTTGTAAAGCAAATTGGTTGGACACTGCTATGGGTGCTTGGGTAAAATTGATTTGTGGAAGTTATAAAACAGGAATATTTTCCGATGTTGCCTACTATTTACAGAAGCTTCCAATGACATTCCAAATTTGTTGTGGTTAAACAAATAAAAGCTAAAGCATAAGGGAAGATCAAAAGTCAGAAAATTTGGCAGAACTTTCACAGATGTGTTTTTCAAGAATGAGGGCTGTTTTTGACAGCCGCTTTGTGAGAAAGAAAATGTGTTCAATGAAGAGTTTGGAGTGTGATTGTACAGTGTCAGTGAGTAGGAGGAGTCATCAGTGATTTCAAGAAGAATTTGTATGTGGGTATATGTGTGTATGTCTGTGTGTCTGTGTATGTGAGGGTGAGTGAACATATGTGTGTGTAATTAGGAAAGTAGTTGAGTGTATACGTGCTTGGGTATGTGTGATAGGTGTCTGGATGCATGTGGCAAAGTGCATGTATGTGACTTGGTGAGTGGGTACATCAGTGCATCTGGATGTGTTTAGGTGTATGGGCATGCAGGTAGGAGTGGATATCTGAGTGTATCTGTGTGTATGTATGTGTATAGGTATGTGAGTGAATGTGTATGGTATCAGTAGTGGGTGGTTTTGTGTCTTGGGGCATGTGGGTGCATATGTGCGTGTGTCTCTGGGTGTATGTGACTGTGGCTCTATATGTGCGGTGGTATGGCTGGGTGAGTGGGTGTGGCTGTGTGTGCATAAATTGTACAAAATATGTAGTAGAAGGCAATGAAACCAAAGATGCTAAAAGTAACAAAAGCCATTTCCTCAGTGATTTTCAAGATATATTGAAGGGAAATATGAAAGAAGTGTTAAGCTTTCAGAAATTTGCACTAAGGATTTTGACTAAAGATGAGAATTTTCTCATTTAGCTAATTTAATAGAGTTTCTAAAAAAGCCTAGAAGTCAGAGCTTGTGAAAAGCTTTTTGTAAACCAAGGCAGAATGCTAGAGAACCTCGTGTTTGTGCAGTTTGTGTACTCACACTGGCTCCTGGCAAGGCTGAGAGGAAGGGCTGAAATATAACGGTTGCTCTATTTGCCAAGCCATGAACCTTCTGCCGAGAGAGGGTGCCTTTTTCTAATTTGCACAATGATGCACTGAGGTCCTGAATTGCACAGCAGGAAGAGATTTATGCAGGTTCCCCGCCTCCCCCAATGTATGACTTCAATGCTTAACCTGCCTCTCTTGGGAAGACATGTCCACCAATGGACACTGTTTCTTCTGGCCTTGAAGGAACAAGGAAAGGAAAGACTGACCCTGGGGTCCATGGAAAAAAAAAATTCACTGACAAGGACTTTGTTGTTGTTATGTGCCCTTGAGTCAGCCCCGACTCATAGCGACCCCTCCTTGGGTTTCCGAGGCAGTATCACTACGGAAGTAGGATTGCCCAACCTTCCTTCGAGGAGTGGCTGGTGGGTTTGAACTGCCAGCCTTCTGGTTAGCAGTCAAGTGCTTTAGCCACTATGCTACCAGAGCTCCTGACAAGGACTTTAGAAACCTCATTATTATTAGTTTAATGCTATGGCTATTTATTTCCAGGAAAATATATGATTTGCCTCTGAATTCCTTGTAAAGATCTTTTCACTTCTTTGCCTCTTTTCCTAGCTGTTAACTGTTTCTAGATACATTTTATTTAATAATGATTTTGAGGTCAGGCAGTCCCTGGCCTTGAACAAGATCCTTTTCTAAGTGTGTCTTTACGTTGAATTTGTAAGTCAGAACACTTGCATATGATTCTTATTTAGCCTTGTTTTAGTGCAAGAAAAGGTTCAAAGCCTTTTCAATGATTTCAAGGCTGCACTGCAGTGAAGGTGATTATGATGAAGAATTTGTTGCAAGTGGGGGTTGATTCAATTGTTTCAAAGTGAGGGCAAACTTACATAATATTAAAAGACAGCTATGAGTTGTCTGTAAGTCGGACGGTCGTTCATAACTCAGGGACTGCATGCATTTGCATTTCAAGAGAGGATCTTAAGAGTAACAACTCTACAACATAGAGAAATGAATCTCTAGTGTTGGATAGAACCCTCACAAGGATATGGTGTTTGAGAGAAGGGGGGCTCAGGTCTTTTCTGGGATTGAATCCTACTGTGATATCATTGATTTGTTCCTCCTAAGACATACATTTCTCTTGCCTTTGAGGACAACAGAAGTCTGAGATAGATATGTGCAGCCCAGTGAAGTGTGACTCTTAGGACTGTCAACTCTAGATAAGGGTTGAGTGAAAGGTTTGTGGGTAGATAAAAGAATATGGTAATTTTGCCAAATACTTTGAGTTGCATTGATGTGACACTATTTGTGAGCATAGAGAATTAACACCTCCAGGAAATCTAAAAGGATGATTACCTATAAAAAGCTGAGCTGGAGGTGCCATGGATCCTTCTAAGAAGATCTTCTGCCTTCACCAGCCTTCTCAATGTGCTGAGTCTAGGGTAAATAAAGTTTCTCAAGCTTCATTTATTCTTTTATAGCACATTAATAAAATGATTTGCTTGTTGGTCAGCACTTTTTACTCTATAAAGGATCAAACTGACATTGATCACACATGCCAGTGTGTACAGAATAATAAATGCTCTTCCTCCAAATCTAACTACCGTTGATTCATATACCCCCTTTACTTTACTTTACCTACCCAGGCTATATATTTTACCTTCTCAATGGGACTAGTTTTCTGCATACTTAGGCAGTTATTTGAAGGACATAGGAATGTTTCCTCCATACCCCTACCCACACCTTTTCAACTTCTCTTTCACAAATGTGTCACTACTATGTATTACTTTCTGTCATGAGCAATATGTATGTTTGTGTTGGGGGAACATAGGCAGTTACATGATGTAGTATCACAAGGTGAAGATATTGACTACAAACAAGCCTAGGTTTGATTCCTCACCCTGCCAACTGCTAGCAATTTTACCCCGAGTAACTCATTTAAATTCACTGAGACTCACTTACCTCATCTTTAAGACTGTTACCATGATTCCCTTTCAGTCATTATGAGGTTCAGCTTACATATGAAAATTGCATCAAAGAGCTATAACTCAGTATATGGTGCTATGGTAGGAATGATTATGTAATTGTAATTGTAGAAACTTTCCTACTTCTTTGCAATCTGAAAATTATAAAAGCATCTTAAAACAAATTTCAGTAGTGATGAATGTGATAGAAGTGGCCCATTCTTTCAAATACAATTCTTTCCTCTGAAATTGTACCTAAACTTTAGCATGCTAGTCATGGTCTTTGGTCCTCTGTCCCATGTTAGTTTAGTAATTTTGTCATTTTGACTGAGAAATTTATCAAAGAGTTTTTTAATTGCCTTGGCTTTCCATCTGTCCCTGGCAGGGTAACTCCCTTTCTGTGCATACATATCTCAGCACACATCAGGTTTATAATTTATATATTTACTTCAGATAAGGGGTGAGTGAGAGGTTTGTGGGTAAAAAATGAACAACATGATAACTTTGAATGGGCACTTTCCTACATGATTCCCAAGATCATGAAATATCTTCAGATACTAGCAATAAACTTGTCTTATGTTAGAAAATAAATGGTATAAGAGAAATATTCAAAGTTGAATTTGATTTTGGGGAAGAAAACTTGATTGTATGACTTTAGTGTTGATATTGGTATCGTGGTGCTGGAGGTGATGTTGCTCTTTGTTCTATGAGGAATGTGAGAATGGTGGCAGGGCATAGGATTCAAGGATATTAGTAAAATTTTTTTACATTACCATCTCTTCCACCCTACTGTACCTCTTTGAAGAAAGCCCTTATGTTTGTTTCTGTCCCCTTCCCCAAATCTATGCCTTTTGGTGCTTAAATCAAATATTTACTAAATTGAGAACTATTTTTTTAAAAAATTGGTGCTTGTGTAGGGCCATTTCACATAAGGTAGACAGGTATATAGGTAGATGGGTGAGGAGACAGTTAACATATTAAGTTCACAATTGTCAAATTTACCAATAATTAATCTAATAGTGCCAGATTTTTGTGTTGTCAAAAGAAAGTTTAGAGAAGAAAGCATTTTCAAAAGGATAGAAGTTTACCTTCAAAGAAAGCAGAAGGCCATAAGAGAATGTATCTGCCAAATAAAATCATATATAATAAGTATTTCATAAAAAAGTCCACAAAGTTCTGTTAATGATGAAAATATGCACTTTCCAACATGATTATCATATTCCAAAGATCATGAAATATCTTCAAATGTCAGCAAAGAAGTTGTTTTATATAAGAGAGTAAACAGTATAGGAAACACTCAAAGGTACACTGATTTGGGGACTAAAACTCTGTAGGATGACCTTGGTATTGATGTTGTAGTGCTGGCCAGTGGTGATCGCTCTTTGTTCAATCAGGGATGTGAGAATGTCATAGGATTCCAGCTTTTTTTTCTCACTAGTTTGGAAGTTACTAGGACTCTTTCCTCAAGTTTCTTCCAAATTTTTATTGTTTTTCATTTATGTTGCTGACATCATTTGATTTTAATAATTAATAATTGGTAATAAGGTTTCTTTTTACCTAGGCTAAATAACTTGCTAGTTCAATTATTCTGTTACTTAAAAAAAATAACACCTATGAATATTTAAATGTTTTAATTTCAAATGAAGAACAACATAGAGATCTACTTGTTGCTGTAACTTGAGGGCAATAGCGGGAGTCATGGCTATACTCTATGTGTCATAAAATTCACCCACCTGCTTCTTTCAAAAACAAAATCTTCCAGGCCTCCAGGCACTTCTCTTTCTTCCTTCTACTGACTTGCATACTAATTTCTTTAGGTCTCATTAATTATTACATTTGTTGCTAGTATATGCTAAGTACTGTGTATTTAAGAGATATAATATTCAAGGCAGTTTTAGGGATTTAGTTAGTGTTTCATAAAATTATTTTCCTAAACAATACAAGTATGTAAAAGTACTCAAACTTTCTTAAAGTGGCTGTATTAAAAGCAGTGTATAATGCTTATACATGTTTACTAGCCACAGTTTTTAAAAAGATTAACATAAGGGAATATTAGTGTCAACACACGTTATTAAGGCACTTGATTCATCCAGACTGTTCACTAAATTGTCCTCATCTAGTAAATGAGTGCTTCTTTTCCATACCAGGAATTATACAAGCAATTTTAGGAGAGTGGCTAGAATTTGTGTAGTGCCTAATGGCTCAAGCATGCTTAGTCTTGCTATTTTGACTGTGATTGTCTCTTGAGTCAGTCAGTCTACTGGGAAGGGCAAGTAGGCATGATCCTTGGGAATTTCTTCAGACATTTTCCCTTATCTCTCTTCCCACTGACACCATCTAACAGATTTCTCTTAGTAAATTCTGGAACATATTTTTATTTGAAAGAAATTAGTTTGATCCCAGAATTAATGTTGTAACCAGAGCAGTACTGAAATTAGTTTTTCTTTAGGGCCAACACGTACACACACACTCCTTTATCTTATGCAAATTTGTCCAAGAATTCTTTATTCCAATAGAATAGTGTTTCTACTGTGAAGATAAATTAAACTGTCTTGCTTAACTGAGATTTGTCCATATTTTTATATTTAATTTAAGTGATTTATGGGCAGAGATATATTTCTTAAATCATTAATGATAATGATTTGAGTTTCAATTCTACAGATAGTAATACATATACCCTTTAATTCCTGAAACAGTAGCATGAATCTCAAGCAATCAGGAAACCAGAGCAATTTAAAAATGTGCTTTACTCTCATTTGATTTTTTAAGTTTTGGTGAAAATACATATAAAAAACATACATTAATTAAAAAATTTCTACATGGCTATTCAGTGACATCAGTTATATTCTTCAAGTTGAGTCACCTTTCTTGACACCTTTTTCCAAATTATTTCACCATAACTGATACAAACTCACTGCCTTTCTAAACTTCTCATCTAACCTTGCAAGTTGTCAATTTGATCACATATAGATCATTCTTTAAAATAGCACAGTGCTCAAGGCATGTTCTTTTCTACTTAAGCTAAACTATTGTATAGGATTGTTATTAGTTGAATTTAACTTGACAGCAATGCATTTGATTTTGGTTTTAGTGTTTGGGTTAAAGATGGCTTCACATAATATTTTTGGTTTAAAATTTAAAGATTTCTGTAGGAAAATAATTTCAGGGGTAAGGAGGAGGTTAATTTGCTTCAATGGCTCCAGAAAGTCTGGATTCCCTGAGAATTTGAAAATCTGTTCCACATTTCTCTCCCTTCTGATCATGATTATTCACTAGAACCTTTGATCACAGTGTTCAACTACAGTAACAAGGCACCATCTAGTCTTGGTCTCATGCAAAAGGATGCAGTTGTTCATGACAGTCATTAGACACACATTCCAGTTCTTCCTTTAGTTACTTACCCTCCTCCTTTTTCTGCTGATATCTTGTTGTTGTTGTTGTTAGGTGTCGTTGAGTCGCCTCAGACTCATAGGGACCCTATGCACAGCAGAACTAAGCAATGCCCAGTCTTGGGCTGGCCTCACGATCTTTGCTATACCTGAGCCCATCATTGCAGCCACTGTTTCTATCCAGCTTGTTGAAGGCCTTTCCTGTCTTCGTTGACCCCCCACTTTACTAAGGATGACAACCTTCTCCAGGGAATGGTTTTTTCTGACAACATGACCAAAGTAGGTGAGATGAAGTCTGGCCATACTTGCTTCCAAGGACCATTCCAGCTTCACTTCCTCCAGGACAGATTTGTTAGTACTTTTAGTGGAACATGGTACTCTGAGCATTCTTCTCCAACACCACAACTCAAAAGCATCAACTCTTCTTAGCTCTTCCTTATTCATTATCCAGCTCTCACCTGCATAAGAGGCAATTGAAATACCATGGCTTGGGTTAGGCACACCTTAGTCTTCAAGGAGACATCTTTGCTCTTCATTTCTTGAAAGAGGTCTTTTGCAGAAAATGTTCCCAATGCAATATATCATCTGATATCTTGACTGCTGCTTCCATTGGTGTTGATTGTGTAACCAAGTATTATAAAATCCTTGACAACTTCAATCTTTTCTCCATTTATTGTGATGCTGTTTATTGGCCATTTGTGAGGATTTTTGTTTTCTTTATATTGAGTTGTAAGCCATACTGCAGACTGTAGTTTTTAATCTTCATCAGTAAGTGCTTCAAGTCATCCTCACTTTCAGCAAGTAAAGTTGTGTCATCTGCATATCGCAGGTTGTTAATGAGTCTTCCTCCAATTCAGATGCCACATTCTTCTTCATATGGTCCAGCTTCTTGGATTATTTGCTCAGCATACAAGTTGAATAAGTATGGTGAGAGGATACAACCTTGATGCACTCCCTTCTTGACTTTGAACCATGCAGTATCCTCTTGTGTTTGAATGACAGCCTCCTGATCTATGTACAACCAAGTGTTCTGGAATTGCCATTCTTCTCAATGTTATCCATAATTTGTTGTGATCCACACAATCGAATGATTTTGCATAGTCAATAAAACATAAGTAAACATCTTTCTGGTATTCTTTGCTTTCAGCTAAGATCCATCTGACATCAGTAATGATATCCCTCATTTCATGTCCTCTTCTGAATCCAGCTTGTATTTCTGGAAGCACTCTGTCAAGTTGCAACCACTTTTGAATTATCTTCAGTAAGATTTTACTTGCATGTGATATTAATGTTATTGTTCTTTGGAATGGGTACAAATATGGATCTCTTGCAGTCAGTTGGCCAGGTAGCTGTCTTCCAAATCTCTTGGCATAACTGAGTGAGTACCTTCAGTGGGGTATCCATTTGTTGAAACATCTCAATGGGTATTCCATCAATTCCTGGAGCCTTGTTCTTCACCAGTTCTTTCAGTCCAGCTTCAACTTCTTCCTTCAATACCATTGGTTCTTGAACATATACCACCTCCTGAAATGGATAAAGATCGACCAGTTCTTTTTGGTACAGTGACTCTGTGTATTCCTTCCATCTTCTTTTGATGCTTCCTGCATTATTTAATATTTTGCCCCTAGAATCTTTCAATATTGCAACTTGAGGCTTATTTTTTTTCCTCATTTCTTTCAGCTTGAAAAATGTTAAGTGTGTTCTTCACTTTTGGTTTTCTAACTCCAGGTCTTTGCACATTTCATTATAGTAATTGGCTTTGTCTGCTCAGGCTACTCTTTAAAATCTTATGTTCAGCTCTTTTATCTTGTCATTTCTTCCATTTGCTTTAGCTACTCTCCCTCAAGCGTAAGTTTCAGAGTCTCTTCTGACATCCATTTTGGTCTTTTCTTTCTTGTCTTTTTAATGATCTTTTACTTTCTTCATGGATGATGTTCTTGATGTCATCCCACAATTCCTCTGATTTTCAATCACTGGTGTTCAGTGCATCAAATCTATTCTTTAAATGGTCTCTATATTCAGGAGGGACATTATCAAGGTCATATTTTGGCTCTCATGGACTTGTTCTAAATGTTCAACTTCAACATGAACTTGCATGTGAGCAGTTGATGGTCTGTTCCACAATCAGCTCCTGGCCTTGCTTTGGCTGAAGATATTGCACTTCTCCTTCACTTCTTACCACAGATGTAATCCATTTGATTCCTGTGTATTCCATCTGGTGAAGTCCATGTGTATAGCCACTATTTTTATTGTTGAAAAAAGTTATTTGCAATGAATAAGTCATTGGTCTTGCAAAATTTTATCACACGATCCAGTGTTATTTCTATCACCAAGGCCATATTTTCCAATTACCAGTAATTTCTTTGTTTCCAACTTTTGCATTCCAATCACCAGTGATAATCAACACATCTTGATTACATGTTTGGTGGAAATCTTCAATTTCTTCATCTTTGGCTTTGGTAGTTGGTGTGTAAACTTGAATAACAGTAGTATTAACTGGTCTTCCTTGTAGATGTATGGATATTATCTTATCATTCTCAGTGTTGTCGTTCAACACAGATCTTGAAACACTTTGCGATGATGAGTGCCACATCATTCCTCTTCAGTTTGTCATTCCCAGCATAGTAGATCATATGGTTGTCTGATTCAAAATGGCCAAAATCAGTCTATTTCAGCTCACTAATACTAAGTATTAATCTAATATTAATACTAAGTATTAATCTAATACTAAGTATTAGTGAGCTGAAATAGACTGATTTTGGCCATTTTGAATCAGACAACCATATGATCTACTATGCTGGGAATGACAAACTGAAGAGGAATGATGTGGCACTCATCATCGCAAAGTGTTTCAAGATCTGTGTTGAACGACAACACTGAGAATGATAAGATAATATCCATACATCTACAAGGAAGACCAGTTAATACTACTGTTATTCAAGTTTACACACCAACTACCAAAGCCAAAGATGAAGAAATTGAAGATTTCCACCAAACATGTAATCAAGATGTGTTGATTATCACTGGTGATTGGAATGCAAAAGTTGGAAACAAAGAAATTACTGGTAATTGGAAAATATGGCCTTGGTGATAGAAATAACACTGGATC